>NC_140587.1:721300751-721771187 GCF_964204655.1 Triturus cristatus | reverse complement strand
TAAATCCATACATGACTAAGATTCTTATCTGTCCAACTCACAAGCATCTTCTTATTAATAATTGTACGGCATTAGCCAATGTTTACGTTCCAGATTTCCTAACGTGACTGTCACATTTGTTTGTGGGGGGTGGGGGTGAGGGGGGATGGCGGACAAGGAGCTGCTGCTGGGGGGTGTCGGAGCAGTATTGTGTGTCCCACCTGCATGATCGTTGGCTCCATTGCATCTGTTCTCAGAGACTTGCGAGCCGGCGGGCTGGCTCATAGATGAAGAGATGCGAGCCGACTGGCTGGCTCGTAGAGGGAGAGCCGTGGCCCTTCAGTTCGCAGAGGTAGAGCTGCAGGGCCAGCTCGCAGAGGAACAGCTGCGGCCCGACAGATATAGGGAAAGGTGCATCCAAAGGGATAGCTTAGGAACAGTGATGTGGGGGAGAGGGAGTTTGAAGGCGGTATCTTGCAGAGAGAGACCTGCGGTATATTTCCAGTCTTGACTTCACAGATACAACTGCAGGCCCGAGAAGTCACACCCGGAGAGCTGCGAGCCGACCGGTTGTTCACAAAGGGAGACTTGCGGGCCCAAGAAGGTTGTTGGGGGTATGCTGGTGATGTGGGAAGTGGTGCGTTACCTGCTGATGTGGGGAGAGGCCGCGTGAAAGGAGTATCTTGCACAGACAGAGCTCAGGTATGTTTTCAGAGTTAGCTTGGACAGATGAGAGCTGACGGACTGAATCAAAAAATGGCTTTTCAATGCTCATATAGTGTGACTTATCAACAGTTAGCACCCAGTCTCGCAGAGGGACAGCAGTGGCCCGTGGGCTCGTCTCACAGAGGGAGAACTACAAGCCGTCCGCTCCCCAAGGAACAGCAGCGTACTAGCTTGCAGAGGTAGAGGCACAGCAGCGTATTAGCTCGCACAGGTAGAGAGCTGTGAGCCAACGGACTGCCTTCTAAAGGCATAGCTGCGAGCTGGTGATGTGGGCAGAGGGAGCGTGAAAGGGGTGTAAACAAAAGCGAGCTTTCTGGACCACAACCTTTCTGCTTGCCAGATGTGGCACGTCCGCTCGCAAAGAGGCACAGCAGCGTACTTACTCACAAAGGTAGAGAGCTGCAAGACGACTGACTGCCTTTAAAGGCATAGCTGCGAGCTGGTGATGTGGGCAGAGGGAGCGTGAAAGGGGTATCTCACACAGACTGAGCTCCGGTATATTAAATTGCCCCCGGCACCTTTGTTTTATATTTTCACTCAATGCGAGGCACAAGATGGCTGCTAACACTTCCTGGTTTGAAGTGTTAGCAGCCAATCAGAGGACACTTCCTGGTTTGAAGAGTTAGCAGCCAATCAGAGGCAGGCTCGTGCTCGGGAGTTAGGCTCCGCCCAGATATATATATTTATTTTTCCTTTCATATCTCAAAAACTACTGAACGGATTTACACCATTTCAACAAAAGCTTTCTGGACCATGACCTTTCTCCCTGCCAAATTTGGCGTAATTCTGTACAGCAGTTTGACCTGTAGCCTTGTCTAAAGTTTCCTATGGAAAATGCATTGAAAAAACACGCTTTGGGACCCCCCTTCTTTCTCAGCCCCCCCTTGACCAATCAAACCAAATTTTCAAGATAGGAGCTGATCAAAAAAGAGAAACTTTTTGGAAAATTTCACAAAGATTTGTCAAATGAGGCCAAAGTTATAAGCACATGATTAAATGCTTTTCCTATGGAAACGTGGTCCTAACTATAACTATCTACTGGCGACCACCAGTAGATAAAATATATATATATATAAATTCACAGAAAAAACCATAGGTTTCAGGCACGTTATAGTTAGGAATTAGCATTTAAAAAACCTCAGAAATTCACTGAAAAAACCATAGGTTTCAGGGGTGTTATAGTTAGCTGGACTTTTCACTTGTACAAAACCATTGAAATTCCCCCGTTATAGTTAGTTCAGCTATCTATAACTCGCGCGCCCGCAATGCACTGCTGATGACGTCACATATTACATCACTCATGACATGGTCAGTGACATCACTCATGACATCACTGATGACATCTCAAATGACATCACTGATGACATCATCCAGTGAATGTGTGTTTTTCTGAAAATTAAATATGTTTTATATATGTATATCTCAAGGTCGATGGAAGAATAAATGGGTATATAAGTGTCTAAATGGATGATTTGTTTTTGAAAAATTGATTGTGTAACTGACTGATTAAGTGTATCATAGTGAATACATGGCTTAGTGAGTAATGTTTAAATATGTAAATATCTGTATCAGTCTCTCACTTTGTGTATAAGTGGCTGCATGGGTTGGTGAGTAGCTACATGGGTGTCTATATAGGTTATTAGTTGTTTTTTTGAGTATCAGTCTGAGTGTCTGCATGGTTCGGTGGGGGGTATTACGTAGTGCATAGGTGCATGAATGAGTGACTCACTCTTTGTATGTGTTGAAGACAGCATGTGTGCAGGACTGTATGGGTGGATGAGTGTGTGTATGGGTGTGTTAGTGAGTGAATGAGTGTCTCAATAGTGTCTTTATGAGTAACTACATATGTTTTAAACTAGTATATGTGACTTTTGGTGTATATAAGTGAGTATATGTGAGAGTGAGAGATTGAAAGAGTTCCTGTATGAATAAGTATGTGTTTCTATAAGTGATTGTTTAAAAGACTAAGTATGTGTAAGTTTCCGTAGAAGTAAGTGTGGTGGTGTGTGTATAACTGTATATGCAAATAAATGTATGTTTGATTCTTTATTAGCATGAGTGACTATGTGTGTGAGTAACTCTATGGATGAGTGGCATTGTGTAACAGGATGTATAGGTGTATGAGTACATATGATGAGTGAATACATGTATGAGTGACTGTAAAGGACTGTTGGTGAATGAGTGGATGTGTATGTGGATCTTAGAATTACTGAAGAGGTTGTTGTAACTGGTATTGGTATGTCCATTGTTTTGAAAAGTTTAGTCTCTATTTTTGAATGTGTGTATCAAAGGTTATATTAGGGTTAGAGGAGGTCTGCCACTCTATCACAAGGATGATGTCATCAGTGATGACATCAGTGATGTCATTTGAGATGTCATGAGTGATGTCACTGACCATGTCATGAGTGATGTAATATGTGACGTCATCAGCAGTGCATTGCGGGCGCGCGAGTTATAGTTAGCTGAACTAACTATAAAGGGGGAATTTCAATGGTTTTGTACAAGTGAAAAGTCCAGCTAACTATAACACCCCTGAAACCTATGGTTTTTTCAGTGAATTTCTGAGGTTTTTTAAATGCTAATTCCTAACTATAACGTGCCTGAAACCTATGGTTTTTTCTGTGAATTTCAAATGTTTTTTAAATGCTAATTTCTAACTATGCCTACAGAGATAGGACATGTGAAGAAAGAAGAAAAAATGCACAGAAAGAAAAAAAAGAAGTGCAGAAAGAAGCAACAGAAGTCCTCAAAGACGAAGAAAAGTGCAGGAAGAAGGATAACATGCAGAAAGAACAAAAAGAAGAGCAGAAAGAAGCCTTGTTGCAAAATCATCCTGTACCCTCAACTTTTTCAGACGGATACTGGTGGTAACTGAGTCTGACTAACCAGTCCTAGAGCCAGTGCTATGTTAAAAGACACTTAGAATACAGTGAAAACACCTACATACACTAGGGAACATTATGCGTTGGGGTCCCCCTGTGATTAGCATGACCTCCTCTGTAAGCCCCTAGTATATAATAGGGCAAGGGGATTAAAACTACCTCTTAAAACAGGCCACAGGGCGTTTTTGCACACGTTAACTCAGGCCCCGTCCCCTCCCTTCACCACTGTGTAAACACGCCCTGTGTCCGTTTTTAGTTGGGAGATTAAGTTCATTTGAATCCTGAGGGTTGTCGTACTTTAATCTCTGTGACCGCGTAGGGGACAGGGCCCTACCCCTGTCTATCCTGGTATTGGCGAACCGCAAATGATTAATGCGGTATGTACGAGTGCTTTATATATCGTTCTAGCTATGAATGCACTGTGTACACGTTATTCTGCTTCACTACGCGGGTTCCATTTTGGAGGCAGTGGCCATCTTGTGATTGCCCTCACATAGGCTATAATGGAGCAGATACGGGCCTTACAGTACATGTGCTTTCCCGTGACTTCTCTGTGACCTGGGCAGCTGGCTCTGCTGCCCCAGGTCAAACTGGTCTCACGAGCTCCCCTTCCTCCGTCCACCTGTGATTAGCATCAGGGTTTGACCCATCATAAAACCCTTTCATTCTACACGAGCCTCCGGCTAATCTCTTTCACACCTGACTGTTCCTGCTTTATGACTTGTTTCCCAAAACAGGAGCTGCCCGTGTTTTATTGGGGCCTATTGACATCAAATGTGGGATCTGAACCTTACTGTGTAAATCATTGTGGGCTGGCCGAACTGGAATGTGGGATGGTCATCATGACTCTGCCTTTTCTTTGTAATGTACACTTGTTTATTACCGTATCATAAAACCTAGGAATGTATGCTTGAGGCAGGGAAAAGCGTATTTAAGATGAAGTCCGTTTCTATGATTTTCAGCAGTCTCCTGAGAACATACACGCTGTTGTACTTCTAGGATACCTGTAATTGGTCTGCAGCCAATAAACGATCTTTGACTTCACCCAGAAGACTCTGTGTTTCTGTAGGTCTGGAACAGGGTGAACCCAGAAGTCATAGGGTGTGTGCCCCTGCACCGCTGGGTCTAAAATACCCAGTACTTCAGGGTCCCTAGGGTCCAACTAGCCCACTAGGTACCTCCAGTAAGTGCCACAGAGCTGCGTTGCAGAGAGGTGTAAAAAGTGGCACGGTCTGGACCACCTCTCTGCAATGCAGCTCAGTGGCGCTTACTGGAAGCACTTGGTGGGCTAGTTAGCCCCCAGCGGCCCTCAGTATTGAAGGAACATTATATCCCCAATTTAAAACGTGCCATAGTGCGTGTTTGCACACGTCACCTCAGGCCCCGTCCCCTCCCTTCACCACTGTGTAAACGCGCCCTGTGGCTGTTCTAAGTTGAGAGATTAAGTCCCCTTGAATCCTAAGGGTCCCTAGGGTCAAACTAGACCACTATGTACCTCCAGTAAGCGCCACAGAGCTGCGTTGCAGAGAGGTGTAAAAAGGGGCTTGGCCTCAGAACACCTGTCTGCAGCGCAGCTCCCTGGTGCATACTGGAGATGCCTGTTGGGCTAGTTGGCCCTCAGGGACCCTCAGTATTGAAGAGGAATTAATTCCCCAACTTACAACTCGCCAGGGGGTGCGTTTGCATAGTGCTGCAAGGAAGGGGCGTGGCCTCCGGCACAATGCCAGTCTTTTATTTATTTTAATTTTTTAAGAAGGGGGGCTGTGTGGTTCCCCTTCTTATTCTAATGTATTGGCCCTGATGACCCCATCCCCCAGGGCTTGTCTCCTAATTATATTTTTTTGACCCCAATCCCCAGGGCCGGCCACTGTTTTTTATTATTTTTAAAAAATATATATTTATAGACACACCTAGGGCATGCCGGACAAACCGTACATACCTATCACCATGACGATTTGCGTGATATTCATTAAAAGGCGACTATGCATACAATGAATCCACGTGGAATGTATTTACACCACTAGTGAAGCTCTGACATGTCTGATGCCCTACTGTGCCTAATCCCGGTAGACACCCTTGTCGTTTATTTATACAAACATGGGTAGCTATTGACGGGCACATTTAATACACATGCACACCAAGCCATTCAAAGGGGATTTGACAAAAATTCGACCAAAACTATGCAAGAAACCCCCCTCACGGTTAATAAAACACACATCCACTGCCGGATGTGTAATACTTGTTATTTTACTCTCTGGAAAGGGGACGAACATCACTTGAGAGTCACAGCGCGCTCCTGGCAGAGCCCAATGCTGTGTTACACCCACCATTGCCTGCTGAGTGCCACACACCTCTGTGTTGTATTCCACTAGCTAGTGCATATGCTATGACGCTCTCTAGCCCATGTGCACTGTAACACCACCCCGTTAATATGTCATGCCACACTTGTCTTCGCACGGGTTATATTGCCCCATCTAACGTGCCTTCCTCGATGCCTATGTTATAACGCACAGTGCTATGCCATACATATTACAATCTGGGATCCATATCTTTGTCACAGTGCATATGCAACGTTACACTCCCCAGCACATATTTTATATTACAAGTTTAGAGACTAGTAAGGTTACACAACACTGCCCTGTGCATATTACACTCCAAGGCGCATATCGCATAGCACGCGCTAGTGCCTGTGCTATCTCGCGCTCTCCAATGAATCTGTCATTGCGCACAATGTATTGCATATTATATTTCACGCCCGGTTCATCTTATATCACACTTTTTGGTGCATAGTTTATACCATACACTATATCTAGTTTTCATTTTCAATCGTGCTCTCAGGACTATGTTCTATATAACACTGTGTTCACCTACCCTTTTCACGGGCATTACATTTTGCGATAGGGGGTGGAGGGTCAGGGGGTGTTTCTGCCAAGTGAGCCCGGAGTCACAGTCACAAACGTCCTCTTCTTCCTGAATAAAAGTGAGATTATGCTGCATACTTGTTCATATTTTAAGTAGTTCACACAGACACACATTTTAAAAACAATAAAGTTCCTAATACCCGCCTTCTCTGAACAGTTAGCTTGCTGCCCCATCCCCCTCCTCCCTATCCTCTGTTGTGTTAATCCATGGACTAGCCTCCTCCCTCCTGCCATGAATGGTCTGATGTGCTGCCACTGCCCTCAATTTAGTATGATGTACCAGTCCACTCCTCCTGCCCTCCATTGCCCAATTCTATGCCCCATCATTGACCTCCTGCTTAAACTCTGTGCTTAGCTTGCTGCCCCTATTCTCCTTCCCCCTGCCCTCCGATGTCTTTGTGTATGCCCCTGCTCCATCCTTTTTGCCCACCATGTTCCATGGACCTGCCACTCCTATCTACTCTGAGTGTTCTGTTGAGCTGCCACTCCCCTCCCACCTGCCTAGCATTGTCAGATGACTGTAACCTGTCCCTGCCACCTCCACCCTGCCTGTCCACATGCCATGCCCCTATCCTCTTCCTCCTGTCCTACATGGTCCATTGTACTGCCACACCCTTCTGCCCTCCCTGGTCTGTTGTGCTGCAACTGCTCCTCCTGCCTGCCCCGTGCGGTCTGTTGTGAGGCCCCTTCCCCTGAACTTTCTTGTCTGTGCACAGGTCCTGACCTCCCTTCTATCCTCCATCGTCCGTTGTGCATGCCCCTGCACCCTCCTTCTTGCCCATCATAGCCATTGTGCTACCACTAACCCTCCCACTTGCCATGCATGGTCTTCTGTGCTGCCATGGCCCCTCCCACCTTCCCTGTGTGGTCAGTTAGCTGCCCCTGAACCCCTCCCACCTTCCCTCCATGGTCTGTGTGTATGCCATCACAGTCTCACTGTTGCTCTTCATGGTGTGTCTTGCTTCTAGTGCCCATCCTGCCTGACCTCCATGGCTATCTTGCCCTGCCCCCTTGCCCCCAGCCCTCTGTTTACATGTACAGACCCCTACTCCCTCCCTCCTGGCTTGTCTGTTCCATTGTAATGCCCCTGATCCATCCCTCCTGCCCTTTATGGTCTGTTATGCTGCAGCTTTCTCTCCTGTCTGTCCATTATGGTCCTGCCTCTTGCCCCTCTGTTCTCTGTTGTCCATGTGCATGGTCCTGTCCCCACCCTCTTGCTTTCTATGGATTGTTGTGCTGCACTCCCGTCCCGCATGCCCTGTGTGGTGTATTGTGCTGCTGCAAACCCTGATGCCTGCCCTGCAGGGTCAGTTTGGTGCACCTCTCCATGTCACTCCTGTCCTCTGTTATCCAAGTCCATGTCCCTACCCCATTTCCTTCCATGATCCAATGTACCATACTTGCGAACATTTTGAACTTGGTAAGAGGGGTTTTGTTTTTCCCCTTTGAGTTACATTGAAAAAGAGGAGATTGTAGACAGGAGACAGATAAAATAAAGCCCATTTGAGCTTAAAAACATTGGACGTTTCCTGGCTGAATCGGGTCTGTTGGCATGTATGGTTGTACTACTATTGCCTCTTCCTTCTGCCCACAATGGTCTATTACATTGCCACAGCCTCTCTTGCAAGTCCTGTATTGTTGGTTTGTTGCCCCTGCCCCCCTTACCACTGCCCTCCATAGTCTGTTGTGCTGCCACGGCCCTTCCTGCCTGCTCAGTGTGGTTAAATTGTTGCCTTTGCACCCTCCTACCTGCCTTCAATTTTCAGAGTCCGTGCCCCTGGCCTCTGCCTCTCAACAGTATCCTAATGAACAACTAGATTGCTAACATTCTATATTTATTACAAAAGTGTGGAACGCCTGACGTCATCTTGATGTAATCAAAACTGTAATACCTAGAGCATTTCCTTTAGAAATTACATATATGAGAGGGTCTTATTGGCATCAAAATTATGGTTAGTGCTCTAAAAGACTAAAATAAGGACATATTTTCTGAGTTTTCAAATAGCGAGAAAGCACTTTTAAAATATTTGTTACCTTTATGTTTTTTTATCCAGTTGACCACTTGATTAAATGTTGCACTTAGGGGAGAGGATGTGGTGTTACTTCCAGAACTGTAGACTTTGCAACTGGGGAACCAGGTTGGAGTTTCTGCTTCAGCTCGACATTCTGTGATTCTGGTCAAATCACTTAGTCTCCCCATGTCTACAACCAAAATGAATTTGTTCTTGTGTGATGTAACCAATGCTCATGTAAAGCACTCCAATACCTGACAAGTCTGCACTATATAACACTGCAAAAATACAAAATAATAAGTGTTTTGCACACTTCTGTCATTGGGCTATATTTGGGCTACATCTGGGTGATTTTGGGCTACATTTGGGCTCTTTTGTCTCTGGTGGCCATCTTGGCAGACTTATTTGTTATGAAGTTTCCTAATTTCCTCATTTACTGCAGTCTCCTCAGTAGGAAATACTTTCAGTTTTTTACTTTGATTCCAAAGGCATTCAGATGTGTCACACATTTGCCATAAATTCAGAATGTTAGCACTCGTTTGGTCATTAGATCACTGTAGTAAAGCTACTGCTCACCAGGGAAAACTGCTGCTGGTATTGAAAGTGCATGTTTCAGTCTGCATGTCAGAATTTTTTAATGAAATAGAAGAGGATTTGAGAAGTCACTCAAAATGTGCCCTAATTTTTCTTTCTGCAGCACTAATCATACTTTTTATGGAAAAATGAACCCCCTCATTTTGTTCCTTTTACCACTTTAATCCAAGCAAGATGGCTTCAGGTGTGCCATACGTTTATCATAAGTAGGACTGTTAGCGCTCTAGTTGTTCTTTGGAACACTCTGGGAAGCTGCAGTAGAACACAAAGGAATCAACTGACAGTCTCTGCCCTTGGTGGATGTACATGTTTTACTGAGAATGTCAGACTTCATTCTCACATGACTGAGAAAGATAATGTGAATTTACAGAAAATAAGCTCTCAGTTTAGCTTATAGATCACCTACCTACCTCTGTGGGAAAAGCATGAGAAAATATTTTTCTCTCAATCATGATATCCCAGCAGAAGGCTTTTTCACATGGTGAAATCACCTTAGAACACACCACAATTCCTAAAATGAGTATGGTACCATCAACAAATGATTTATAATGTAACTAAAGTCTTAAAACCTTCTATTAACTGCAATGCTTTTTAATGAGGTGCTATCATGTATATTGGTCCCAAGATGGCTGCCAACACTTCTTGGATGAAGTGCTGACAGCCAATCAGATATCAGGATGAGATGTGTGGTTAGGCTCCGCCCACATATATATGATTTTACTTTTGATTTTCTCAGGAACTACTGAACAGATTGACACCAGACCTGCAAAAGGCACATCCCTGACCTGAGGACTACCTCTCTGCCAAATTTCAAGTAATTCTGTTCAGCCGTTCGGGCTGTACCTTGGACTAAAAGTCCCTATGGAAAATTGCATGGGGAAAACGTGTTTTGGGACCCTCCTTTTTTCTCAGCCCCCGCTTGACGAATCCCCCCGAGAGTTTTAGGGTAGGAGCGGAGCGGAGCGCCCCACCTATTTTAAAAATTTCGCGAGGATTCGTCAACCGGCGCCAAAGTTATTCCAAATAGAATGTTGCGGATTTCCTATGAAAACACAGTCCTAACTATAACTATCTACTGGCGACCGCCAGTAGATTATATATATATATATATATATATATATATATATATATATTAGGCCTGGGCAGTAAATTCCGTTCCGCTCGCGGAATTTGCGGAATTTGCGTAATTTCGCGTTCCGCGGACAACGCGAAATTGCTCAAAAGTCTGCTTTCCGCGATTTCGCGAAATTTTTGCTTGTTCGTGTTCTCAATACGCGTGTTCGCGAGATATTTCTCCCCGAGCACGCAAACAGCAATTGTGAACAGGAAAAAAGCATCGCGAACAAGCAATTCCGCGTGTTCGCGGTATTTCTGCGTGTTCGCGGAGATTTTTTACCGTTTCGCGGAGATTTGCGTAACGCGAGTACGCAAATTCCGCCCACACCTAATATATATCTATATTATCTACTGGCGACCGCCAGTAGATAATATATATATATATATATATATATATTATCTACTGGTGGTCGCCAGTAGATAGTTATAGTTAGGACCGAATTCCCATAGGAAATCTGAAAATTCTATTTTGAATAACATTGGCGCCAGTTGACGAATCCTCGTGAAATTTTCAAAACTAATGGGGCGCTCCGCTCAGCTCCTACCCTGAAAGTCTCGGGGTGATTCGTCAAGCGGGGGCTGAGAAAAAAGGGGGTCCCAAAACGCTTTTTCCCCATGCATTTTCCCATAGGACCTTTAGTCGAAGATACAGCCCGAACGGCTGAACAGAATTACTTGAAATTTGGCAAAGAGGTAGTCCTCAGGTCAGGCATGCGCCTTTTGCATATATGGTGTCAATCTGTTCAGTAGTTCCTGAGAAAATTGCAGTTAAAAGTACATAAATATCAATATGCGCGCACGGTCAGTCAACATTCGAATCGGTCGAAATCAGGAAGTGTCGGACGCCATTTTGTGTGTGGCAGTGAAAAAGAAAGGTGGAGAACGTGAAAAGGGGGCAGGCTATAGAGTTCCTGACCCCCTAGCCTTTGTCAGGGGGTCCCTGTAGGACCCCGAAGGGTGAAAAAAAACATTTTATTTTTTTTCAAAAAATCGCGGGGTGCGCGCACGGTGCGCGCACCCCTAGCCGCCATTTTAAGTTTTAGAGGCAGAAGAGAGCTAAAAACACAAGTGGAGAACGTGAAAAGAGGGCAGGGTAGAGAGTTCCTGACCCCCTCCTGACTCCCTAGGCCTTCTCAGGGGGACCATGAAAGACCCCTTAGGTCCCCAAATTTTTTTTAAAAATTATAAATATTGCGGGGTTCGCGCACGGTGTGCGCACGGTGGCAATAAATTCATTAAAAAACTAGAATTAAAAATCAAGTTTAAGTGTTTAGATGTTGGTTGGCTCTAAAAAGAGCTGTTGTGTTCATTGAGTGTTTTTTTGTACCTACAAGTAAGTACCGATGCAGAGTCTAAAGTTCAAGAGGAAGACTCTGTTCCCTTCATCTGTGAAATGTACACCGTCCCCTCTATAAATGCCTTGCATGTTGTAACGCAAGTTGTTGTGGTATATAGAATAGTGGTGGGCGGAATTTGCGTAATCGCGTTACGCAAATCTCCGCGAAACGGTAAAAAATCTCCGCGAACACGCAGAAATTCCGCGAACACGCGGAATTGCTTGTTCGCGATGCTTTTTTCCTGTTCACAATCACTGTTTGCGTGCTCGGGGAGAAATATCTCGCGAACACGCATTTTGAGAACGCAAACAAGCAAAAATTTCACGTAGTTGCGGAAAGCAGAATTTTGAGCAATTTCGCGTTCTCCGCGGTACGCGAAATTACCCAAATTCTGCGAACGGAACGGAATTTACCACCCAGGCCTAATATAGAACCCATACCATAGTCTCTGAGGAAAGCAGAAACAGACTTATTGACGTGCTTTTTTGCTTTCTCAATCTGCGGACAATATTGGTTGGACCAGTTCCACTTTTGCCTTTGGCATATATTAGAATAAACAAAGATAGTTTGTGGAAAAAGTGACATCAATTGCACAAAGGTGTCCTTAACAAGCATTTCCAGACCTATCCCAGTTAAAGTGCCTAGGTCATTTCCACCACAGTGCACAATTATAAGGTCAGGCTGTGGGAGATGTAGAAAGGATTTCACCAAAGGCATTAATTGGTGCCACTTTAACCCTCTCTGACCAATCCATTTAATGTCTACATTTGGCAGAGCAAGGTCTTTGACAATACCTCTTTTTTCTGCATACTTTTCATTCCAGTAGACATAGCTATGACCTACAATCCACACTGTGAACATCTTTCAAGGAGATCTGGATGCACTCAGAAGGTGTCTTTCAGTAGAATGGCAATATGAAAAGAAAGATAGTTGTAAAATGGAGGCTTACATACTTTTATTTTAATAAAAAGAACTCATTGGCTGTTTCAGACCATTCAACACTAAAACTAGGCTGTATGTTCAAATTTTTAAAAGCATGTTTTGTATTGGTTCAGAAAAATGTGTTCCCACAGAAGATTACTTTGGATAGGCTGCTAGGTTTCAAAAGTCAAGCACTCTTGCTCTTTGGATTAGAAACATTGTGTGCTGAACTTCTGACCTCTCTGCTCACACCAATGTTCCATGATCCGTTGCTATGGTAGCAGGCAGAAGTCGTGTTGGGGGTAGGAATCATTTGGAAAGGGTTGAAATTTGCAACGAAAAGAAATGTGTGTTTTCATTGAAAAAAATGTGGGAAGCAATGTGATTTGAAGTTGACATGTATATGTGTGAAAAAAGAGAGGGAAATGTTGCCATTTAGTGGTTCTGGTGAGAGGAGTACAGCTCAGAGATTCTGGCTCTGATAATCTGCTGTGTGAGTGGCACATTTCTTTCTCAACTAACTACTTTTAAAGGTGAGTTATGAATTTGAGAGGGGATGTATGTGGTGTATTTTGATATAAATAAGAGAAATTTGTTTCTTCTTTTAAAGTTGTGTTTTACATTTTATGTTTTCGAAGATATTTAACTGCCTTGAACTTGTAAGATATTATGGAGTATGTCTTCACCATAAGTTAAGGTGTACTGGTATCACCCAGGAATACTGTTTTGTGCCTAGAATCACACCATGAGTCTGTGTGCACACAGGAATTGTTGTCAGAGATTTAATTTGTGTTGCTCTGGTTGTGTAAGACGTGCACTTGTAGGAAAGGGGCAGCTTGTTTTCTTGAACTGTGATGGTTAGCATTCAGCAAAAATCACTATCTCATAGATGCGAGGCAAATGCTAACACATTTGAAAACAACAGGGTAGATTTTCCTTCCACTCCTGCAATGGGTGAGGTAGTTCCTACATGTTCAAAACTGCAATTAACCCTTAGCACAGGTGATCTTACATACATCTATGCAGTCTTCATGCAGTTGTGCAAGCGTCCATGCAGATCTCTCTTGCACCTGACAATACACAGTCTCCAGAAACACACTCTTAGCAGACAGCCAGCTGCTTCTCCTGCACTCCCATGCTTACTATTCAGCACTGTGTGGTATTTCAGATAGCAGTGTGTAACGCTAACACATTCAACATCACCAAGGCTCATTTCCTTTGCTGTAGTCTAATCACTCACCCAGGTTCCACATGCTCATGGTCTCAAGTAGCTGTTAGGACATGTGCTCTTTTCTGCCTCTCTAAACTATAAGGAAAATGTGTCAGGCTGTTACAGTAATTATCACTTGCTCTACCACAGTAGTAAATGTGCTTTGAAATTGCCAATCAAATATCGTTTTCTGCCTAGAATCACACCATGAGTCTGTGTGCACACAGGAATTGTTGTCAGAGATTTAATTTGTGTTGCTCTAGTTCTGTAAGACTTGCACTCGTAGGAAAGGGGCAGCTTGTTTTCTTAAACTGTGATGGTTAGCATTCAGCAGAAATCACTATCTCACAGATACGAGGCAAATGCTAACACATTTCAAAACAACAGGGTAGATTTTCCTTCCACTCCTGCAATGGGTGTGGTAGTTCCTACATGTTCAAAACTCCAATTAACCCTTACCACAGGTGATCGTACATACATATATGCAGTCTTCATGCAGTTGTGCAAGCGTCCATGCAGATCTCTCTTGCACCTGACAATAGACAGTCTCCAGAAACACACTCTTAGCACACAGCCAGCTGCTTCTCCTGCACTCCCATGCTTACTATTTAGCACTGTGTGGTATTTCAGATAGCAGTGTGTAACTCTAACACATTCAACATCACCAAGGTTCATTTCCTTTGCTCTAGTCTAATCACTCACCCAGGTTCCACATGCTCATGGTCTCAAGTAGCTGTTAGGACATGTGCTCTTTTCTGCCTCTCTAAACTATAAGGAAAATGTGTCAGGCTGTTACAGTAATTATCACTTGCTCTACCACAGTAGTAAATGTGCTTTGAAATTGCCAATCAAATATCGTTTTCTGCCTAGAATCACACCATGAGTCTCTGTGCACACAGGAATGGTTTTCAGAGATTTAATTCGTGTTGCTCTGGTTCTGTAAGACTTGCAGTCGTAGGAAAGGGGCAGCTCACAATGATAGGATTTGAAAAGCTGAAAAAAAAATATCGTAATATATTTTAATTACATAAAGGTATTTTTTTTTTGTTTCCTTTAGGTATTGCTGAACAACACTGAAATAAATTAAACATGCCTATAAGAAAGAGAAAAGAACAGCAAAAACATCTATATTTGAAGACAACTGGACAACAAAAATGTGTTGAAGATCCTCATGTTGGAAAAAAGAAAAGTCTTCTGGTAAGCAGACTAAGGATTTTTTTTAAATATCCTCAAACATAGAAAAAATGTAGAAAGTATATCCTCTGCAAATAGTGTTTCAAGAAGAAAACAACAAGACAATAGTAAGGAAATACTAAATGCTAATGTAGAATCAGAAGCAAGAAAGAATGACCTAAAAAGAAAAACAGAATTTCAAAACATTCGTTAAAAAAATGTTTCAGAGAAGAGTGGTGTTCAATTTGCTAAAGGATGTGAAAAAAAATAGGAAGAAAGCAATATTTTATAAGAAAAAGAAACATATTGAATCAATTGTTGCAAAGGCTTTGGAATTAATAAGAAAACTATTCATTTTAATTTTGAACAGGATCCGTACATTAGATAAAATAGTCAATGTAATGAAGTCAAAAAGCAAAAGGAAAAGAGTAGTGAAAAAAAATAACTTTTGTAATGTGTTCTTAGGAGAATGGAAGCATAGTTCAAGTACTGAACCATTTTTGAAGAGAGTTATCTTCAAAGTAATAGTTTGCTGTATGCAATTGACACCAGTGGTCGAACTTATGAAGTTAAAGATGGTTGTGTAATGGAAAAGGAGAAAATGTTTCCAAGAAATGAGGAAGAAGTGTTAGCTGATGAGGTTATGGGGAAACGTCCTAAAGCCCCAGTGTACACTTGGAGTTGTAGTAGTATTTGTACTGTACGACAAGAATCTATTGATAAATTACGTGACTTTCGAAGAGAATATAGTAAAAAAAGTGTTAAACAGAAGATTAAGGTGCTTCAAAGACTAGATCCATGCAGAGTGAGAAAGAATACTGGTTTGCAAGGACATTCTCTGGCTTGTCTTTCTAGGAAAGTTTGTCAAAGTGTGTTACACCATTTTAGGATGCTGGCAGTACATCATACTGAAATGAGAAAGTTTGTGAGAAGATTGTATTTTGCTAAAAGTCCAGCACTAAAGTTAAATGAGTTGAATAGTGCTCTGTTGCGTGGATCTGTATCAGATGTAGAGAAGGTTACTGATGATATTCAGTTTTGTTACTTTGGTCCAGAACAAGAAAGTGCAGGAAATGACGCAGTTATTGAAGAAAATGTGGAAGAGAATGTAGAACCCACTGTTAGCAAAAATTTTGAAGATCAAATGACAAAATTTACTATCATCTCTAATGAAAGTCCAAATATTACTTGTATTTGTTGCCGGAGAAGCCATTATAAAAGTCAAACAAGGAATGTTGATCTCTATAAAAAAAAGTGAAAAAGAAAATAATTATGAGTGGAAGGATTTTGCTACATGTTTTGATTTGGGTGAAGATCAGCGTATTTGTAAATACTGTTATAACAAGTTAGAAGAAAATAAAATGCCAGCTAGAGCTGTACATAATAATTTAGAATTGGTTGATATTCCTGCAGAACTTAGGGCCATATGTAGGTAGCCTAACATTTACCGATTCATAAATACCGAATTTTACCGATTCGGTATTTATGAATCGGTAAATGATATGTAGGTAATCTATCGGTAATATTTACCGATTCGGAATGGGTCGGTAATTTAGAATCGGTATTTACCGATTCGGTAATGATGCATACCTTCCCATTGATTCCTATGGGCCAGGAGGCCCATAGGAATCAATGGGAAGCCAGTTACCATTACCGAATCGGTAAATACCGAATCGGTAATGGGGGGAGCACAATCAAGGGTGGCAGGGTGTCACAGTGACACCCTGTTGCACCCCTGATTCCTGCATGTGTGCACATGTGGCGCACATACATGCCCTAAGGGCATGTATGTCTGCCATATGGCACTCTTAGTCCAGCAAAATATTGCTTTTTGCAATGTATTCGGTATTTAGCACCAACATATATTTGGTGCTAAATACCGAATTATTTTCCCTACACATCACTAATTTGAGTGTCACCTACATATCATTTCAGGATTCGGTATTTACCGAATCGGTAAAATTACCGATTCGGTAATTTTACCGATTCTGTAAATTACCGAATCCTGAAATGTGCCCCCTACATAGCAAAAGCCTAAATACCGGTCGGTAACGGGATATTTACCGAAAATCGGCCGTTACCGACCGGTATTAGGCTTCCTACATATGGCCCTTAGTGATTTAAATACGTATGAGTCTATACTCATTCAATGTGTCCATCCGTTTCATACTATAGTTCGTATGGAGCCCAAAACAGGTAAATTACCTCCTTCAGATTTACAAAGAGGTTTAAAAGAAAGAGTTGTCTATTTGGCATTAGATTTGAAAAAAAATATTGAAACAATTGATGCAGATAGTTTGGAAACTGAACCATTAGTTATTCTGGTTAATGGTGTACCTACAAAGAATAAGAAAATTTGGCAGGAGCTAGTAGATGTACGAAAAGTACAAAGAGCAAATTTATATTTGAAAAGAAATATTAAGTACTACGAATCAATTTATATGGATGAAGATGAAGAAGTTTTACTAGCAGACACAGGAATACCAACTGGGCAAATTGAAAAAGTAGATAAGTCAAAAGAAGAAGAAATTTATGAACATTTCAGCATACATCCTCTTCATTCTAAAGAAGTTATGGGAAACACTATTGATCTGTTTCAGATGAAAAAAGCTAAAGGAACTCCCGTGAGTGCATGGGAGGAGAGCTTGGAAGTTCGTTATTTTCCCCAGCTGTTTCCTACAGGAAAAGGTGGATGATATGATGAACGTCTAGTACAGATTCCTGCTTCTGAGTATCGGACTACAAGATTATATGCAGAAGATCCAAGATTTCGTCAAAGTATTCCTTATTTGTTCCATCTTTTATTTGAAAGTGGCTTGTATGCAGTAAATCACATTTTAAAAACTGGAGTACATCTACATAATGTGTCTGCAAAGGATTTTATAAACAAAGTGCAACAGCGAGATGATCATTTGGAATCTCAATTGATTAATGTGATGGCTTGTCAGCGTAGAACTAATGAATATTGGTACCGATGCCATGGAGAATTGAAATGTATGTTACGGAATTTAGGAACTCCTACATGGTTCCTTACCCTAAGCTGTGCTGAGTTCGATTGGGATGATTTACTGGATTTTCTTCGAGAGGCAAATTCAAATATTGAAAACATCCAATACAAGACAGCAGGAGAATTGTGCTCATTGGATTCGGTTAATGTTTGCAGATATTTCAATCATAGATTTGAGGCTATAATGTCCTTCATCTGCAAAAAAAAAAATCACTTCTTGGAGAAGTTGTGGATTTCTTTTGGAGAAAAGAGTACCAAGCAAGAGGTGCTCCTCATATTCATATGCTGTTGTGGATCAAGGATGCCCCAAAATTTGGAACAGATTCTGATGATGCAGTTTTATCTTTCATTGAAGAATATGCAACATGTGCTATACCTAAAAGCACAGAAGAAAAAAACTTAAAAGAGCAAGTTTTACGTTTCCAAAGTCATCAGTGTGGAAAATACTGTCGACGAAAGTACAAGAGTAAAGATACATTTTACACAAAATGTTGATTTGGATTTCCATGACCTGTTCTTTCAAAAGGAAGAGTAAACAGTTTTATGTCAGCTGTGCGACATACCATTACAAGAAAATCTCCGAAAAAGACTTACAACCTAAGAAGAAAAGAAGAGTCAAAATATATAAATGACTACAACCCAGTCATTTTATCCACGTGGAATGCTAACATGGATATTCAGTATGTAGCTGACAATTCTATTGCTGGTGCTCGGTGTGTTATATCTTACATCACTAAATCTGAGAAAACGGAATTGAAAGAAATGTGGGAGAATGTTTCTCACGAAAAGACTGTCAGTAAAAAGCTATACAGTTTCAGTTTAAAGGTGTTATCGCATCGAGAAATTGGGTCATACGAATGCTCAGATAGGTTATCATCTGCAAGTCTGTACTCCAAATCCAGAAGAATAATTTGGGTAAGTTTAGGCCTTGCAGGAATGCGAAATCGAGTACTGAAATCTATTCGAGAAATTGAATGTTTCGCAGAGAACGAACCAGAAAGTACAGACATTTTGAAAACAAATATGTTGGACATATATTACCCAAACAGAAGTCATCATCTTGAGAACATGTGTCTCTATGAAGTGCTGCAGAACTACATTTTTACACGAAATGCCACAGAAGACATCAACAATGGAAAATATAAAGTCATTGGTGAGGAAGGATGTTTGGTGAAACAAACAAAAGGAAGTTTGATTAATCACAGGTAGCTGAGTTGCGACACTACTGACAAAAAGGAATTTTACTACTTAGCACTTTTACAGCTGTTTAAACCATGGCGTTCAGAGGATGAATTACTTGGAGATTTTCAGAGCTATGAAGATTCCTTTAATGCATGTAAAGATAGCATAGAATGCAGTACTTTCACAAATTATGTACAAATGTTAAATGAAGATATTGAACAAGAAGCTACAATTGCAGCTGAAGTAGCTAGAGACAGTTCTCAAGACAGTCAAAGTTCTGGTACGCTCAGTCAAGATCCCCTAGGACAACCAATCGAAGAAAATGAAGCTGCAATAGCCATGACTGAAGTGGAAACAGCTATGAATCAAGCTCAAGAAGATTTAATAGACTTACCAAATTTGGAACAACAACTGAATGATGAACAACAACAAATATATGAAGAAGTCACAAAACAAATTGATCATGGATTACTACATGAAAATAAAGAGTGCTCATGCACATCATTTGAACCAATCAGAATGTATGTGAGTGGACAAACTGAAACTGGAAAAAGTTTCTTAATTAAAGTAATTAGAAGCTACCTACAGAAAAAAACTGATTCAACTTTGTCTTGTGTTGTTACTGCTCCAACTGGGTTAGCAGCATATAACATAAAAGGAATTACTTTACATCGTTTGCTAATGTTACCAGTAGAGCATGAGAACAAAATAGAATACCACAAGCTAACAGGAGAAGCATGTTTTGAAGTTTCAAGAGTGTTGAAGAAAATGAAAGTTCTCATTATTGATGAGGTAAGCATGGTATCAAACTTAATGCTTGCCTTTGTGCATTTAAGAATGCAGAAAATTCTAAAGACAGACTATGACGTGTTATTTGGAGGAAAACATGTTATAGTTTTTGGGGATCTACTGCAGCTCACTCCAGTTAAAGGACAACCAGTATTTAATACTCTTGCACATGAAGACACGAAAAAGTCATTAGGAAGTATAGGTAATGTGAATATTTGGTCATACTTTGAGTACAAAGAACTCATTACCAATATGCGGCAAGCAAATGATGATGATTATGCAAGTATTCTCAAAGATATCACAGAAAATGGCAGAAAAGCTTTACAGAGTCGATTGCTATGTCATTTGTTTCCAACAGAACAAATAGTTCCAGAGAAAATATACAAGAAAATTGCAGAAAAAAATACTGTAATCTGCTTAATGACAACACTACATGAATGCTCTATATTCAATGAAGAACTTTTGAAATTGGAAAATGAAGAGATTATGAAAATGGAAGCCGTGGATAAAATACAGCATGAAGGAATAACTATTACATTGACAGGCAAATTGAAAACTAAATTGGATTCTCTAGTGAAAAACATATCGAAAACAGCTGTTTTACAAATGAATCTTTATGTATGTATGAACTGTCGAGTAATTTTAAGACGTAATTTGAATGTAGAAAAAGGTTTAGTGAATGGAGCTATGGGTAAAGTTGTGGGTTTTGTTAATTACCAGAAAAAATATGGAATTGAATTTTTAAAAATAAAATTTGATCAGATTGAAGAGGTTAAAGACATTAGTCGTTGTTCAGTTCGTTTTTTGCTTGTGAAAGACTTATATGTACGTAGGAAGCAGTTTCTGTTTTCTCTAGCATATGCTGTAACTATTCACAAATCTCAAGGATTAACTGTAGATAGTGGTTTTGTAAACATTGGATCTAGTGTGTTTAAAGAAGGTATGGCAAATGTTGCTTTGTCACAAGTGAAAAAATTATCTGGTTTATTTATGATAGACTTTGATGACTCAAAAGTTAGTGCTGATGCAAATTGTGTAAAGGAGTATAATAGATTAAGAAGAAGCTATGCTCCACATTTAGGTCAGTATCCTGTGTTTGAAAAACGTGTTGTTTGTCAGAAAAGGAGAATTGAGAATATCTGTAATGAGGATGTACAGAAGAGAAAACAAAAGGAGAGTGATGTGATTGCAAGCAAAAAGAAAAAGGACAATGTTGAAGAGGCTGTTGGTTGTCATTTTGAAAATAGCTCTGGTGTCAACTGCTACGCTAATGTAGTGCTGAATGTTGTATTTTATCTTGAAAGTTTGCAAGAGCAGATAATACTAAATCATGAAAAAAGATTTTGTTCTCTGCTGAGTTTCCTTTATGAGAAGTTGAGTAATGATAAAACTAAAATAGAAAGTGCTTCTGATGTTAGAAATCTTTTAAATGTATGTTCTGGATGTACACAGTTTACACAAAATGTCCAGCAAGATGCACAGGAATTCTTAATGTATATGCTTATGGTACTGGAAGATGAAAGGGTAGAAATAGAAAATATGTTTGGTCTCTCTTATAAATGGGAACATTGTTGTGAAAACTGTATGAGCACATGCAGCACTAATGTTGATTCTGAAAGGTTCATACATTTAACATTACCAGAGAGTAAATCAGTGACTTTTAGTAAATTAGTTAAAGATGCAAATCACAACATGGAATGTTCTCAATGTAAATCAGAAATGTTATCAACGTTATTTTTAAAGAAATATGGACAGTATATAATTTTAATGATGCAACATTGTAGATCTAATGGAACAAAATTGGACACATTAATAAAGAAGTTTGTAGGAAATCAATTATCAATATCAGGAAAGACTTTTGTTGCAGTTGCAATAATTTTCCATGATGGACCTTCTATAACTTCTGGTCATTACACAGTTTATCTGAAATGTGAAAAAGGCTGGACACTGTGTAATGATTCTCAATTGATTTTCAAGCAACGTTTGCCTGCAGAATTACCAAATTCCTACTTAATTTTTCTAAAACCAAAATTTTAGATACAAATTGCTGCATCTGAAGAAACCATTATTTCGATTTTATAGGATTATCATTGGATATTTCACCAAAAAAGGATTAAAAAATTACCATTTGGCCTCATGGAAAGGTAAATGTTTCTATTGTGGACTTCTTTGACAGATATTATTTTGGTGTATGTGCTTAAGCAACAAGATTTACAGACGTTATTTATTGCAAATAGTTATTGTTCTTAGAAGATATTTTTAATATTAATGTTACATTTCTATCAAGGTATGTTTTATTGAGGATAGATTCAGGGCTTTTTTAAACAATCTTTCAGATTGTTTATTTTTTTGCCCGCTGTTAAGTGATGAATGCAATTGATATCACTATTTTCAGTGAAATTCAATATATTCTGAAAACAGCAAAAAAAGGGCAAAAAATTACTTTGTTAAATATGAAAATATGTGTACTGTATTCTAAAATGTATTGTTAAATATACTACTTTTTTTCTTTTTTTTCAGATCGAGAAAGAAAATTTAGGAAATGTAATCCATTTTTCTTGTAATTAAAAAAAACATTTATTTCTAATTAAGTTATTTTGTTGGTCAGGTAAGTTTAAAATATCTGTATTTCTCACCCCTTCACTTTCATGCTCCCTTTTCTTCACTTCTCCTCATTCTGCTTTTCTCATTCCCCTTCCCTCTCTCTTCTTCATTTACTGCTCTTTCGTAACTCCCTCACTCCTTCTCTACTACTCCCCTAGATTTACTGCCTCCATCACTATTTTTTTAACCATGTTTCTCTCCCTGTCTCCATATGTCTCAGTCATTCTAACTGCCTTACTCCTTCTCAGTTCCTTGCTCTCTGTCTCTGTTTCTGTCTCTCTCCCTTTGTCTGTCTTACCCTTAATTTCCTTAACATCTCTGGGGCAGATTTATGTTTCCTGGCGCATCCCTGCAAATCAGCAGGGATGCGCCAGGAAAGATGCGTCACGCAAGTTTACCGTTGCGCCACCACAGATGCGCCGCATTTACAATGCAGCGCATCGTGGCGCAAGGATAAACAGATGCATGACGCATCTGATGGCGTAAGGGCGGCGCATTGCTGGAGTCGTGTCGCAAGCACGACGCAACTCCAGCAATGTTTAGGGGCTGCCCATACCTAACATGCTGCGTCATGCCTTACGCCTGCTTCAAGCAGGCGCAAGGTTTTGACGCAGCAGCGACAGAAAAGTGACTGAGTGAAATCTTGTAGATTTCACTACGTCACTTTTCCGAGGCTTTTTCCGCTTGAACGCCCACCCTGCATACATTAAACCTGACGCAGGTTTAATGTGGCGCAGGGCTTTACACCGAGACGCATCTCCATAGATGCATCACGATGTAAATAGGGTGCAAAGTGGCGCAGGGTTTACGCAACGGCGGCGTAAAAGTGGCGCAAGTCTAACATAAATCTGCCCCTTTGTTTCTACCACTCCTACTCTCTCCATCACTCATTTTCCATCTATATTAATTTTTTAACCTTCTCCGTCATTCTCCTTCCCTCACCTTCCCTAACTGTCACTATCCTTTACTCATAGTCACTCCTATTCTCCTACTTCACTTCCTCCTGTCTGTATCTCACACCCCTTCATCTTTTCGCATTCTTTCCTTCACTCTCCCTCACTCTCCTTTGCTCATTGAAATCCTGACTCCCTTTCTCTCACTCCAGTTTCCTAAATCCCTCCATCCCCTCACTCCCCATCTCTCACTTTCCCTTACCCCCTTTTCTAATCCTCATACCCCTTATCTCACCATCACTCCACTTCTCTTACTTTCAATCCCTTTACCCTGCTGTACTTCATCTGCTTCATCTGTTACTCCCTTTTCCTATCTCCGTCCCTTACTCCCCTTTTCTCACTTCCCCTCCATCACTCTCCATTACTCACCGCCATTCCCTTACTCATTCACTCTTCTTACCTGTATCCTCTACCCTTAGTCCTTTTGTTGCAGTCAGTCTTTCACTTCCCTTTCATGACTGATCATACTTTCCTTTTCTCACTCATTCTGGCTGTCCTTTCCTCCTCTTCACTCAGTCATTTCAATCATTTCAGTCATTCATTTATACACTACACATTCATTCAATAAAATTACAACACAGTATATTAGGAATATAGCTCTTCTTGGAGAAGTGAAGTGAGTTCTGAAAAGAACTGTTTTTTTTGTCTTTTTTGTTTTGTATTTTTTTTTGTTTTTTAACAATTTTGTATTTTTTTTAAAAATTTTTAGAGCATCCAAAAAAAACTGGTAATCAAAAACTGTTCAACAGGAACAAAAAAAAAAAATGAAAAAAATCATGGGCTGGAGCATGTGTGCTGCTGTATTCTGTTTTCAATCAAGTTTATGCTGCTCTCACCATAGCAAATAACAGCATTGCACACATTGCAATGTATGTGCACCTTCTGGAAAAGGGGGCGGATGTCCAGAGGCCTGGTGCACGGTGAATCTGCGGCCGCAGATAATGTGCTCGGCTGAGCAGGTGGAGGGTTGTCCCTTAGGGCTCTAGTTGTTTCACGAGCATAACGGACAGGATGCACTGTTTTGAAGTGCCTCAGCATAGAATAAATACTAAAGGAGTATTTTTTGCTCGGATCTCCACTAGATAAGACACTTCCGCAAATAGTGCATGTCACCTTCGGCGCATTCACCTTCTTTTGGCCCTCTGGAAAGGTGAAATAATTCCAGATGAAAGAGTGTTTTTGTTTGCTCTTCCTTGGTGGTTCCACAAAGGTCTCCTCCTCACTCCCTGAAGTTGACTGCTCTTCTGCCATTTTCAAGTAAGATTTCACTCGGGTAGCTGTTCAGCAACCTTCTCTCAGGAAATAAGAAGAAATAGTGAGGGGAGTGGGTGTGATGTTTGAAGATTCTGGAACAGAAACTACTATGAACCAATGAAAAGTGTTGTTTCGTAATCACATGACTTGCCGTGCGCGCACCGTGCTCGTACGCTTGCGCGCACGGTGCACGCACGGATCGGAAATGAATTACTTTTAACCCGATTTCTAAAACATGAAAAGGAGGCAGGGAAGACACTCCCTGACCCCCTAGACCTTCTCAGGGGGTCCCTAAAGGACCTCATAAATAAAAAAAAAACATTTAGTTTAATAAAAAAAAATTGCCGGTGCGCGCATGGTGCTCGCACGCATGCGCGCACGGTGCACGCACGCATCAGAAATGAATTACTTTTAACCCGATTTCTAAAACATGAAAAGGAGGCAGGGAAGACACTCCCTGACCCCCTAGACCTTCTTAGGGGGTCCCTAAAGGACCTCGTAAATAAAAAAAAAACATTTCCTTTAATAAAAAAAAATTGCCGGTGCGCGCACAGTGCGCGCACCGTGAAAAACCCTTAAAAAAAAAAAATGTAAACTGTTTATAAGATTATAGAAGATATTAACTATGCTGTTCAACTTTATCCAAATTCAAAAAAAAAGAGCTGAGCCATTCCATATTGCAGGATACAGTCAATCTATAACTATATACATAGGTAGTTTATTGTAAAAGAAATATATAAAAAATATAATAATACATAGATAAATTAGCATTTAAAAAACCTTACAAATTCACTGAAAAAACCATAGGTTTCACACACGTTATAGTTAGAAATTAGCATTTAAAAAACCTTGCAAATTCACTGAAAAAACCATAGGTTTCACACACGTCATAGTTAGGAATTAGCATTTAAAAAACCTTGCAAATTCACTGAAAAAACCATAGGTTTCACACACGTTATAGTTAGGAATTAGCATTTAAAAAACCTTGCAAATTCACTGAAAAATGCATAGGTTTCACACATGTTATAGTTAGCTGGACATTTCACTCGTACAAAACCATTGAAATTCCCCCGTTATAGTTAGTTCAGCTAACTATAACTCGCGCGACCGCAATCCACTGCTGATGACGTCACATATTACATCACTCATGACATGGTCAGTGACATCACTCATGACATCACTGATGACATCTCAAATGACATCACTGATGACATCACTGATGACATCATCCTTGTGTAAGAGTGGCAGACCTCCTCTTATCCGAATATAAACTTTGATACACACATTGAAAAATACAAACTAAAGTTTTGAAAACTATAGAGATACCAATACCAGTTAGAACAACCTATTCAGTAATTCCAAAATCTACATACGCATCCACTCATTCATCAACACTTCTATATAGTCACTCATACATGTACTCAGTCATCATATGTACTCATACACCTATACAACCTGTTACACACCTACACTCATACACAGAGTTACTTACACACATACTCACACATGCAAATAAACATCCATTTACTTGCATATACAGCTATACACACACCACTACACTTACTTCTACAGAAACGTACACATACTTACTCTCTTAAACAATCACTTATAGAAACACATACTTATTTATACAGGAAGTCTTCCAATCTCTCACTCTCATATATCCTCACTTATATACATCAATACTCACATATACTAGTTTAAAACATATGGACTTACTCATAAACACACTATTGAGACAGTCATTCACTCTCTTACTCACCCATACACACACTCATCCACCCATACTGTCCTGCTCACATACTGTCTTCAAAACACATACAAACAGTGAGTCACTCATTTATGCATCTATACGCTAAGTAACATCCCCCAATGAACCATACAGACACTCATACTGATACTCTAAAAACGAACTAATAACCCATATACACACTCATGTAGTATCTCACCAACCCATGCAGCCACTTATACACAAAGTGAGACACTGATACAGATATTTAAATATTTAAACATTACTCACTAATACTTGTATTCACTAAGATACTGTTAATAAGTCAGTTATAGAATTAATTTTTCAAAAAAAAACATCCATTTAGACACTTATTTACCCATTTATTCTTCCATTAACCTTTAGATATACATATATAAAAAATATTTATTTTTCAGAAAGACACATATTCACTGGATGATGTCATCAGTGATGTCATCAGTGATGTCATCAGTGATGTCATTTGAGATGTCATCAGTGATGTCATAAGTGATGTCACTGACCATGTCATGAGTGATGTAATATGTGACGTCATCAGCAGTGGATTGCGGTCGCGCGAGTTATAGTTAGCTGAACTAACTATAACGGGGGAATTTCAATGGTTTTGTACGAGTGAAATATCCAGCTAACTATAACATGTGTGAAATCTATGGTTTTTTCAGTGAATTTGCAAGGTTTTTTAAATGCTAATTCCTAACTATAACGTGTGTGAAACCTATGGTTTTTTCAGTGAATTTGCAAGGTTTTTTAAATTCTAATTCCTAACTATAACGTGTGTGAAACCTATGGTTTTTTCAGTGAATATATATATATATATATATACAAATATTCACATGGGGCACCATGCACAGTTTCTCATCAATAATTGTTTTGCAAGTGTTGCAGTTTTATTATCAATGATGTCATAGATGATGTCAAGACTGATCTAATATGTGAGGAAATTAGCAGGGCATGGCGAGGGTGTGAGTTATATTTACCTTAGGGCATGATTTTTGCTTACTTGAGATTACTGTATCTATAACTACTGAATTTCCATGGTTTTGTGTTGCAAAATCCAAAAGTAACTATACCGGACCTGTAACCTTTGATTTTTTGTGACTTTCTAAGGTTTTGTTAATTCTATTTCTTAACTATAATATTCCTGTATCTGTTAGGCCAGGCATCTTTTGGTGTGGTTTCCCTGTTCTTTTTGCCTCTGACCTCCTGCTTTTGACTGGATTTTGTTTTAGTTGGCTTTAGGATTCCGGGAACTTTACCACTGATGACCAGTGCTAAAGTGCAAGTGCTCCCTGTCCAAAATGTAATGGTGCTTCTTCATGACTGGCCTATTTGATGTACTAATAAGCCCTTAGTACAGTGCACCAGGTTTGTCCAGGGCCTGTAAGTCAAATGTTACTAGTGGGCCAGCAGCAATGATTGTTCTACCCACATGACTAGCCCTGCAAACATCTCTCAGGCCTGCCAGTGCAGTGTCTGTGTGTGCAGTTTTAAACTGCCCTTTCGACCTGGCCGGTGCACCCACTTGCCAGGCTCAAACCTTCCCTTTTATTACATGTAAGGCACCCCATGGGTAGGCCCTCGGTACCCCCATGGGTAGGGTGCAATGTATTCAGAAAGTAGGGCATGTATTGGTAAGTGTTACATGTCGTGGTAGCAAAAAACTGCTAATTCATTTTTCACTACAGAAAGGCCTATCTCTTCCATAGATTGTAAGAGATTTGTAATGTCTTACAAGTGTATCTTCCATTTGAAAGCTGATAAATAAATTGGATTTTGGTGTCTTTGGACTCACAATTTCAAAATACATCTTTTAGTGAAGTTGGTTTTTAAATTTCAGGTATGAAAAGGCCACTTTTGGAAAGATGGTATTTTTTAACTTTAACCATTCTGTGCCTCTGCCTGTCTCTGAATACACAACTGGGCGACAGTTGGGCTCTTGTGCATTCACTCTTGATAGTTACACAAATGGACCTGAGGTGTACCATGCATATCCTGATGGGCCTTTCTGAGCTACAGTAGTGAGAGGAGTTGACACGGACACCTGAATAAGGGCTGTGCCTGTGTCCACACAAAGAACTCACTGCTCCCTGTAGTACGTCTGGAGCCAGGGCAAGGTAGGAAGGGGTCTTTTGCACTACAAAGGCCATTCTTTGAACTTTGCCTACTTCAAGGGTGTAATTGGGTGTAAGTACTGAACCTCTGACACCATATACTCAGAAGACTTCTGTACTGAGGATATTCTGTCAGTAAGAAGAGCTGTGTTACTGCCACGAGTATCTGCCACTTTTCTATTTGCTTTACTGTGCTGGCCTGCTGCTAGCTGCTTCTGTCCTAGGAGTGAAAGGACTGGACTTTCCTCTCTCCATCCTGCTTACAAAGTTTCTACAAGGGCTTAAGTTGAGTTTGCCTCCTGTTGGAAGGCTAATGGTCATCAAAGACTTCATCTGGCAGCACCTGGGATCCTCTGCTGAGACCCCTGCTCTGCCAAGTGGTGCCAATTCCAGTTATGGGCCCTTGGAAGTGAGTTCTGGTGCAACAAGAAGAAATATCCACAAATCAACTCCGAGTGCCATTCAAAATCGGTGCATCATTGGGAAACTCATCCCATTGTGCCTGCCTGCACTGAAGCATGGTCCCCACTCGATGCAATTACAACAGTTTTCAACACAAACTCTGACCTTTCGATGCAGCACCTCTGAAGAACCACTGCTGTGTAAGTCTCGAAAACAACTTCACCGAAGTCAGTGCATGCACAGCTCCGACTCCGACAGAGCTCTGGCTACGATGCTGTGGAATGAACGCAGCATGACATGACTTTTGATGCACCATCAACCCATCGTCTCTGGGTGCCAATTTCATAATTGACACCACACCGCAGCAAGGAACCAAACAATGCATCACCTCCCCTGCACCACGCATCGCATCCTGATGTGGACGGCTCAACAACTCTGCACCGCCTTAAGGACCTGACTCATCAATGTCTATTGCGACGCATCACCTCCTCTGTGCAATGCATTGTCCCTGTGCATCACTGTGCAAACGACTTACATAGCAGTAAGGAACCGATGCATCAAAGGCTTTTCCGATGCCTCACTTCCCCTGCACCTTGGATTGTCTTTGATTTTTACCACATTTAAGGTACTTTGTCCTGATCAAGCACAACCATTGGTCTCTAAGAATTATAACTATATTTAACTTTGCAAATTCATATCTTGAGTTGTGTATGTTGGATTTTTGTGGTGTGGAGTTCTTTTGTGGTATTTTCACTGTCTTACTATATGTGTGTAAACACACTTTACACATTGCCTCTGAGATAAGCCTAACTACTCTTGCCAAGCTAGCAAGGGGCGTGATCACGGGTTATTCTGAGGGTGTAACTTACTTACACTGACTATAGTGAGGATCCCTACATGGACAGGATGCAAACCACTGCCAACTAGAGACCCCATTTCTAACAGTAGCCGTTTGGTTTTTTTCAGTGAATTTCTATGGCTTTTAATGCTATTTTTTAACTGTAATATACAGGTGTGTATGTGTGTTATGTTTAAGGAGACAGGTGTGGAAGTGTCTAAGGAGAGAGGTTTGTATATGTTTAAGAAGACATGAGCATGTGAGAAGAGATGCACATGTGTATGTGTGAGGTAAGAGATGTGTGTGCTGTGGATAAATCATGTGTGAGTATTGATGAATGGAATGACACAAATGTATATGTGTGCAATAAAACGAGGGTGGTAAGATGCACGTGTTATGCTTGTAGACTGGTGCTTTCCAGGTAAGAAGATAGCTGTTAATAAACAGAATAGGGATCATCCAATATTGGGGAGTCTTCTGGCCTAGTTAGCGCCTTGGCTGTTTGTGCATATCTGGTAGAAGCAGCTGCAGGCAACATCTAGTGATGCAGAGAATGCAACTCACTTGTCTCAACCTCCTCTTGTGGCTGCCCTATGTATTATGGGTTTTGCACACAGGGTGCATGTTGCCTTCCTCTGAGGCACCTCACAGCCACCTGCAACCCATGGTCCTCCGACCAGAGCTCTTAACCCATATGAAGCTCCTGTACCGTTGTTCCCGCTGCTTGCACTCTTTTTAGAGAATTACGCGTTTCCTGGTTAATTAATCCCATCCGTCAATACCTACGACTGTAACCATTTATACTTATTTGTTTCACCTACCATGATTATTGGGACCAACTGTCTTGATCACTTGACTTCAAGAACTAATGCTCTTTGGTTCCTTCTGCCATGGTTAATTAATTCCAGTCGTTACTTGCACCTGCCATTAGCAAAGGTCACATCCGTTATTTTAACACGTGCTCTCTCCCAGATTTCCTTTGGAACTTTTCAGCCTTCCATGTGAGCCATGTGTCCTTCTGTAACAATCTCTTCCATCAGGTATATATTCCTCTCCTGAACCTGAATCAAGGCTTGGCCTCATTCTAGTCCTTTGCATGCATCTTCCCAGCACCCACGTTCTGAGTTGTCCAGAACCCTCCAGCACTCTTGTCTTCCAAGCCTTCCTATTGATCCTGTGCTACAATTCCTCCTCTTCTTGGGCTTCTTGCCTCCAGTTTTCCTCAGTATTCCATCTGAAGAATTAAAGACAAGACTACATACTTCACTCTCAGGTTAGCGCACACTAATCAAAAGGAAAGTTTTGAGTTTAAGCCAATACTGAGTTCTTTGAATTGGACATTATTTGTTCCTACCTTTCTAAAAGACCTGGCTCTCCGGCACACCTTTTTCTGCTGGGTGCTCTGAACTTTATTTGCATCAGAAGTAAATGTCTCGATGTCATTATTTCTTGACCAGTTTGGTATCACGAACTTGGAAAGACTTTGGGGTATATTCACAAGAACGTGTGCTAAACATCTCCAAAAAATGTTAACACAACTTTACACATCGCAGCCTATCATGGGAAAATAACCCTGTGTCAACGTGGAATTCACATCACATCGGAACCATGCGATAGTCAGCCGAAAAGGCGGCCAATGTCCACGATACAACCACATCGACGGAGATAAAAACACAAACCTCAACGCGAAAAAACATGCGATGTGCCCAAACGTGATAAGAAAACAGTGACAACCAGTGAGAGGCCAGCAATAACCACGCGTAATGTGGGAAAAAGCATAAGAACAGCATATGGAAAATCACACTAAAAAACTACAGCAACTGCGGAGTACCACGGATGTTCCCTGACCGACTGCAGAGGACAACATGAACCCCACAATCCCCACGGAGGAACACCCAGGAATACAGGGCCCGTGGAAGGCCAATGAGATGAGGAAGAGGAAGACGGGGATGCAGTCTCCAGGAAAACCCGATCATCACCACGGATGAGCCAGAACGCCACCACCAACTGCACGTCACCCCCAACTTGTCATTGGCAACAAAGAGGCAAAGATGGCACACCACCTCAGACCATGTGAATGCCGTCGCGTGGCAGAGGGGGACAAAGGAAGAGCACAAGAGGCCCTGGACTGATGTGAATGGCAAAACCAAGCAGAAACTCACTGCCAAAACGAAAGCAGCAGCGCACCCCAGAGGAGGGGGGCCAGCAGAACACCAGTAGCTGAATGACATTGAGAATATGGTGGCCACAGTCACCAGTCGGTGATAGGAGTCGGGGATCCGGACACTGTCCAACATGACCCGACACCACATCAACAGGGTGCGAGTGGGTGGATGGGGGGAGATGGGCCCAATGGCACATATGCACAATTAAGCAGAGCACACTGCACACCCACAATTACATGTCCTTGATCCCACTGGAACACTTCAGCACATACACAAACACCAAGTAGTCCCACGTACACCATGTGCCCAAAGGGGCACCCATACAACACATCAACAAGCACACAACCAACACATGTACACGTGTGAAACACAGCAAACATGCATCTACATCAGCCACACTGACAATGCAAGAGACCCCTCATGACGAGTAGCATGGCTGCAGTGCAATCACCATGACAATGTACACGGCACAACACTGAGGTGGCTGAGTGCGGACCACAACCGAAAAGGAGCAGGTCACACTCAGACACAACCACCTGCACAAACAACCCCTGACGTCAACGACGCATCTGTTTACAAACCATGCCCAAGGGTCACAACTTGACAAAGAGCACAAGTTAGCCAAGTCTGCGACACCTCAGTACAGTGGAAGCACAGAACTGACAGGCACAACTCATGAAAGGGACCAGTGGCAGACAAATCAGAGCTGAAGGAGTGAATCACCCACAGTGCAGAATACGCACATAAGTATTAGTGCACCTCGACATTGACAACCTCCTAGAATAAACAGCAACACCTCCACAACAAAACACAGAACGCAACTGGTGCCGCAAATGTGCACAACATGGCAAATCACATCTAGCACAGCAGGAAACTGTGCCATGACAATGTACAAGTACAACCTGTAGCTTGCAAATATGTGTTACTCACACATGCAGTGCTTATGGACATTTAGTACTGTCCCATGAGTGCCAGGGACGGCCACATTGTCACGTGCTCATGAGCAGTAATTGTCAATGATGGTGTTCCTACGGGCCATTCCTGCCACAGCTGCAGTGGGATGTGGGCCACCTGCCCCATCATTCCCATCATCGTCCGGTACTTCTGGAACTGGGATCCATGGAGCATTGGTGTGTACACAGATGTTGTACAACACACAACATGCAAAGATCATCTTGCACACAATGTCCGGGCTGTACAGGAGCTTTCCACCTGTGCCGTACAGGCACCTGAAACGTGACTTCAACACGCCAAATGTGGTTCAATGATGCCCCTGGTGAGTATGTGGTCCGCATTCTACTGCCTCTGGGCGGGTGTGTTCGGGTGTTGGAGGGGTTTCATCATCCAAGGGCAGAGTGCATATCCTTGATCACCTGTGACAGTGCAGTGAGAAAAGAGTCAATACTTGGTTCGGCAGGATGTCATGGCAGGCCCACTAATCCAGTGACGCCTGTGCTGGCTGTGTGTGGGGTGAGTGTAAGCCAGCCCTCAGGAAGTAGCCGGTGCTGCCAACAACTCCAACCGTCAACAGGCACACAGAAATGTAATGTCAGAACAGCAAGGGGGGATGAATTGAGTAGCACAGGGTTAGTGGCCCTGGATGCACAGCAGCCGACACGGGCCCATCGCCACGGGACACTGACCTGCGGGAGACTGGGGTAGGGTCATGAGGGCAGAGCTGGGTCCCGTATGTGTCATAGGTGCCTTTCACGGAGTGTCACTGGGGTGAATGGGGGGCCTACCCCCAGGGCATGATGCAGAGGGCACATGCCAGCTGTGCCTGGCAACATGGCGGATATGAATGCCACAGACTCATGCCAGACACCAAGTCCGTACCTGCCCATTGCTGATGACAACCCCCAGGCCACAGGCTCAGACACCAATGATGTTCCGCCGGAGGCTAACAGTCACTCATGGCGCACAGGGTTAGTGGCACCACGTGTCACAGGCTTTCGTTGAACAGGGTTAGTGGCACCACATGTCGCAAGCGTTCGTTGAACAGGGTTAGTGGCACCATGTGTCGCAGGCCTGCAATATGGAATTATGCCTCACTGATCAAAGGGAGTCTGGTGCTGTGGCCGCTGCCAGGGACTTGGGGTCACTGCCATTCAGGACTCAGGACACAGTTCCACATGTGTGACCTACTAGTACGAAGAGTACGCCGGTGGAGTATGTCAACGAGAAAGGAGTGATGTGGGCCAGCGTCGTGGGTGCCAGCGATGGTCTGTGGAGGGTGCAGAGGTCACGGCACTGGGGCTTGGAGCTTGCCCCGGCATGTGGTGGGCCCTCTTTGATCATTTGTGGACTTAGCCAACTCCACCTACAATTGAAAACATCCCTGAGCTCCTTCCTCGTAGAGAGGAAGTTGTAGCCCCCAAAGGAACTAGGTTTTTCCTTTGGGAGGAGAATCCCAAATGATGAAGCATGTCACCTCTGGTGAGTGAGGGATTTCGTCCTTCAAAGGGATATGCCCACAGTTTCTTGCTGTGAGTTATAGTCATTGTTTTGGTGCTTTGAGGCTTATCAAGCCGTAGTAGTGCTTAGGCACACTTTTCATAATGTTTTGTACATAGACCCCAAGATTTCGTACTGTTTTTCGATATATTATATGGGGAATAAATCTTGTTGTGGTCTGAAAAATTCCCTTAGACCCCCCTGCTTTGAACTGTTTTGGTTTTTTGCTTTCCGGGAGAGAACCACGCTCTGCGCCATGGGCTTTTTGTCCACACCCCTGCGCAGCCCTGGCATACTCAGAGCCAACCCACTACGTTCACACACACTGGAGGGAATGCAGTGAGTGACATTTCCGCTATCTGACCCACAGCCTGGGGTGACATGGTTGCGTCCACTGTTCACTACTCTCCAGTCACCAGCAGTTGTGGTCTGCATGGACATATCTGTGGTTTGTATACCCATGTCTCCACATCCACGCCTCACTTGTTGTGTGTACATTCCCATTCACGGGTCACTTGCATCCTTCGCACATTGCTGCATTCCGCATTTACACACGTTCAGCTGTTGTGTGGCTGTGGTGCCATGATATAGCTATATTGTGTGCAGGGGTAGCCCAGGATCACCATGGAGTAGTGTTGTCGTGTCTGGTAGGTGGGTATGTTGATTGACATGTTGTATGTGGTTTGGTCATGTGTGCATTCCCACAGTTGTGCGTTGTGCGATGGTGGCTTTGAGGTGTGTGGTGTGTAGATTTGGCACTTACCAACGAGCAGTCCAATTCCATATGTGCCATCCTGGAAGCGCTGGTTGATGATGGACTGTCGGAAGATGTAGGAATCGTGCACACTACCGGGGTAGTTTGCGATGACATTGGTGAACATTTCCCGGTGGTCCACTATTGCCTGCACATTGATTGAATGCGTATGCTTTCTGTTGCGGTAGTGATGTGCAGTATCCGCAGGAGGCACAAGTAGGACATGTGTGCAGTCTATTGCCCCCAACACGGCCGGGAATCCAGCTATGGAATAGAAGCCTTGCTTGGTCTCCTGCTATTCCTGTGCAGTGTGGGGGAATTGAAGGTACTGGGGTATGAAGCTGAGGATGGCATCCAGGACGGGTGTGATGAACTTTGATAAGGCTGGCTGTGAGACCCCTCCGACTCTGGCAGTTGTTGGTTGGAAGGTACCAGAGGCTAACAGGTGCAGCACAGCCAGCAGCTTTGTCTGCGGAGGGATGTTGGTTCTCCACTGTGTTGGGACCGTCAACCTGAGGCCGATGTGGGTCATGATGCGGATGATGGTTGTCCTTTTGAGCCTGTAGTGGGCAATGACTTCCTCGGGCACTAGGTCTGTGAGACTGGTGCGTTTTCGGTAGGTCCGCTGTCTTACTCTGCACTGCCTCTGTGGTGGTCTGGAGGGCGGGTCTGGGTCCTGGAGGTGGTTGCGGTCCTGGGGGGAACGGGGGGGTTTGTGGCCCTGTTGGGGCTCCGAGCTGCATGATGAGTAGCTCCATGGCGTTGTTTGTTCTTTGGGTGTGGCTGTGTGCAGGGCTCCGTTGCCTACTGCAGGTAGTCGTCCGGCTTTACACCTGCAAGAGGCAGGTGTTAAATACCTGCTGCTACCGCGGCTTATCGCGTGGTTTTGACTGCCATCGCAGATCTGGCAGTTCGTTCTGAAAGTGGTGCTGTGGTTTTTTCGTGTGTTTTTGCATGGGAACGCCTACTCTGAATTCTCATTAGGGTTAGTTGGTGGTTTCCACCGTGGAGATACATTTTGGGGCAGTTATCGGGGGAATACTGGTGTTGTCTGCAGTTTGCACCATCTTGTGAATGGGGTGTTATATCTATCTCCACTTTTGATGTGTTAAGGTGATGATAAATCGGAGATAAGTCCTTGTGAATATCCCCCTTTGAGCTTTTGGCACAACATCTCAGAGGAAAAAGAGAATAGGCAATATTACTTAGAAATGTATGTGAAACTTCACTACAAAGTCATAAAACAATATAGGTACATGCGTGGTGCCAGAATAGCCATGAATGAGAAATTAATGTATTCCCACAGGGCTGAGAGACTGCGAATGTAATCAGTCCCTCATCTCGCTGAGTACGCCCAAACATGCAAGGCTGGGCTGCATAGCTAATACACATTGAAACAATGTATCCCCACGCACGTGCGCTTCCATACCATGCCCACATTCTCTTGGCAAGGGATGCCCATTTTGTAATCGTGTGGAGAAGCTGCATGTGCTCTGATGTAAATTGTCACTTGTGAAAACCTTTAGAGAAATCTGTCTAAAAGTGATAGAGAAGCAGTACTTTTTGTTTACATCCTTCTCGTGCAGATTTTATGATTGTTTTTATTATTATTTTTAAACTAAATTTGCATTCCGTGCATCCTATTTCACTACGGACACAATGGTCATTTTAAATTATTGTAATATAGGCTGCTCTGTGGTTGACAAATGTGTTACGATTCGCGTTAATTATTTTTGAAAGCCTTATCTATTTCATAGTATTTTAGCTTCCAGCACATCCAGTCACATCCACTGTAGGCAGCCAAACAGCATTTCAATGGAGTGGCGTGAACATATATTATACACGAAAGTGTGTCTGAAAGCAAATAATTAACGAGTATGCCTTCAAACTGCATATGAGAGCTTTCCCGTTTGTGTCAATTGTATCCAATTATATACACGTGCATATTGGTTTAATTCTCATCAACGGCACTTTCTGGGGACAGAATGACAGGCGACAGCCACACAGGTGGTAGCCCATTAGCTCTGTTGTCTATGGCAGTTTCAACTCGGAAAGCGACGCTGTTTACGACGTCAACGTGTCTCTGAATGATGATTGCAGAATATGTCGCAATTACCCCCATGCCACATTTCAGATTTTCTCAAACTAATGATATGATTGGAGAGACAAACGTAATAATTTTCTGGACAATGCACCCAAATTAGGTTAGGCAATTACGGCAAAGCTATTTTCAAATTGTCAGCTTTGATCCTGAGCGGAGACTGTGCTTGAACATTACACGGTGTCGCGGCGCATGCGGCCATAGGAAGGCGGAAAGCGACATCTCGGAGCTACGGCCACATTATGTCCCCATGGGCTCTTGTAAATACCATTCCTTTGACAATTCACGTCTGATTCCTCTGGGGTACAGTATTACGCACGTTTGCACGTGTTATTATCGGTTTAGCAGGGGAACCTTGCATTAGTATCTAATGATGTCTGTAGGTTTCAAATGGTATACTGTCAACAATCTGATGTTTGCCATGTCTTATTCTGCGGGACATTATGCTCCATAGGAAAATTATCTTTAACACATTGAAACCAAAGTCCAAATACTAGGATCAGGGAATAGAACCAAAAAGACCCAGATCACAAACTCAACACCAAGAATATGTGAAGATCACTAAAGCACAACACTGCACCAGCAGATATGGATCCACAACATACACGCAAAAGACAAAACAGAATGCAAATTCACAAGGACATACACACACTGTTAGAACTGGGATTTCTGGTTGGCTAAGGCTTGCGCCAAAGTCAGGCAGAAACCACCACTCTAGTCAGGGCAAGGAAGTTACACGCCAAAGATAACCCCTGCTCACCCCCTTGGTAGCTTGGCACGAGCAGTCAGGCTTATCTCTGAGGCAAGGTGTAAAGCGTTTGCGCGCGCACCCAGCAACAACACCCAAGGCCCACCACAAAGGAAACTCCACACAAGGTATCTTATAAAAATAGCCTTTGTATTATACACAACACATTAGATAAAAACACACACTTTACAATGTGCCAACAGGCACGGGCAGAATTTACAAGGGATTATATATATACAGGGGACAGGGCCGCATGGACCACTGTCAAGAACCAGCACTTTTAGAATATAAAATTACTGTAGCACAAAATACACATATAACACACAACCAGTAACTACTGGTAACAAGAAAGTATCACCTACGCAACCCTAACCACTTTTAGGAGAATACTGCGCAGGGAACTAGGACCTCACTAGCACCACCTGTACCAGTAGGAAACAAACAACCACCTAAGTATCACCATACCTATAGGGGTAAACACACATTACACATGATGCCTAAAACATTCAGAGGTGTAGGGAACGAAAACACATGATGCATAAGACATTCAGAGGTGTAAGGAAGGAAAACACATGATGCATGAAAACACATTCAGAGGTGTAAAGCAAGGCACATGACGCATCGAAATACATTCAGAGGTGCAGGTAAGGGAAACACATGATGCATAAAAATACATTCAGCGGTGTAAAGCAAGGAGACTCACATAGGCCACCACCTGTGGCAGTTCCTAGGCCAACTGGCCTCGTTGGGGCTAGGACACCGTGTGTCCAGTCAAGCTGCGCCAGCTGCGCAGACTAAAGCGAAAATACACCCAACCTAAACGTTGCAGCTGCCCACTAAGTGCTGGGCAGCTGTAGAACTGAGCATGGGCACCACCAACGTGCCCTGGGACACGTAGGAGCGGCCCGCTGCCTTCCGGGGCCGCTCTACTCACTAAGGAATGCCCCCTAGAGCCTCGGGGCTCTAAACAACAATGACAGCCTCCTGGAGCCTTCTAGGCTCGAGTGATCAACACTTTGCCCCTCCGTTGGAGCCACGGGGCTCAGAAACCAATACGCCCTGTTTTGGAGCCTCACAGGGCTCGTGAGCAATGCGGCGTTATTGGAGCGCCACGCGCTCAGACCTCGACAATGTCTCTGGTCCGTCAGGTCCCACACATACGGAGTCCCCCAGCCCTTCACCACTTACCGGGCTCTTCTCTGGGGACTCCGGCGTCAGGACGGCTCTCTCTCCTGGCGGGGCAGGCACCGACAATGTGCCTCGGGGCCCCGCCGCCTCAGCAGTCCTTCTCTCCTGGGGGAAGCGCGGGGTAGGCTCCCGCCCGCTTCCTCCCACGACGTCCTCGCTTCACCCGGGCACTACTCAGGAGCGCGGGGTAGACTCCCGCCTGCTTCCTGCTTCGAAGTCCCGCCCCCGTCTCAACGAAGGCTGCCTGACTTCCGGGTTTCCCCGGACCGGGCTGCAGCGGTGATCGGAAACCTCAGCAATAAGAGGGGTAGGCTCCCTCGTCATAAACGCCAATAAGCGGGGTGGGCACCCGCAAGCAGAATCAAAGCGCTCACAGCGCTATAAAACCACGCACAGCGCTCCCAGCGCTATAAAGCCCAACAAGCGCTCCCAGGCGCTACAAAGATAGCAAGTCCAGGAAAACAGTGCGCACAGCGCCACAAAGTTCAAGGAGCGCTCCCAGGCGCTGCAGATCAACAAAAAGGTCCAGTAAAGAGTCCTTAAAGAACAGGGGGCAAAGGCTGGGCCCAGAGCCAGCACACAGGGCCCTCCAGCAGGGAGGCAGTCCCCAGTGGCGGTCTCTCCTGGCGCCCAGCAGCAGCAGGCCCCCCCTCAGATGATCCTGCAAGAGAACACCATGTAAGGGGACACAGCCCCTTTTTATACAGTACAAGGCTTTGTCTAAGGTGCAGGGAAGGGGCGAACCAGTTCCTGAGCACTTTGTTTTGCTCAGCCCCTCTCCCTATTCACTGGCAGGGCTAGGGTCATTAGACGCACCACAGGGGCCGGCGCCAGCATTGTGTGGGGAAAGCCCTGTCCTATTCAGGACCCAGGTATACTCCTCCCCAGCCATCAGCATGCTAACTCCCCATTCACCACTGGGTGACTCCCCCTGACTCTGGGGATTTCCCTAGTCCGTCACATGACCTCACCAGCCAATCGCCAGACAAGCCACACATTTCATACTGCACACTGAAGTGCCCACTTCTAGAAGTGGCACTTCCACACTAGGTACATGCACGCCGCACACATCAACGCGCAGCATTCACTCACACGAGTCCGCACATACCAAACATGGGCCTGCACACCCCACGCATCAGGAACTACCAGGACACATACATTCCCCCATGCATTCCTATGGGAGGGCAGGCCAACCTCACAACACGCACGCACTTTACCCTGGGACACAGCGGTAAAGTGCGCCGAAGTCAATAAAATCACTAACCCAAGTCACCAACAAAAAGCAAAAAGTTTCGGGGTGAACCTGCCAGAAGGGCCGGGTCCAACAAAACCCCCTTCCAGCCAAAACGCAGGGTAGACCAATCACCACCGTGAAGGTCTTCCCTGCTTTGGGCGACAAAACACGGACGCAGGCCCGCAACGGCAGGGACACTCTCCGGTTTTACGCCACTCTAAACCCCTGGAGTTCCTTCTAAAAGAACTCGGCGGACCAACTGGGTTACCCCACTGGTACTCCTCAGCTGTCCGCGGCCAGGACCAGGCCCTAGGCCATCCAGGCGCCACTGATCCTTGCCTAACCACAGAGTGGGGGGTAGTAACCCCTGGCACGTAGTGCCCATTTTCCACTCTTCCTCTCATCAGGGCGGTTCTAAACATCCACTGATCTTCCAGCCCAGGGCCTGAACCCTCCAGCTGACCAACAGTCACGGGTGAGGCTCTCCTCCCCCTACCTCTCCTTCTAGGGTTCCGTCCTCTCCTCCTCTGAGAGGCACCCTCAGAGATCAACTTTCCCACCAGCTCAGGACCTCTCCCTGAGAACTGGTCTACCAACCTAGGGTTTAACCCCTCAGGTTGCACCGGGGTCAGAGGTGGGCTCTCCCACCCTCTGCACCCCCTTCCAGAGTCCTGCTTCCTACCAACTGGGGCGGTACCTCCGGAAGAAGAACTGGTCAGGACACTGGTTACAGTCGTCCTACCCTGCAGGTCAGGCTGATCCTGAACCTGGCCTCCCAACCTTTGGTCTAGAACCTTCGGTGGAATTATTGCCTGGCACTCCAGGACTTCTGGGGACTCACACAGTATCCCCCCAAGAGTAACATATGCCTCATATGTTGCATGCCAGTCTGCCTGGCGCAGATCTCCCGTACCCTGTCCAACTGACAGTGCGCGAAGATCCCCCAGGACAGACGTGTAGTCGCCATGGTCACTTCTAGGAGACTCAGCCCTACCGGCTTGTCCCTGACCCACTGGCTCCTCCACTGGGGAACACAGCCCCATGCCACTCCTCTCGCTGGACTTCCGCACCCTCCCTACTGGAGCGGTACTGCCTGACACCAGAACCACTGGAGCTCTATTTACAGAGACTCCAGGTTCTCCATACTCTGGGCGATCCTCCTCAAGTGGCCTAACAGGACAGCCTAGGCCCCCTACCTGGTGTTCCCTGAAGAAACCATCCAGGTTCTGAGACTGGTTTTTGGGCCTCTGGGGACTCAAAGTCACCCGCTCACTCCTACTCCGCTGAGATAGGCCGTGAGCCCCTACACCCCTCTCACTACTCTGGGACCTAGCTGGGCTACTCTGAACCTCTACCCCCATCCAGGATGGGAAGATACCTGAGCCACTACTGTTGGAAGTACTCTCCCATACCTCCTCAGAACCTGGTGCACTTTCCCAGCGCTCTGCTTCCTTGGCCAGGTCCCATGGACTAGCAAACCCACACCCCAACAGGTGTTGGCGCAACTCGGGACAACAACCACTGAGCACTTGCTCTTTGATAATCAGATTGAACATTTCATCCAAATCTTCTACCGCGTTAACCGTCACCCAATCGCACAGTGCATCATAACAGTCATCCACAAAATTCCCCCAATCCTGGTGAGACAGCTTCTTACTGCCCCTGAACTTCAACCTATACTCCTCCTCTTGGGAAACAGGTACCAGACTGGGTGAACTGGGACTCTCTGCACTGGGCTCTCTATCGCTGCCACCACTGGACTCTACCCTCACTGGTGAATCCAGAAAACTACCACTGCGCTCTGGGGACAACTTACCCTCCAGAGCTAATCTCTCCCTGGCGAAGGCCCTCTCAGCCTCCGCCATCCTCTCCTCCACACCCAGCTGCGCCATCTCCTTGGCATGCTCTAACCTGAGCTTCTCCATGGCCAGCTGATGCTCCCTCTCTTCCCTCCTATCTATCCACTCCTCTGGGGACAGGTAAAGGGATGGGGTGCTGCTCCTGACACTGGACCCAGCAAGGGACTCCCTATCTATGGGGTCTTCACTTTCTACTGGCGTCCCTGTCAGGTAACCTTCCTCCTCTTCTGAATCTTCAGGGCTCCCCTCAGACCCACCACCCTCTCGGCGTGCGGCCCGGGCCCTATCTTCCTCACTGCGCTCTCGCTCCCACTCATCCTTTTGCCAAAGGATCAGGTTGTCCCTCAGTTTGGACTGGGTATCTAACTCACCCACCTCTATGTCCCTCTCCTCACAGAACCTTACCAGCTCCAACCTACTGTATCTAAACAGACCACAGAAATTAAAAGCAGGCTCCATTTTGGCGGACGTTCCTGAGAAGAGTTTAACACAAGGAACCTGAGTGTCTGAGCTAACACAGGAGTACATGATTCAAAAAGGACACCTTTAGGAGAGGAAATAATGGAACTCAAAAACAATAATCCCTAAAATGTGATTTATCTAATGCAGAGTTTTGTGGTGTAGCCAGTCGCTGCTGCGGTACAGCGCAAACGCAAGTCCAAATCCCACCGCTGCCACCAATGTTAGAACTGGGATTTCTGGTTGGCTAAGGCTTGCGCCAAAGTCAGGCAGAAACCACCACTCTAGTCAGGGCAAGGAAGTTACACGCCAAAGATAACCCCTGCTCACCCCCTTGGTAGCTTGGCACGAGCAGTCAGGCTTATCTCTGAGGCAAGGTGTAAAGCGTTTGCGCGCGCACCCAGCAACAACACCCAAGGCCCACCACAAAGGAAACTCCACATAAGGTATCTTATAAAAATAGCCTTTGTATTATACACAACACATTAGATAAAAACACACACCTTACAATGTGCCAACAGGCACGGGCAGAATTTACAAGGGATTATATATATACAGGGGACAGGGCCGCATGGACCACTGTCAAGAACCAGCACTTTTAGAATATAAAATTACTGTAGCACAAAATACACATATAACACACAACCAGTAACTACTGGTAACAAGAAAGTATCACCTACGCAACCCTAACCACTTTTAGGAGAATACTGCGCAGGGAACTAGGACCTCACTAGCACCACCTGTACTAGTAGGAAACAAACAACCACCTAAGTATCACCATACCTATAGGGGTAAACACACATTACACATGATGCCTAAAACATTCAGAGGTGTAGGGAACGAAAACACATGATGCATAAGACATTCAGAGGTGTAAGGAAGGAAAACACATGATGCATGAAAACACATTCAGAGGTGTAAAGCAAGGCACATGACGCATCGAAATACATTCAGAGGTGCAGGTAAGGGAAACACATGATGCATAAAAATACATTCAGCGGTGTAAAGCAAGGAGACTCACATAGGCCACCACCTGTGGCAGTTCCTAGGCCAACTGGCCTCGTTGGGGCTAGGACACCCTGTGTCCAGTCAAGCTGCGCCAGCTGCGCAGACTAAAGCGAAAATACCCCCAACCTAAACATTGCAGCTGCCCACTAAGTGCTGGGCAGCTGTAGAACTGAGCATGGGCACCACCAACGTGCCCTGGGACACGTAGGAGCGGCCCGCTGCCTTCCGGGGCCGCTCTACTCACTAAGGAATGCCCCCTAGAGCCTCGGGGCTCTAAACAACAATGACAGCCTCCTGGAGCCTTCTAGGCTCGAGTGATCAACACTTTGCCCCTCCGTTGGAGCCACGGGGCTCAGAAACCAATACGCCCTGTTTTGGAGCCTCACAGGGCTCGTGAGCAATGCGGCGTTGTTGGAGCGCCACGCGCTCAGACCTCGACAATGTCTCTGGTCCGTCAGAGTCCCACACATACGGAGTCCCCCAGCCCTTCACCACTTACCGGGCTCTTCTCTGGGGACTCCGGCGTCAGGACGGCTCTCTCTCCTGGCGGGGCAGGCACCGACAATGTGCCTCGGGGCCCCGCCGCCTCAGCAGTCCTTCTCTCCTGGGGGAAGCGCGGGGTAGGCTCCCGCCCGCTTCCTCCCACGACGTCCTCGCTTCACCCGGGCACTACGCAGGAGCGCGGGGTAGGCTCCCGCCTGCTTCCTGCTTCGAAGTCCCGCCCCCGTCTCAACGAAGGCTGCCTGACTTCCGGGTTTCCCCGGACCGGGCTGCAGCGGTGATCGGAAACCTCAGCAATAAGAGGGGTAGGCTCCCTCGTCATAAACGCCAATAGGCGGGGTGGGCACCCGCAAGCAGAATCAAAGCGCTCACAGCGCTATAAAACCACGCACAGCGCTCCCAGCGCTATAAAGCCCAACAAGCGCTCCCAGGTCCAAGGAAAACAGTGCGCACAGCGCCACAAAGTTCAAGGAGCGCTCCCAGGCGCTGCAGATCAACAAAAAGGTCCAGTAAAGAGTCCTTAAAGAACAGGGGGCAAAGGCTGGGCCCAGAGCCAGCACACAGGGCCCTCCAGCAGGGAGGCAGTCCCCAGTGGCGGTCTCTCCTGGCGCCCAGCAGCAGCAGGCCCCCCCTCAGATGATCCTGCAAGAGAACACCATGGAAGGGGACACAGCCCCTTTTTATACAGTACAAGGCTTTGTCTAAGGTGCAGGGAAGGGGCGAATCAGTTCCAACAGGTTCCTGAGCACTTTGTTTTGCTCAGCCCCTCTCCCTATTCACTGGCAGGGCTAGGGTCATTAGACGCACCACAGGGGCCGGCGCCAGCATTGTGTGGGGAAAGCCCTGTCCTATTCAGGACCCAGGTATACTCCTCCCCAGCCATCAGCATGCTAACTCCCCATTCACCACTGGGTGACTCCCCCTGACTCTGGGGATTTCCCTAGTCCATCACATGACCTCACCAGCCAATCGCCAGACAAGCCACACATTTCATACTGCACACTGAAGTGCCCACTTCTAGAAGTGGCACTTCCACACTAGGTACATGCACGCCGCACACATCAACGCGCAGCATTCACTCACACGAGTCCGCACATACCAAACACGGGCCTGCACACCCCACGCATCAGGAACTACCAGGACACATACATTCCCCCATGCATTCCTATGGGAGGGCAGGCCAACCTCACAACACGCACGCACTTTACCCTGGGACACAGCGGTAAAGTGCGCCGAAGTCAATAAAATCACTAACCCAAGTCACCAACAAAAAGCAAAAAGTTTCGGGGTGAACCTGCCAGAAGGGCCGGGTCCAACACACACATGCCTCACTCTGATTGACCTCCCATGGGCAGGCACATTGACATTGCTAATAAGCAATGCAATAGCATACTGCTTGTCAGATTATTATATAAATGTAAAGTAGTGTAGCCAACGTTAGCAGTTACTCCACACAACACACACATTTCCAAACAATTCACAAGTAGCCAGAAAAATATTAAACAAAAACATTGATGTAACACCCACTTTTATAGCTTTAGTCCTCATATTCAAGGCACTGAAGAACTCATAGCACAGGAGACACAAGAATCAGTTTGAGAAGCACCGATTCAACAGTGGGAGGGAAAGTAAAAAATCGCAAAAAGGTATAATTGTAAAATCACCGACCACACAATCTCTGGTAAAAGCCGTAACAATTCTGGTGCAATAGGCCTGATTCACACTGAATAGAATGGGCCCGATTCACAGAATTAACTTAAGACAAAATCCTAAACTTACTACTTTTGGTATTCACAGAATGCACTTACTACTTTTGGTATTCACAGAATGGATTTACGACTACTAACTTTACGTCCGCACTCGGGCTGGAATTTCCGGCCCGGAGGCGGAGCTTCCGGCCCGGAGGCGGAACTTCCGGGCCGGAGGCGGGGCTTCCGGCCCGGAGGTGGGGATTCCGGCCAGTGGCGGAGATTTAGCCATGGCCAAAATCTCCACCTCTGGGCCGGAAGCTCCGCCTCCGGCCCGGAAGCCCCGCCTCCGGGCTGGAAGCTCCGCCTCCGGGCCAGAATTTCCGGCCCGAGTGCGGACGTAAAGTTAGTAGTCGTAAATCCATTCTGTGAATACCAAAAGTAGTAAGTGCATTCTGTGAATACCAAAAGCAGTAAGTGCATTCTGTGAATACCAAAATGGTAGTAAGTTTAGGATTTTGTCTTAAGTTAGTTCTGTGAATCGGGCCCTATATGTGCACATGCTCACGGTTGTAGACATATTACTTTAAGCTATTTATAAAGTAGTATATCTTGAAAATTAACTGGGCCTGTGTGTGTGCAAATCTGAGTGTGGGAGAGGGGTTGAGGGATAGAGGATATGTGAGGTGCTATGGTATGGAGTGTTAAAGAATAGTGTGATATGGCCTGGTATGCAGAGATTTGAGGAAAGTTGATCAAATGTGATCTAATGTGCAGTAGTGTGATTTGGTGTGAGCTGAATGGTGTACTTATGTGGTGTTATCGCTGCAACAGTGTGTGGTATTGAATATTTTTCATTGTGGGAAATTGCGTTGATATGTGGTCTGATAATGAGTGAAGCGATGTGTATGTGTGTACATTGCATGGTGTGGTTATGTCAGCGGTTGTGTGGGGCATGGGGCAATAAAGAGTGATTGTGCTGTGATATCAGGTTTTAGGGTCTCATCTAGTGTGATGTTTGGCACGTTGCCAACACGTTTTGAGCTAATCTGGTATGATGTGCTGTTGGAAGGTGGAATGTGGCATGGTTTGGCAAAGTCTTAAGTGATGAAATGCCATGTTAGAAAGATGAGTTATAAAAAGGTGCAGCATGGCAAGCTGGGGTAGGGTAGGGTAGTGTTGTGATCATGGGTGTAGTATGATATGGTGGTTGAAGTATGGTATAATGTTGTGTGATGCCGGGTGATCTGAAGAATTCAAACATCCTGCATGGCTGTTTGTCATGTTTACGTGGCTATGGAAAACAGTGATGGATGAAATGCTTGAATTAATCTCAGTCACTGGTAATTACTCAGGCTGCATCCCAATCCATCATTATTTTGCACACCATGCCAACTCAGTTTGGGCCTACCTGTATGCAAATTAATCTTGACCCTGCTCCAATGGGAACAGTCCAGCCCGAACTGCCAAGCCATGTTCTCCCTGAATTGAAACACAAGCAACCCAGGACCCGTTTCACCCTCTTTATGGGCTCATCAGTCGAGTATAGCTTGGTTTTAGTGACACAGTGTGTCTGAGCATACATGTCTCACTTAGGGTGACAAATCAAAGTACACAAAACATTGATGGACAGAATGTTTGAATTGATCTCATCCTCTGGTAAATATTCTGGCCAGATCTCACTACATCGTTTTTTTGCACACCATGCCACCCACCTCTTTAAGTGGGCGGCACATGTGCTGATGTGGTGACGTTTTGGGACTGATGTAAGGCCAGGTGGTTCAGCATGGTATACAGCTATTTGGTTGAGTGTGTGTTCTCCTGGTAGGTATGTTGTTCTATGTAAATGTGTAGTGTCAGGCAGTAGCTTGTTTTTCATTTTGAGATGAAGTGTAATAATGTTTACTATGGTCCTGTGAAATGTACAAGTGTGTGGCATGGTGTAATGTGTAATTTTGTTGTGTGGTGTGATGTTATATTGTATATATAATGTTCTGTTTCCTTTGCATTATGTTATGGTACTGGTGCAGTTTACTGGCCATTAACCAATGTCTTGAATAGTTAATTGTTCGAATGTGAGTTGAATTCAGTCTGTCTGTGTTTTCCTAAAATAGGGGAAAATCAAAATAGTTTAATAGAGAGTGATTTGTGTTGAATGCTGTGCTGTGGAATGAACTCCCACTTGATATTAGACAATGTAACACTCTGTCTCTGTTTAGGAAAAGGATCAAAACATGGCTGTTTCCCAGAAACTGATCCTCTGCCTCTGTGTGCTGTCTATGCGAGTTCTACCCTCTCGCCCGGGTACCCGTAGGGTGTTTGTCGCGCTCTATAAATGCAATATACAATACAATACAATGTAAAAAAGTTGAGTAGTGGGTGATTGAGCGGTGTGAGCAGGTATTCTATAAATCTGTTCAGGAATAACATATGACACATCCTGATAGGGATTACCTCCCTTCATGGCATGAGCATAAGAATGACTTAGTGTAGAAACGATAGAGTGTAAAGGCAATGGAAAATAGCAAATATAGGGTAAGGAAAGGAACTGAAAGAAAATAGGGAGAAAGTAGGAGATAGAATGGCATATGGTGATGAGAGTTACCTTGGCGGTTGTAGTGTGTGGGTGGTAGAGTCTTGGGTGTGGAAGATAGAACAGTGGCTGTCAAAGGGAATTTATTTTATGATAGAGTGTGTGGTGTTATCAGACTATGTCTGTGATATTGTTGCTGTGAGAAAGTGGATTACTAGTAGGTGTATGGAATTCCACCACAAGTAAATAATGTCACTATCTTGTTAGGTCCAGTAAAGGTTTCAATAATTTAAACCATCCAGAGGGCTTAAACAGTGTTAGAAATGTGGTCTCTGGTTGGCAGTGGTTTTAGTCAGGGTTAGTAAGTTATATCCTAAGAATAACCTGTGCACACCCCTTTAGTAGCTTGACAAGGCTTATCCTCAGAGGAAATGTGTAAAATATTTGTACAAACACACAGCAACACAGTGAAAACACCACAAAAGCACTCCACACCAGTTTTTGAAAAATGGCCAATATTATCTGAGTAAAAGAAGACCAAAACTACAAAAGTCCAAGATACACAAATCAAATTATGAATTCTCGAGGATTAAATGAACATATAACACTTATAAACAGAATAGCTTCAACTGGGGCTATAAAGACGTGCTCGACCGCGATTGAGCACAGGCTGACTATGGAGTCGTACAGACCCCTGTTAAAGTACCTTGGAAACGATAACAAAACAAGATGTTGCGATGCACAGGGGAGGTGAGGTGAGGTGTCGCAAGTGCTGGTGCGGTGTTGGTTCATTACTGTTGGTGCAGGTTGTTGGCACATTGGTGTTCAGGACATTGGAAGGCAAAGGGGAGGTGAGGCGGCATCAGCGGTGAGTCATCAGTTCCGTTGGAGGTGCAGAGACGACTAAGTGTTGAGAGTCAAACAACACCGCATTGATTTTGCCATGCTGATTTCACACCGACGTGCCAACGACCCGCAACAACAGTAAGGAACTGACACCGCACTGGCACATGCGTCGCCTCACCTCCACTGCACCTCCCAACACCTTTGTTTTGTCATTGTATCCAAGGTGCTAAACCGGGGTCTGTACGACTTCATAGTCGGCCCTCGCTCCATCACGGTCAGTCCCAAACTTTGAGATTCCTCTCTATCAAGCATTTATTTATAGCCCCAGTTGGAGCTATTCTATTTCTAAGTACTGCTTGCTTGCTTGTAAAATCTTTATTTCGGCGTAATAGCCATACAAGAAATACATATATTAAATAAACCCCAGAACTAATTATAATATTAAGAACAGTTAAAAAGGTGGAACAGAAACTATGCATCCAGCTTAATGATTTATATAGATTTCAGTAGTACTCGTCGCTTGAACCACATAGCAGCCAGAAATTTTGAAACAGCGAGTACAATAGATCTCGTCACATCTGATTTAAATATACGGAATGCATGCATGCAGTGAGTGAACCCCAGATTTTTACACACAGGTACGAGCCAATACCTTCTAGGCTTACTGTAAGCCGGGCAAAAAAATAAAACATGAAGTTCATTTTCATTATCACAGTTGCAACCGGGACAAGGAAGAGCAGTAGACCACCTAGTCGTAAAGGCTCTAAGCGGTAGGGTTCCATATCTCCATTGCAGATACAGTTTCCTAGCTAAAATGGGGTAAATATCGTTTTAAAAAAATTCAAAATTATATACATGTTTAGTCTTTAAAAAGGATTCTGTGAGTGTGCCCACCTCTTGGTTATAGAGAAGAGAATCCAACTTACTATCATAAAACAATCTGGAGAGGTGTTTGCGAGAGATCACATTAGAACTGTTCAAAGGATCGTCCCATAGAGCTGCAATGCCCAGCCTACCACATTCGCTCTTGACATACATAAGCCAGGGTATTTTCCATATCTTGGGCATACATAATAGTTCTGCCAATTCCAACCTGTAATTTGATAACTCAGGGGTTACCCAGATCCTCCGCCAAAACCTTAACGGTTTGACGCCAAGCTCATGGGCAATCGGTCTTATACCCAAATCTAACCTCAATGGAAGGAGTGGAGTGCTGGATGGTAGGGCCAGTAATTTTCTTAAAAATTTATTTTCAGTCATGCTAATATCAGACTTACAAACATGACCCCATAGTTCACCCCCATACATCACCGCACCCCTAGCTTGTGTTTTATAAATCTCTAAGGGTGGTCCTATTGGCTTTATGGTCAACTTGTTAGCAAGCTTTAGAATGCCCCCTGCCAGCTGTGCCAATTTCAGTTGGGACTTGGTTTGCTGGGGGGACCACTAGGTAATCAAATATCTGTACCCTCTCCAGTCTTGTGGTGCCTATTTTTGGGCTGGGGCGCGTGGTCGCTGGTGGATTGAAAATCATAAATTTGTTTTTTAGTGCGTTGATCTCCAATCCCCGCTCAAGGCAAAAGGACTCAAATCCGTCCAGTATGCGTTGAATCCCCATTGGGGATTTTGAGAGCTGGAGGGGGTCGTCAGCAAACATAATTGCAGGCACCCGGTTTCCCGCCAGCTTTGGGGCATCAGTATTTCGGACCGTGTTCAAGTGAGCGATCACTCCGTTGACATAGAGGCAAAACAGGGTTGGTGCCAGAACGCACCCCTGCCTTACCCCCCTTTCAACGGGGAATCGTGTTGTCAGGGCTCCATCCTTCCCGCACCTTACCAGGGCAAAGTTCGCTTGGTGGAGCCTCATCGAAATGTGCAAAAGGTGATGCGGTATACCCAACTCATAGAGCACAGACCACAATTTCTGGCGTGGGACCAAATCGAAGGCGGCGCGTAGGTCCACAAACACCATGTAGAGGCTACCGCCTTCCAAAGTAACTGTCTTCCAGAATAAAAGGGATAGACGGAAGATCTGGTCCATAGTGGACGTGTTTTTCCAAATCCCGCCTGATATGGTCTCATTACCGAATGCTCATCAATCCAATCCTGCAGATGAGTTAAAATTAACCTCGCAAAGATCTTTTGCGGGACGTCTATAAGGCTGATAGGCCTGTAGTTGGCTGGGAGCAGGGGAGAACCCCTCTTAAATATAGGGACTATCTCTGCGCCCAGCCAAGTACAGGGCACCTCCATGTCTCTCAGGATGGCGTTGAACAAAATGCACAAATATGGGGCCCATATCCCTGGTTCATGTCTGAAGAGGTCACCCGGGAGTTTATCCAATCCCGGGGCTTTACCAGGTATGACTTTACCAATTGCTTCATGGACCTCTTCTAGCGTAAATTCGAACACCTCCTCAGATGAGGTGGGTATAAGCATGTTCCAATCGATCCCCTCAGATTCAAAACCCTCAACTAAACTGTACAGGCTCCGAAAGTGCTCCTCCCAAACCTCCACTGCTATATTGGGTTCAATTGCCGACACCGGCTCCCCAGAGCCAGTGTTGACAATGGACCAAAATTCCCGATGGTTTCTAGTTGCAAGGGCAACTGTCAGATTTGTCCATTTATCGTGGTCCCACTCAGTCTTGGCACATTCAAGCAGTCGTCTATATTCGACTCTCCTTTCTTTTATTAAGAGTTTGTTATTGTTCTGCTTGAGTGCCTGTATAAGCTTTAATTTAGACTTTCTGCAGGAGGCATTGTACCAGGAGGACGGGAAGGCCCTCTTGGTCCGTCTATGTACCGGAGAATTCAACACTTCGGCCAAAGTACTTACTAGGGCAGCATGGAGTGCCTGGAGTTTAAGGTGGTAATCAGTTGGGGAAGGTTGGGCAATTAAGGCGCTTACCTCCTCAAATACGGGAATCATCCCTAAATATAGGTTATTTAGTTCTTCCGGGTGGGCAACCAATTTATCCCACCTGACTCTACGCCTATTGTTAGAAATGGTCAACCTAGTGCCTAAGTCCACAGGGCTCGTGCGAGTTTCGTTCTGGAAGCCAGCCAAACTTAACTCCAGTATCAGGGCATTGTGGTCGCTCTCAATCCTGGGGGAAACAGCAAAATCGATAACCCTGGGCCACAACCTTGTTTCAACCAGGATGTAATCCAGGCGAGACTCCTGGCCCACTTTGTTAAATGTGCACTTTGTTGGCATGTCCGAAGACATACGGCCATTGCAGGCCCTGATTGAATGGTTCAGGGTTAGAGAAGTAATTTGGATGGCTAAGGGAGACCATGACGCCAATGCTGGGGACTCGGGTAGCGGAATAGCCCAATGGCCGTCCTCAGCCATTGAGACACCGTCCCTTAGGCCGGGCAGTGGCTCATAATGGCAGTTCAAGTCACCCCCAACCACAAGGTGTACATCGCTAGGAATGGTATGTAAAAAAGACGACAATTCCTCAATGGTTGTGGATTCCTGAGCTCCACTAACCGGCCGTGCATATACATTAAGAAGAGCAAGTTTAGATAAGTTGGCCATTCAAGCACAACACATTGTACATCTTGAGAATGAGTGTTCATTGGTGTAGCCCTACAACCCAAATGTGAGCCCACCCAGGTGGTGAGGCCCCCTGACGGACGTCCCTTCCCTCCCCAACTTGCCGGTACGCTAAAAGAAGCAAAGTCCCTACGTAACTGGTTATCTCGGGCCCATGTCTCCTGGAAGAGGCATACATCGCTCTTATCAATAAAGGACCCCCATTCTGGGCACATCACTTTATTAGGCAGCCCCGCTACTTTCCAAGACAGTATTCTGAGTAAAGAACACAGAGTAGCCTGGGGGGAGCTAGGAATTCCTGCCCCCACCCCAGTGCTCCCTAGGGTCATAGCTTCTCTAAGTACTATAAGTGCATTTAATCGTTGAGAATTCGTGATTTGATTTGTGTATGTTGATTTTTTTTAGTTTTTCACAAATACTTTACACATTCCTCTTTAGTTAAACCTGTCTGCTCTGTACCACGCTACCAGAGGCTGAGCACAGGTTCATTTAGGTTGTATATCTGACTTACCCTGGCTAGGATTTTGGTCCCTACTTGAATAGATTGCAAACCTCAGCCACCTAGAGACCTGCTATCTAGAAATGTGTAGCAAATATATTGCGTGTTAATGTGTGTGTTAAAACTTGCGTGATAAGGTAATATACATGGAGTACATTAAAATCTGTGATAAAGTCCGTTGTTGTAAAAAACTGTGTGGTAAGTTTAGAGTTGTGATCATCTGCCTGGTCTGATATTTCAAAATATGAATAGTAACCACAATGAAGATAAATAAAATTGCAGCAGCAATAGTTATTAAAGCATAAATAAGAGGAATGCCTCCAACCTGATTGCTGTTATAAGTCTATAACAACAGTACCATCACTCTACTACTTCTAAACTGTAATCTAATTCTAGCACAGCAGAAAATAAAACCTATTCTGAGTTTCAGAGATGGTACAACCCACATAACTCTTGGAATAACAGGAAACTGTCAACTGGGACTCGAGATATGATTCTGTATGGTGTGCTCCAGTGTTGCCTAATGTGAAGATTCCCCTGTACCCTTCACTCTCAGTGCTTGACCTTTATGACATAATCTCATTGTTGCTAGAAACTCTTCATTAAAAACAATTACCAGAAAGTGGTGTGATGCCCTTTTAGTTATTTTTGCTCTATAAATGTAAGTTCTTTTGAATGTCAACAATATACAAGACATGTAGTTGTCAACCTTCTAGACGCATTTAGAAGTCAATATCAAGCTAATGTGAAATGAAGCTGTCAGTATTTAGATGAAATACTGAAAATGTATTCCTGTAAGCTTGATTATTGCATTGAAGAACATAAAAATATAAACCAAATGGGTATTGTATTAATCACACATATTCAGCATTTTGATTGATTGACAGGCACATGAAACTCAAGCAAAGCAAAACCCAATTTAGAAAATACATAATATTAATAAAATGTCCACCCACATGTTAGGGACTAGGATTAGAACGTAGGCCAGTTTAGATGGCTATGTCTATGGTCTAACAAAATACAATAATGTTCAGCATACAGCAGTCAAGGCCAATTATGTACAGTATGTCAAAGAAATGCAATAACACATTCACTTTTTGATCCAGAGATTTTGAACATAACTTCAGTTAACCTAATGTCTGCTCTGGGAGGCCTCATGTTTATATGTGCAAAAACAACAATTGATGGACAGAATGCAGAACAATGTCATACATTCAGCCCAGTACAGAGATCTGGGCCTAAATCCATCGTTTTTTTGCTCACCATGCCATTCCAGTTTGAACCCAGCCATATGCAAATCAGTCTTGACCCTGTGCCCCATGGGAACAGTCCAGCCCGAACTGCCAAGCCAGGTCCTCCCTGGACTGGAAACAAGCATCCTAGGACCGGTTTCAGGCTTTCAGCCCTCGTCAGCCAGGATAGCCTGATTCCAGTGGCATGGAGAGCAAGGGACTCACGTCTGAGCATACCCTTCCCACTCGGGGTGACAAATGCAAAAACAACAATTGATGGACAGAATGCAGAACAATGTCATACATTCACCCCAGGACAGAGATCTGGGCCTAAATCCATCGTTTTTTTGCTCACCATGCCATTCCAGTTTGAACCCAGCCATATGCAAATCAGTCTTGACCCAGTGCCCCATGGGAACAGTCCAGCCCGAACTGCCAAGCCAGGTCCTCCCTGGTCCATCAATTGTTTGTTGTAACGCTTTTCGCCCTAAGTGGGATGGGTATTCCCAGACGTGGGACCCGTGCTCACTACGCCACTGGAGTCAAGCTATCCTGACTGATGACGGCTGATAGCCAGAAACCGGTCCTAGGATGCTTGATTCCGGTCCAGGGAAGACATGGCTTGGCAGTTCGGGCTGGACTGTTCCCATGAGGCACAGAGTCAAGACTGATTTGCATATGGCCATGTCTAAACTGGGGTGGTGTAGTGGGCAAAAGAACGATGGATTTAACCCAGATCTCTTGACTGGGGGAGAATGTCTGCATTGTCAGCATTCCGTCCATCAATTGTTTGTTGTAACGCTTTTCGCCCTAAGTGGGATGGGTATTCCCAGACGTGGGACCCGTGCTCACTACGCCACTGGAGTCAAGCTATCCTGGCTGATGACGGCTGATAGCCAGAAACCGGTCCTAGGATGCTTGATTCCGGTCCAGGGAAGACATGGCTTGGCAGTTCGGGCTGGACTGTTCCCATGAGGCACAGAGTCAAGACTGATTTGCATATGGCCATGTCTAAACTGGGGTGGTGTAGTGGGCAAAAGAACGATGGATTTAACCCAGATCTCTTGACTGGGGGAGAATGTCTGCATTGTCAGCATTCCGTCCATCAATTGTTTGTTGTAACGCTTTTCGCCCTAAGTGGGATGGGTATTCCCAGACGTGGGACCCGTGCTCACTACGCCACTGGAGTCAAGCTATCCTGGCTGATGACGGCTGATAGCCAGAAACCGGTCCTAGGATGCTTGATTCCGGTCCAGGGAAGACATGGCTTGGCAGTTCGGGCTGGACTGTTCCCATGAGGCACAGAGTCAAGACTGATTTGCATATGGCCATGTCTAAACTGGGGTGGTGTAGTGGGCAAAAGAACGATGGATTTAACCCAGATCTCTTGACTGGGGGAGAATGTCTGCATTGTCAGCATTCCGTCCATCAATTGTTTGTTGTAACGCTTTTCGCCCTAAGTGGGATGGGTATTCCCAGACGTGGGACCCGTGCTCACTACGCCACTGGAGTCAAGCTATCCTGGCTGATGACGGCTGATAGCCAGAAACCGGTCCTAGGATGCTTGATTCCGGTCCAGGGAAGACATGGCTTGGCAGTTCGGGCTGGACTGTTCCCATGAGGCACAGAGTCAAGACTGATTTGCATATGGCCATGTCTAAACTGGGGTGGTGTAGTGGGCAAAAGAACGATGGATTTAACCCAGATCTCTTGACTGGGGGAGAATGTCTGCATTGTCAGCATTCCGTCCATCAATTGTTTGTTGTAACGCTTTTCGCCCTAAGTGGGATGGGTATTCCCAGACGTGGGATCCGTGCTCACTACGCCACTGGAGTCAAGCTATCCTGGCTGATAACGGCTGATAGCCAGAAACCGGTCCTAGGATGCTTGATTCCGGTCCAGGGAAGACATGGCTTGGCAGTTCGGGCTGGACTGTTCCCATGAGGCACAGAGTCAAGACTGATTTGCATATGGCCATGTCTAAACTGGGGTGGTGTAGTGGGCAAAAGAACGATGGATTTAACCCAGATCTCTTGACTGAGGGAGAATGTCTGCATTGTCAGCATTCCGTCCATCAATTGTTTGTTGTAACGCTTTTCGCCCTAAGTGGGATGGGTATTCCCAGACGTGGGACCCGTGCTCACTACGCCACTGGAGTCAAGCTATCCTGGCTGATGACGGCTGATAGCCAGAAACCGGTCCTAGGATGCTTGATTCCGGTCCAGGGAAGACATGGCTTGGCAGTTCGGGCTGGACTGTTCCCATGAGGCACAGAGTCAAGACTGATTTGCATATGGCCATGTCTAAACTGGGGTGGTGTAGTGGGCAAAAGAACGATGGATTTAACCCAGATCTCTTGACTGGGGGAGAATGTCTGCATTGTCAGCATTCCGTCCATCAATTGTTTGTTGTAACGCTTTTCGCCCTAAGTGGGATGGGTATTCCCAGACGTGGGACCCGTGCTCACTACGCCACTGGAGTCAAGCTATCCTGGCTGATGACGGCTGATAGCCAGAAACCGGTCCTAGGATGCTTGATTCCGGTCCAGGGAAGACATGGCTTGGCAGTTCGGGCTGGACTGTTCCCATGAGGCACAGAGTCGAGACTGATTTGCATATGGCCATGTCTAAACTGGGGTGGTGTAGTGGGCAAAAGAACGATGGATTTAACCCAGATCTCTTGACTGGGGGAGAATGTCTGCATTGTCAGCATTCCGTCCATCAATTGTTTGTTGTATCATGTTTATATGTGTGCATTGTTCCACCTCATTTGAGACACAATACGTTGCAGACGGAAGGGAGTCAGTAGATACAGAGAAAAAAAGAATGTGGTCAATCCTGTCTGCAAAGAAGGTATGTTAGATGCACAAAACAAATAAAATATGCTTCGGTACACATTCATTTCAAGATGAGATCCTTTGACTGAGTATTCAGGGTGTAAAAGATATTTTTTATGCAAATGTATGTGAAACTTGTGGACATGCATAGGGTAGCCTGAGTTCAGAGGCTCACGAAGCAGTCACATGTTTTTATACTGAGGAGTATCCATTTGTGTTGTAATTACAGAGCAGCAACATATGAAGCTGTAGTGGTATCGCAGTGCAAAGCAGCTTCTGTCATCATGGACCGCTTGCACTTTAATAGAGTAGCAGTGGTGTTTATTCTGATAAGATGTGCTGTCTGCCAGGGTGGTAGTGCTGCACATTTGTGCTGCTGATAGCTCAAAGCACATGCAAGAAATGGGCTGCAGCAAAACATTGCTTTATTTCCCATCGCCGGTTCTTTTGGGAAGCAGAGAAATATTCACTGCAGGGTATGGTGCAGGCACCTAGACTGCTGGCCGGATGGTGCCAGAAGCAATGCCAATGGTCCTTTTCAAGGAAGAAGTTGCCAGGAAGTCTACTGAAGGGAGCTCTTTAACAAAGGAAGTAATATCTTAAAGAAATAACTTTATTCGACAATTCTGTCATAAAAGCTTAGTAATATCACTGAGCAGGCTGTTGGTGGTGGTGGGTGCAGTTCATAGTCAACTACTATGTTTATGATAACCAAATGAGGGAAGCAACAAATCCCAACTCTTAGTCAGCCATTTGACAGAGTTTAATCCTTCATCTATATAGTCTCTCTATCTTCACTTCTGATTCCTGATAATCGGTATCATCACTGCATAGTCTGTCTCACATTTTGGAAAAGTAATGTAGATTGTGGGTAGCTTACTTGCAGTTACTGTTTGATTCATCACTGGACATATGTGCAGCAACTGTGGTGGGTGTGTCTGAGGGGTCCTGAATCAGATCTCATTGGCCACTTTTCATCTCTATTTGTTAAAGTGCTTATCTTTGACCTTGTATGCCAGCAGGGATTATACTTTGCATGTTGGTGTTGGCACATGTGTGACAGTGGTGTTTAGGTCAAATGTTTTAAAGACTGGGTTGTGCGATCATATTTAAATTTCCTAATCAGGGTGGGTGTGCCACGTCAGTTAGTAAGTATGTGGTATGTTTTGTGTAATTTTATTTTTCTGGTGTAGCTTGCTATTTTGATATTTATTTAAGTTTCTAATTTTGATATTTTATCACTGGATGGTGTTGCCACGACAATGCTTGTGCGCAGTTTTCAAGCTAATCACCTTTCTACTTGTTTGGAATTTATTTTCATTAGTGCTTGTTAAAGAAACCCACATAGTTGTGGCATTGTTGTGCATCCTGTAGAATGCCACAGAGCATCGTGTGGGGGGTGTAACCTCCGCAACGCAGAAGAGGTGTTCTTTCTTTACACTGGTATTGAAGTACTGCTTGAATACATATGTTTGTTCAAACTTGCGAGGTCGGCTTCCTCTCAGATGACTATTCCATGTGAGCTTCAGCCAGCTGATTTACATTATATATAATTATATATACATTATACATTATATTCCTGAACCACTTAGCATTTGTCCATAGAGCACACATTTTTGAGACGATATTGTGCAATTTTGGCTCTCAGGCCATGAAAATGTCAACCCTGTTAGTAAAATGATTAACATGTTACATTCAGCGTATATGGTATAACATGCGGTGCATTGCATTATGGTTAAACCTGCACGCACCTTTCTAAATGGGAAACTGTAAATTCCGACTGCCGTATTACAAGGATGGCGGTCGGATTTGAAACCGGCTGGTCAATCTGCGTCACCCTTGCACCACACAAGGGGGCGACGCCCAACCTAAGGGAGATTTACCAAACCAGACAAGGCCACCTTGCGTGACCCTGCATGACTTGATAAATATAGAGTAACGCAAGGCAGCGTAAATGACTGCCTTGGCTTACTCTACGGCCGAGAGGCGTTTCATGGGTGGAGCATGGGTGTTTCCAACCATCCACCCATGGATTTTGGTGCATTCTCAGATTTACTATTAGTGGTAGACCTGGGAATGTGTCAAAATGCTATGCCTACAGAGAGCAGGTGTAACAAGGAGAAATATCTATATTTCTCCTAATTTCTCCTCTTTTTACACGTGCTGCTTTCTGTAGCACACATAGAAAGAGGTAAATGCCTCTCTGGATTGTTTTTATTCAGGAATATGTCCGTTCATGCACAAAATCAATCTTGCCTACAATGCAGGCACCCTTGCATCATGTCGCAAGGGTGCCTGTGTTGGCGCTAGGGAGGCAAAACTGCGCCACTGCTAGGAAAGGACAAGAATGCACAGAAAAATGGTAAACGCAGTGCATTACTGACCTTTCGCACAGCACAGCCAGTTTGCTTGCTGCATTGCGCTGCGTGAAAGAATGATAAATCTAACCATTAATATTTTGTTTGTTTCCATGCATCTTCTGTTTTTTACTGTTCACGTATTCACACAAGAGTGTGACTGTCCTTTTTGAATATGTCAGTTTCTCTATGTATTTCTTAGGTGTTATGTTTCATGCCTCAAAGATGTGTGTGTTGGCTGGAGTGCCATTAGTTTGCAAGATTGTTTGGCTGTTTGCTCATGCATTTAGAGGTTTTTGGGTCGTGCACACTAAACTGAATGGATGTATTTGTGCTTGTCTTCTGTGTATGTGATGTGCGTATTTTATGAATATTCCTTTTACATATAGTGTGTTAGGATTTGAGAAATGTAGGGCATGTGTGTATTTCCATTCAAAATGGATTAAGATCGGTAGGAGAAGTTCAGATGAATGGTTGTCGTCCATTAGCATTGTGTGTGTTCACGCGTGTGCTGGCGTGAGGCATGTGGGTGGGTGAGGAGGTTTAGTATAAGAAAGCAGTATTGAAGGTAGAGGTGTCAATTTTTTGTAATGTAAGTGTGTATGAATGTTTTTGCTGCGGACTGTCCCCAGGGGACTCAATCACCCCCATTTCAGCAGCTTGAGCAGGGAGTGGGTGTCACTGAACAGTTCTGTGTAATATGAACATTTAAGAATTATTTTTGGCTTCTTTGACTTTGATGAGAGATTCTGGTTAGCGGGACACTCATAAATAGATCGCATGCAGAGGAAGGAAATAAGAGAGGGAGGAACGATTGGAGAGAGCGAAGGATGCTGAGAAAAATGGAGACAGGATGAATGAATGCAAGATTGATGGATGAATAGGAACATGGAGTGAGGAACACACAGAAGTCTGGATGAAGAGAAGAATGGTGAGAGGGTGGAGAGATTAATGGATATAGAAATGGATGGAGAGTAAGATGAAGAGATGGGTGGAGAGAGGGATGGAGGGAGAAAATGATGAAGGGAGGTAAAGAAAAAAGTAATGGTTGGAAGGAAAGGAGGAAAGTAAAACGGATGGATAGAGAGAAGGAGTGATAAAGATACAGATGATGTATGCATACATGGATGTATGGAAGGCTAGATGGAGGGTGTATGGGAGGGAGGAGGGAGCGAGGCAAGGAGATAGGGATGGAAGACAAGAAAGAAGAATGCATGATGGATGAAAATTGAAGGAGGAAAAGAGGAGGATGGGAAGAAGTATGGACTGATGGAAACATTTCAGGTGGGGTGGAGAAAGAAGGAGAAACATGTGAAAGAAAAATAAAGAAAGGCGAGGAAGGACATGTAAGTTTTCAGAATTCCCTGTGGGAGAAATCTCCCGAACAACTGGGGTTTGTTTGCCTCACTTGCACGCTCAGAGTTATTTGGGACATGGTTCAAGGTGAGGGTATTTTATGATTTGGCTACTCCTTTTCCTGTGCATGTGTGCTATGTTGTTTTCAGGCCCCGATCGGGGTGCATTGAAAAAACAACGTATCTGAATTTTAACAACTCCCGACAATGTGCACCAATCCTAGAAATGTAACACAGAACTGCATATTTCAACTTCTTAATTACGGCGCACTCAATGAAAAGCGGTGCATCACTGCTATGCAGTTCATATCATAAGCATGTCAGCTGTGCAAATGTGAAGCATGGCAGACAACCCACATCAACAATGACAAATCTAATTAAAACGGAAACATGTTTAAGAGCGTATTTCTGTAGGGAATCCTGTTTGGACCATACGTCTCCCCATCAGCAAAGAAAAACACTGCGTTGTGACTCTTCATGAAGCAGAGATCCATGAAGTGTTCGACCTTCCACAGGAAGTGAACTCTCGAAAATGGGTCACGGCAATCAGAGGAGAAAAACTTCTGAAGTGACAGCCATTATGTAAACTTGGCATATGATAAAGAAAAACAACATATTTTTCAACAGCTCTTCTCAATCCCAAGACAGTGCGTGTTTTGATCAGTACTGACAATGTTGTGCTGCCTGTGAAGCCGTTATTAATCTCAAATAGAAGAAATTGAATATACAGCAAATTCATTAAAATGTATCTAAATTTATTACAGTTGATAGTGATATAGACACAAAAGCAAGAGAGTCACATAGGTTTTATAGTAAATGCTTTTTGGATAGAAAAGTGCACCTTTAGAAGGCTGCCACCGTTTTTGTCCTCAGTACTTGGACACCATGTCGAAAATGTGTAAGTCAGTGGCTAAAATACCGCCAACATTTAGGAAAAAGTAGCCAACACATTTGAATCCAATAAAGGAATGGCTTTGTCTTTGGAATGGACCTGCAAATATATTCCTTTCAGGCAAATGAATTTCAAATAAACAAATGGATGATCAGCAGCCGATATGTCTTTCGTGCATCATGGAAGTCCTGTTTGAGCTTTCCCAAGGCAGCTGCATTCATAAAAAATAAAAAGGACCTGGTTTTGCGTTGATGGCGCGAACTCTGCCGGAAGGGAACATTTGTGGCAGAGAACCCTGTCTGCCAACCTGATGATTCAACCGCTCTATTTATAGATGGGCGGGGCCCCCACTGGCCACGATGGTGGAAACCTTACACTGATGAGCAACAGATTTGGGGCTATCAGTTTAGAAGTACATCAGACGTCCGCCCTATTTAGAGCAGACAATCTGAAACTGATAACCTTTTCTTTCCTCTTTAGGACTGCCAGGCAAGGCCTCGTGATACCAAAGAGGAAGAAGGAAAAGAATGACCATACACCCTGGGATGAATCTCCCAGGGTGTTAGGATCATCACCATTTAAAAATAAAAAAACAAGTTTGGGAGTTTGTTTTGTAAAATAAAAAAAGTTGGCTTAGCGGCCTTTTGAAATATGGGGGCAGATTTACAAGCCCCTTGCGACACTTTTACGCCGCCGTTGCGTCACTTCTGTGACGCAGCAGCGGCGTGAACCATGCGCCACATTGTGCCTTATTTACAACGTGATGCATCTAGGGAGATGCGTCACGTTGTAAAGCCCTGCGCCACATGAAACCTGCGTTAGGTTTCATGTGGGCGTTCCTGCGCAGGGTGGCCGTTCTGTTGCAGGAACGCCTCGTAAATGTAACGCAGTGAAATCTACAAGATTTCACGGAGTCACTTTTCCGTCCATGCTGCGTCAAAACCCTGCGCCTGCTTGATGCAGGTGTAAGGAGTGACGCAGGATGTTAGGAATAGGGCGCCCCCGAGCATTACTGGAGTTGCGTCGCGCTTGCGACACGACTCCAGTAATGCGCCGCCCTTACTCCATCAGATGCAACACACATCGCCCTATCCTGGCGCCACGGTGCGCCGCATTGTAAATGCGACGTATTTGTGGTGGCGCAGGGAGGGAATTGCATCTCGCATCTTTTTTGGTGCATTCCTGCTGATTTGCAGAGATGCGCCAGAACTCATAAATCTGACCCATGGTGTTTGCTTGGAAAACTTTTAGACCCTTCAAGAAGACCTGCCATGGTGGTGGCTCCTCAGAAGTCACAAAGATCGCTGTCAGGCTAGCTGAGATCTCTAAATATGGTGGGCAGTAGTCTCCAGACTGTGGAGGTAATAGCCACCTTTATCCTAGCAGAAGCTGGACAGTCCACCAAACTATAAATGGGGTCCTTAGTCGAAAGGGGGCACATCAACAAAATACACACAGACTAAAAACAAAAACTTACAGACCCCGAAGGACCGTGGTTCATTATTGAGAAAAGTCACTCTTGAGTTTTGCAATATGCAACCCTGTATCTCTTGTAACATTGCAGCCTTGACACATCTACTAATCACTTATTAGATCAGATTACTATTGTATACTAGCTTTTCCTTCGTAATCTGTTATTGTTTTTCATCCACATCAAGCACCCTTGCTTGTGCACATCACTCTGCGGTTCTATTGGGTTTTACCTGTGTTTTTGAAGGCTCCACAAGCACATTCATGATATCCAATCACTCTTGCGACATAGACTTTGTCCCTTTCATGATACTGCATTGGAAGTAGCGGGATATAGCTACATTAAATATTAAAAGGGCACTAAATGGTAAAATAATCATTAAAATCAGGGAAAGAATGTCTTTTTTAAATGCCTATCAACTTCCCTGATTTGGGATGGCCCTTCTCGAAATGGATAGGCCGATCAAGGGGCATATTATCAACGGCCAGCGGTAATTATCGCTGGCCGTACATAGCGATAGAAATATTATCGCCGGCTATCGCTGAATAGTATCACCATGATAACGCTATATTTACAACGCATAACGCTATGGCGATAATATTTCAGCGATAGCGGTGTTTTCAATGGAACATCGCTGGTTTTCCAGCGATGTTCCATTGAAAACAGCGATAACATTGCTGATAGGACCCTGTGGTCCTATCAGCATAATCCATCTCCCATTAAATGTATGCCTTAGTCAGGAATTTAACAGACGTTAAATTCCTGAGTTAAGGCTGAGGTAACGCAATTTTTTTTATCGCTTCACCTCCTTGTTAATATCGCGAAGCTGCCTTCACGGTATTAACATGTGTTGTTTTCACAGCCACGCCGTCTTTGCATCTCATTAGCGATGCAAGGCGAGGCTGTGAAAAAAACGGGCTCTACATCAAGGAAACACGCGCTAGCGTGTCCTTGATGATATTGCGATATAATTATCGCCGCTTTTCCCCAAAAACGGACGCTAGAGCAACGATAATTATATCGCCAGCCTTTGCTAATATGCCCCCATGTTCTTTATTTTTTCCCTTGAAAGTTTGTAATATGTAGTATCACAGTTTTTGGCCCTGAGCACTTTGAATAAAAATGTTGCAACTTGGACGTGACTGTATCCTGGGCCATTTATATTTTTAAGTACTCTCAGGGCGGTACTTTTACATTTTTAAAGGTTATGAAGAACAAAGTGTGCTGCACTGTATGGGAATACTTTACAAGCAATTTTACAAAATGTACTGTTTCTTTCTGACACAAAATCAATCATAAAATCAAAATATCGGAAGTGCACCGAAATAAAGTTACTATTCCCAGATCCACGAAAAATTTCTCAGGAACAATCTCTGAACTGCAACGCTAGATTTAATATAAGCTGCTGTGTCATGATCAGGACGATGTACAGTTTGCTTAATTAGGGGGCCAATGTCGTAATATGCAGTGCAAAAATGCATGTCTCAGATGTATAGATTTGATTAAAAGAATGTAGCAAAATTTAAACAATAATTATATGGTAAATTTACTTTTTTTAATTTTTCAGCAACTTGAAAAGTTACAGGTATTTGTTGAACATGCAGTTGCGCTGTTAATGCAAAAGACGTGTGTTTGACCTTAATTAGGCCTACGTTGCAAGTTTCTTGAATATCCATGTTCAGCGTAAACTGGTTACCTGCTCCTTCCGTTCCAGCCATCACTTTTTTCTTTGCAACCCATCATTTTCTGCATCCATCCTTCTCCCCACCCATCCCTTCGTCCTACTCTCCATCCATCTCTGCATCCATTTATCTCTCCATCGTCTCACCGTCCTGCTCTACATCCAGACTTCTGTTTATCCTTCCCTTTATGCTCCTCCCATCCTATATCTCTGTATTCATCCATCCTGTCTCCATTTTTCTCAGCATCTCTCACTGTCACCAACCGTTCCTCCCTCCATTATTTCCTTCCACTGTAAGCGATCTATTTATGAGGGCCCCGATACCCAGAATGACTCATTAGCAATTGCGAATTTTGCAGGAAAGGTGCCACATTGGGTACTTTTCAACCATTGCATTTGGCACGAAGAATCTAAAGGAATGTGAGCAGGAAAAGTGTCAAAACATGGAGATAGCGGCACACAAAACACCGATTCTGCATGTTATGTCTCATTCTGAGCCAGAAAGATTAAATTGATATAGTAATACCACGCGGTGTGACTACTGCCCAGTGCTATCAGAAATACAGGATGTGGTATTCCTGTATTATTTTTTCAGGGACAGTGGTAATGAGCATCTTAGGTGTGAAAAGATTTGTAATTTTTTTTATGTTTTATACATAGTTTTAAATTTAGTTTTTTAGATAAACAAGAAGTCATTCAACACTGCACAGAAAGTAAAATTGCTGTGTTGTGTTGAGTGAAAAGGGAGAGAACAGAATAGCACCATATCTAATAAAATGTGGGGCTGTTCTGATCTCTCCCTACTGCTGGAGCACTTTTGGCTGCCGTGCACCACCATAATGCAAGGGAGACAAATGCAAAAAAGAATAATTGATGGATGGAATGCTGAATATTGTCAAACATTCACCCTCGGTACAGAGATCTGGGCCTAAATCTATTGTTTCTTTGCCCACCACGCCATTCCAGTTTGGACCCAGCCATATGCAATCAGTCTTGAACCTGCTCTTCATGGGAAGAGTCCATCTTTACTGCCCTCCCCGGACCAAAAACAAGCATTCTAGGACGGGTTTCCAGATATCACCCCTCATTAGCCTGGTTTGCTTGACTCCAGTGGTATGGCGAGCATAGGATCCACATCTGGGTATACCCGTCCCACCTAGGGTAACAAATGCAAAAAGAACAATTGATGGACAGAATGCTGAACAATGTCAAACACTCACCCCCAGTACAGATTTCTGGGCCTAATTCCATTGTTTTTTTTGCTCACCACGCAATTCCAGCTTGGAGTTTGGACCCAGCAGTCTGCAAATCAGTCTTGAACCTGCTCCCCATGGTAACAGTCTAGCCCAAACTGCCAGGTCCTCCCTAGACCAGAAACAAGCATCCTCAGTCCGGATTTCGGGTTTCACCCCTCATCAGCCAGGCTAGCTTGAATCCAGTGGTACAGTGAGCACATTATTATTATTATGTTTCTTATATAGCGCCTGAATCGACCCCCGAAGGGGTATCTCCGCGCTTGCCTTGGGAACCCGTCCTGGCTTTTCCCTGTGAGTTAGCCCCTACAGGCCATCCCCAAGGTGAAAGCCAGGCATCCCGCCGCGGGGGGCCGTTGTGGAGATTAAGCAAGCTTAATGCCCAGAGTTGCAGAGTGTGAACCCATGATTAGGTCAGGCACCGAAGCGAGAATTATCAAGTCCATGGACATTTGAGCTCAAGACCCTGCCGCGTCGGGAATTGAACCCTGGTCCCGGGTCTGACCTCTGCTTCAGGGTCTGCCTGCTCTAACCAGTGAGCCACACTTCTCCACATGATTCATGTCTGGGCATACCCGTCTCATTTAGGGTAAAAAATGCTGAACAATGTCAAACATTCACCCCAGTACAGTGATCTGTTCTAAATCCATCATTTCTTTGCTCACCAGCATCATTCCAGTTTGGACCCAACTATATGCGAATCAGTCTTGATCCTGCTCCCCATGGGCACTGTCCATCCATCACCTTGTTGTTTTTGCACAGTGCAAGGGCGTCTGCATTGTGGGAAGCATGTTTTTTTTGGCGAAGGCATCCGTTTCAGTACAAAAACTATGCTTTAAGGCTTATCCCACTTTGTATGTGTTTTGTGCAATGCACACACATGGAAAGGGGAAAACAAGGAAATACAAATATTTCCCCTAGTTATGCCTGCCTCAAGGAGGCATAGGATTTTGATACAAAACCTTGTCTACAATTCTTTGTAGATAGGTATTGGAAACGTGACTTTTTGATTTGTGTACCCACAGATGTTTGCCTCAATCATTTTTGGTGGCTGTAGAAAAAGACAGTCTGCCTTTTTTATCACCGCCTAATGTGAACAAGTGCACAGGGGTACATTTTTAATGTGTTATTGGCTTGGAACTCCTAGACTCACCCTTCCCACAAGCTTCATCAGTCCCTCCTCCAGAGTTCTTCAATGTGTCCTACATTTGTAGCAGTGTATTTGCAATTTGGAAGGGTGATGAGAGATCAGCTGGTGTATTCATTGAAATAACACCACTGACTACAACCTTCAATTTAGGGCACACCAGCAAAACTGCCATTGAATTTTTGGATGTAGAAGTATCTATGGTAGAAGGTAGACTGGAAACCAAGTTATTTCACGAACCCACATCTGGTAATAGTCTTCTCTTTGCAAACAGTGCCCATCCTTCCAACTTGGTTTACAGCATTTCCTATTGGAAACAGTTGTAGGCAAAGAGAAATTGTAGTACGCCCAAATCCTTTGAACTAGAGAAGAACAAAATGAAACTTATATTCAAGGGATAATATCTACAGTTCCAAAGCTATACAAAAAACCATAGTTGTTGTTGTTGTAGTTACTTTATTCGATATAAAAAAAATATCATAAAAGTATAGTACAATACATATAAAACAGTTTAAGACCCACTACAACAATGACTTCAATCTTTATACAGTTAAAAAGAGTAAAAGAGCAATATATATATACATACAGCATTTTCACACGCCCCCGTTAGATGATATAATAAACAGTGATATTCGTACAGGGTCAGGGATATGGGTGGTAAGCTTATGATTGGTACGCCTTAAGGAGCTTGCGTCTTATCCTCCAGGCCCAGCCCAGATATTTGGCAGTCCCACAGATAACACTAGGGACTGATGTTTCGTGGGTCAAGATGCGCAACGCCAACCTGGAAGACCTAGTGCCCATATTATTACAGACCGGTTTCAGCCATCTTAATCTTGGTTGCCTGTACGCCTGGCAGGCAAACATAAAATGGCCGATAGACTCTATGGGCGAGGCACAGCCTGGGCAGCCTTTTGGGCTCACGATTGCCTTACTCCAGCTAGATTGGAACTCGTGAAGTGGAAGGGTACCATATCTCATTTTTAGATATACTGACCTATCCCCAGGAGATTCAATCAGTTTCATAAAGGATTCCATACTGGGAGCAGGTTTCACATCCAAATAATTCACAGTTAGAACACCCCTCTGATTTCTTAGAGTGTCAATCGTGACCCATTCCCAATGAATCTTTTTTATCGTTGATTTGGGTGGAGGGAGCTGGCTCTCCCAAGCCTCTTCCAGGCCTATCTTCTGCAACAGTTTTTTCAGATTCGATACCCAGGGGATCTTGTGCTCTGCTCCAAATTTTAATAGCTCGTCCAGAGCAGAAGCGTAATGATGAAGTTCGGGGGACCTTCTGAGCCTTGTCCAATATAATATAGGGCGCAGCCTAGCCACATTGCTGATGTTGTATCTACCGAGATCACTGCGAAGTGGGACTAGCGGGGTAGACAGAGGAAGCGAGACTAAGTCTCTAAAGAACTTATTCTCCGATTTAAGCAGCTCTGATAGATTTTCGAATCCCCACAGTTCCGCCCCGGAGAGGGCCGCTGACATGGCCTTCCCCTCGTAGACCTTGACTGCCGCAGCTATTCGCCTACTATATGAGAGCCTCTGATGTTTCGCTATTGCCCCTGAGACTCTTTTGTGGACAAGGAGCATTTTCGACAGATGGGGGGCCCATTTGAGCTTATTGTTGACCCTCACTCCTAGATAATCAAAAGCCTCCACTAGCTCCAGTGTGGTGTCATTTAGCTTGATGATATTCCTAAAGTTTTTTGAGGGTGATAGCGTCATCAGCTTGGTTTTTGTTGTATTTATTTTCAAGCCCCTGATGTCGCAAAACTGGGAGAAACGGGACAACAATCTTTGTAAGCCCATAGGGCTTTTTGATATCAACAGAGTGTCGTCAGCAAAAAGCAGGGTAGGTGTTTTTTCCCCGCACAGGGTTGGGGCATCGGCCATGTCATCTCTCAAATGGTCTGCCACCCCATTTATAAAAAGAGAGAACAGGGTCGGGGCTAGAACACAACCCTGGCGCATCCCTTTCTCGACAGCTATCCTCTCTGTGAGCTGACCCTGGTGACCCCACCTGACTTTGGCAAAATTGCCTTCATGAAGGCATTTAAGGAGGTCCAGGATTAGGGGAGGGAGGCCCAGATCGCACAGCACCTGCCACAACTGTGATCGTGGGACCAGGTCGAAGGCTGTTTTTAAATCAATAAATGCCATATACAGGCTGCCTTTTTCAATTATAACAGATTTCCAATGTATAGTACAGAATCTGAAAACCTGGTCAATAGTACCAACTCCTTCCCTAAATCCTGCTTGAAAGTGACTCAAAATGCCCTCCTCATCTATCCAGGCCTTGATCCTAGTCAGGAGGACTCTGCCAACCACTTTTTGTATTACATCGATTAAACTAATCGGTCTGTAGTTGGCAGGGTCCTCCCTGTCCCCTTTCTTGTAAATAGACACCACCTCCGCCCCCTTCCATGAATCCGGGACTGGGCATCCTGAAGCTAGGTTATTTAAAGTCCGAAGAATGAATTCTGCCCAAAGGTCTTTTTCGTGGAGCAAAAGGTCGCCAGGGAGACCGTCGGGGCCAGCTGCCTTTCCCGGAGTGATCATATTAATTGCAGAAAGGACCTCTGTTAGCCCAAACTGGGCCTCTATCTCCAAGGGTACCGAATACTCTATTCCTCTGGAGCCACTCTTTCCCTAGATGAGTAAGGATCAGAGAAGTGTAGATGCCATTGACTCCCCGTAATGTGATTCGGGATTGGATCGGCCCCTCCCCTAGCGCTGATGTTAATAAGACTCCAAAAGGAGGTTGAGTCTTTCAAAAGGGCTGCGGCCTTTAAATCCTGCCAGTGGGTTTCATTTTTATATTTATATTTATTTTTATTTATTTTATCAATTTATAGGGCGCAACAGCTACCCAAAAAGGGTTTCCCGGCGCCTAGACACAGCTAGTATGAGGGCAGAAAAGAGGGAGGTGGCAGTTGAGTGTTTATTATTCAAACAGCCAGGTCTTAACAAGCTTTCTGAACCTAAGATAGTTTCCTTCCTTTCGGATACAGGGGGGGAGCGTGTTCCAAAGGGAGGGTCCCAGATAGGCAAAGGATCTGCCACCTGTTCTTGCTCGTTTAAACCTTGGTATGCAGAAACAGGCTGCCGTCTGCGACCGGAGGTTTCTCTTAGGCGTATAGAGGGAGGCAAGAGATTGGAGATATTTTGGTGCAGTACCCGCTTTAATTCTGAACATATAGTTCAGGGCTTTAAAGCGGATTCTGCTTTCGATCCTGAGCCAATGAAGATTCCTACGATGGTTTGAAACTCCGGAGTTCTTCGGAATATTGCAGAGTAGCCTGACCGCTGCATTTTGCACTACCTGTAGTCGTCCGATCACAGATTTGTTTGCGCCCAGGTACAGAATGTTGCCGTAGTCAAGCCTAGATGTGATAAGGGCATTGACTACGGTCATTTGCGTTGACACGGGCAGCATCCAGAGGATCTTCCTCAACCATTTAACTATGGTGAGACATAGGCTGGTTACTTTACTGGCCTGTTTGTTCATGGATAGGGAATTGTCCAGTATAAAGCCCAAGTTACGGGCGTGGGCCACCGGGGTAGGAAAGGCGCCCATCTGATCAGGCCAATGTACGGAATTCCAGAGATCTTGATCTTTTCCCAAAATCAGTATTTCCGTATTGTCGCCGTTTAGTTTTAACTTATCCCACAGTCGCTTCGCCTTCCTTATGGCTTTGTAGTAAGTTTTCCGGCCATTGACAATGGATGGCTGTTCCTTAGATTTTATGGCTCGAGATAGAATCTGTCTCTTTTCCCTCCAGTCCTGTGAAAACCAAGGGTTTTCTGATTTTGGGGGGGGGGGCGCTTTTGATCCCCCTTTTCCTGCAACTCAAAAAAGTTCCCCACCCTTGCCACAGTCTGTTGATAAACTTCTAAGAAGTCTTTGGGAGAGAGAGCCTGTGAGGGACAGCCCATGGGCGTGTCCAAAGCTACAATGCCTTCTTCTACTAGCCTTTTAATTTTGCACAGGTCCATCTCTTGCTTTACTACCCTTGGCCACTTGAGGCGCCTATTACAGTTAATCGGAGCAACCTCTCTTGCCCCAGGCCTCTGTTTATTTGAGGGTTCAATGGAAGTGGTGACCAACTCGCGCCTGAATTGCATGGACAGCGGACTGTGGTCGCTCTCGCACCGGTAGACAACTTCCATGTCGATAAGATCCGGCCAGAGCTCGGTGCCCAACAAGATGTAATCAATGCGCGAGGGGGCACCAGTTCTCGTAAATGTAGGGGCTCCCAGGGCATCTGAGCGAGTTTGTTCATTTGTGGCCCTTAGGTTAAACTCCAGAGTTAAAGCGTTGAGTTGCACAGCATTCTTGGACCATTTCTTTATTGGCGGGAGAGTGAGTTGGGGTATACCCTGCTTAGAATCAATGTCTCCGATGCCCAGGATGTCATCGCTGCTCAGGGGCTCAAAGGTACAATTGAGATCCCCGGCAACGATGACATCCGCCTTGGTGGTAATTGCTGTGAGTTCAGACTTGAGAGCTAATACAGTGGGACTTACTTGTGCACCGGGGGTCCCTCTAGCATAGATGTTAAATATTTCGAAGGGGGGATGATCAACCCCATTGATAGATATGTGCAAGAGGTCATAAGATGTAATTGCATGACTCTTGACTGCCCAGTTTAAGCTAATATTGACCCAGATTAAAAGGCCCCCCGAGGGTCGTCCACGTGTGGACCTAATTGCGGGGACAGAGAGGGTAAGGAACCCTGATCTAACCATAGTGAGGGCTGATCAGGTCACAAGACAGAATCTCCTTCATCCAGCTGCCAAGCCCACCAAGGAAGATGTTCATGCCAGATTTACCACCACTTTCTCCAATCAGTCACACAATGTTAGGAGAATCCTTCACAAACACTGGTGTTTACCTCTCCAGCTCTCACACACTCATTGTTGGAGCTATTTACTATGCAAGTGTTTGTAAGGAGCACCATACGGTTATTCTACATGTTACATTGATCATTAGTTGCGTTGATATGTACGAGCTACAGTGCATGTTTATAAGCCAGTCATGCACAGTAAACTCATTATTTATTTTGAGTTACGTTCGAACCAGTATTGCTCATTACATTCTTCTTGATGGTCTCCACAACTGATTACTATTCACTGAATGTGCAGATGATGCTTATTATTTCAACTATCTCAGCTCCCTGGGCACGTAGAAAGTCATGAGAGGTATCATTGGCGTTGGAAAGGGGGAATCTCCCCTTTCCATTGGTACACCTCTGTAGTGGATCCCTGCTTGGGGACCGCCCAAGGAGGGTGATCCCCAAGCAGGGATCCACCCAATTGGCACCGGGGATGGAGGAGCCGCCCCTTGGGCAAGGGCCTTTACTCCCCCCATATTAGTTTGGGCAAATTTAGTCTTTCTGCCCCCCCTGGGGGGCCGATGGGGCAGTAGCCCCCAATCTGCCCCCCCCCCGGGGGGAAGAAAGCCCACTAGATACCAGGGATTTTTGTTTACATTTTAATAAGGGGTGAGGGCATTGGCATGCCCATATTGGGCAGCCCCCACTGCTGCAAAAGCACAGCCCACTAGATACCAGGATTTTCTTTTAAATTATAATTAGGTCTGGGGGCTGCCCAATATGGGAATGCCAATGCCTCCACCCCCCTGCTGCAAAGGTAAAGTCTTTCTTCCTCCCCAGAGGGGCAGAAAGCCCACTAGATACCAGGGATGCCACACTAGATACCAGGGATGCCAATGCCCCCGCAAAGGTACAGTCTTTCTGCCCCCCCGGGGGGCAGATCATGACAGTAGCCCCAAATCTGCCCCCGGCAGGGGGGCAGAAAGCCCATTAGACACCTGTTTTCCCCCAATGAATTTAGGGGTGGGGGTTGTCCAAGATGGGCAAGCCAATGCCCCTTACCCCTTCCCCCACAAAATTCCAGTCTTTCTGCCCCCCAGGGCAGATGGGGGCAGTAGCCCCCAATGTGCTCCCAACCGGGGGGGACAGAAAGCACCCTAGATGCCAGGGATTTTTTTTTCATATGCCCGGGGTGGGGGCTGCCCAGAATGGGCATTCAAATACCCCCACCCTCTCCCCCAAAGAAAACAAAAGACTTTCTGCCCCCCAGGAGGCAGATAGAGGCAAGAGCACCTGATCTGCCCCCCTGGGGGGGGGGGGGCAGAAAGCCCACTAAGCGCCTGGGATTTTTTTAATATTTATTTTTCAGCTAAATTTGAGGTTTGCATGGCATTCTGGGTAGGAAAATGTTGGGGGATCCACGCAAGCCATACCTCGCTTGGTTCCCCCGGGTGTCTTGTTTTTAAAATGTGTGGGTTTGGTAGTTTCCCAAGATGGCCGCTGAGCCCGGGGCCAAAACCCAGGTGACCCCCCTTTCAAAACCAGGTAGTTTTTTATAGGTAATTTTGAAGTCTCCACTGTACGATTTGGGCCATTTCCTATTGCAGCCTCTGTGCCTACCCACACAAATGTGCTACCATTTTTCTCAGGAGACCTGGGGGAACGCTGGGTGGTAGGAAATATGTGTCAGCGCAGTGATCTTACTACTTTCCCACACAGCAATATGCGAAAAAAAATATTTTTTCAACAAAATTTGAGATCTGCAGGGGATTCTGGGTAGGGAAATGTTGGGGGACCCACACAAGCCATACCTTGCTGGACTCCCGCGGGTGTTTAGTTTTCAGAAATGTGTGGGTTTGGTAGGTTTCCCTAGATGGCCGCCGAGTCTGGGGCCAAGAACCCAAGTGACCCCCCCTTGCAAAACCAGGTTGCTTTGTGATAGGTTATTTTGATGTCTCCTCAATACGTTTTGGGACCTTGCCTGTCTTGGGTATTTGACCCACCCACACGAGTGAGGTACCATTTTTATCGAGAGACCTGGGGGAATGCTGTGTAGAAGGAAATTTGTGGATCCACATAGATTCCAGAACTTTCCCACACAGAAATTGGAAAAAAAAGTATTTTTTTCAGCAAAATTTGAGATTTGTAGGGGATTCTAGGTAGGAAAATGTTGGAGGACCCACGCAAGCCAAACCTTGCTGGACTCCCCAGGGTGTTTAGTTTTCAGAAATGTGTGGGTTTGGTAGGTTTCCCTAGATGGCCACCGAGCCCGGGGACAAAAACTCATGGGGCCCCCCTTACAAAACCAGGTTGTTTTGTGATAGGTAAATTTGATGTCGCCTCAATAGGTTTTGGGCCCTTGCCTGTCGCGGGTACTTGACCCACCCACACAAGTGAGGTACATTTTCCTCGGAAAACTTTGGGGAATGCGGGGCGGGTGGATTTTTGTGAATCCACACACATTCTAGAATTTTCCACCACAGAAATGTGAGGAAAATGTTTTTTGGGGGCACATTTTGAGGTTTGCAAGGGATTCTGGGTAACAGAACCTGGTGAGAGCCCCATCCTGGATTCCCCTGGGTGTCTAGTTTTATAAAATGTATAAGTTGGCTAGGTTTCCCTTGGTGCCGGCAGAGCTAGGGTTCAAAATCTACAGCTAGGTACTTTCCAGAAATAGGGTCAGTTTTCACTGTAAAAATAAAGTGTGTCCATGTTGTGTTTTGAGATGTTTCCTGTCGCGGGCACTAGGACTACCCACACCAGTTAGGTACCATTTTTATCGGGAGACTTAGGGTAACCCAGAATTGTAGAGCAACTGTTATTGACTTTCGATGCATTTCTTCCTTTCAAATGAAAGACAATGTGTAAAAAAGAAGTCATTTTGAAAAATTACCTATCATTTTCATGCTAGTATGGGTACTCACAATTTTGGTATTGTGCAAATATCTCATGTTTCTAACCTCTATATTTTGTTCCAATTTCAGAAATACATAGGTGTCTCTCATACCGATTTTTCCATGTATATATTTTCCCAAAGTAATTGCTATATACCCAGTACATAATAAAAAAACATTGCAAGAAGCTGCTCAGTTATTGGCTTTGGGTTCGTCGGGTTCTTGGTGAACCTACAAGTCCTAGAGAGCCCCACAACCAGAAAGGTCCAGCGGATGTAACATTATATTGCTTTCAAACAGCTGTCATAATTAAAAGAAGTTACAGGTGAAAACATTGACACAAATAGCTGTTTTTTGCAACTCATTTTCAATTTTTTCCTATATTCAACGGTTAGTTTCTATAAAGAAACCTTGAAGGAATTACACAAATGGCCCTTTGTTGAATTCAAATTTTTTTCTACTTTTCTAAAATGTATAGCTTTCCAGGATCCATTATTGCTTTCATACCCATTTCTACCATTAACTGGAAGGAGGTAGAAAGCACAAAAAATAGCAAAAATAGCAATGTCCCAGAAAAATGCCAAAACTGTGTAAATAATTTTGGTTTTATGACAAAAGTCTGCTTTTCCCTGAAAGCTGGGAAGATGGTGATTTCCGCACCACAACCCCTTTTTTGATACCATTTGCAGGGAAAAAAACAGACGTTTTCATCTGTAGCCCTTTTTTCCCATTTTTCAAAACGAAACACAAAATGTAGCTGTATTTTGACTAATTTCTGGGTCCGCTCCAGGGGAATCCACAAACCCTGGGTACCTGTAGATTCCCCATGATGTTTGAAGAAAAGGACGCACATTTGGTATGGATACCTTATGTGGTCAAAACGTTACTGGGGACTAAGCGCAAACTATCCCAAATAGCCAAAAAAAGGCTTAGCACAGGGGGGAAAGGCCTAGCAGCAAAGGGGTTAAATGTGCGAAATTGTCCATTTTCCCTGTTCACATTGGAAAGTATATACCGTCAAGTGTGAGCTTCACTTCTTGACCCGTGAGAAATGCTACGGCCAAAATGCACTGGGAGAAGCCAACATTGTGTCTGTATGGAGGATCTAGTAGGTGCATGACTGACTGTATAAGTGAGTGATTAAATGTGTCTTACTGAATGCACGAGTTAGTGACTAAACTGTGTGAAGGTCTATATCAATCTGTCTGTTGTGTAAGCTACTGCATAGGATGATGAGTAGCTGCATGATGTGTAAGTGGTTGATTCACTGGGTGTATGTGTTCAAGAGTGCATGTGGAAACAGCTGAATGGGAGGGTGAGTGTGTCTATGGCTGTGTTGGTGAGTGAATGAATGTTTCAGTGGTACATGTGCATGTAACTACATATGTAAAACACAGTATATGTGAGTGACGATATATATAAATAACTATATGTGAGAGTCAGTAATTGTGAGAGTGGCTGCATGGATGAGTGTGTACTTGTATCAGTGATTCTATAACAGAGTAATTATGTGTTAGTATCTGTATGAATAAGTGAGCTGGTGTCTGTATAACTCTATAGGTGAGTAAATGGAAGTATGATTGATTATTTTCATGACTGACTAGCTGTGTCAGTAACTCTGGATGTGTGGCAGTGTGTGAGTGTCTGTATAGGTGTATTAGTGCATATGATAGTGTTGTATTGATCAGTGACTGCATGTATGAGTGACTGTATGGGTGAATGAGTGGATGTGTGTATAGACCTAGGAACCAGTCAGTGCGTATTTAGTAACCGGTATTGATGTGTCTATTTTTTCGAAAATGGTAATCTGTATTTTATAGTGGGTGTATCAAAGGTTATATTCAGGTGTGAGGAGGTGAATCAGATTTTCATGTGTATGATGTCATCAGTGATGTCATTTGAGATCTCATCAGTGATGTCATCAGTGATGTCACTGACCATGTCATGAATGATGTAATATGTGACATTATCAGCAGTGCATTACGGGGGCACGAGTTATAGTTAGCTGAACTGACTATAACAGTGGAATTTCTCTGGTTTTGTACGAGGGAAATGTCCAACTAACTATAACATCCCTGAAACCTATTGGTTTTTTCATTGAATTTCAATGGTTTTTCAAATGCTAATTTCTAACTATAATGTCTGTAAAACCTACGTTTTTTCAGTGATTTTCAAAGGTTTTTTAAATGCTAATTTCTAACTATAACGTCCCTGAAACCTATGGTTTTTTCAGTGAATTTCAAAGGTTTTTTAAATGCTCATTTATAACTTTAACGTCTGTAAAACCTATGGTTTTTTCAGTGAATCTCAAAGGTTTTTTAAATATTAAACTATTCTGCTATTTGTCATTAGTACTGTTTTTTCTAACTTTTCCTGTACAGAAAAGAACATAAACTGTAAAACTGTTGTGTAATGTAATACATTTCAGAAATTACAGTGTTACTTATCAAATAATACAACATAATTTAACATTTTGAATACATATTTTTCTCCCTTTTTCTGCTGTTTTCAGATTCTACTTAACTTCACTATTCACAGTGATGTCAGTGTAGTATCATCAAAACAGCTGGGAAAAAAACAATCAACTAGATTGTTAAAAAAAAAAAGACTAATTCTTGCAGTCACAATACGAAATCAACACAAATAACACATTCAATACTATTTCCAATTTTTAAATCTGGCTGGCTCGTAGAGAGAGAGCTGCGGCCCGTTCTCTCACAGAGGGAGAGCTGTGGGCCATCTCGCAGAGGAACAGCTGTGGGCCGACTGGTATACGGAAAGGTGCGAGCCGTCTGCTTGCAAAGGGATAGCTGCGGGATGGTGAAGTGGGGAGAGGAGCATGAAGGGGGTATCTCGCAGAGAGAGAGCTGCAATATATTTCCTGTCTTGGCTTGCAGAGGTACAACTGTGGGCCAGAGGACTTGCACACAAAGAGCTGCGAGTCGACCGGTGGTTCGCAGAGGGAGAGTTGCGGGCCCGAGAAGTTTGTTGGGGGCAATGCTTCAGAGAACTGTGGTCTAACTCGCAGACACAGAGCAACGGGCCAACGGGCCTGCTAGCAGACACAAAGCTACGAGCTAATGGGCTGGCTCGCTGAGGTAGAGCTGCGAGCCCGATGGCTTGCAGACACAGAGCTGCGAGCCAACGGACTAGCTTCTAAAGGCATAGCTGCTAGCTGGTGATGTGGGGACAGGGAGCGTGAAAGGTGTATCTCTCACAGACAGAGCTCCGGTATGTTTTCAGAGTTGCCTCGCAGAGGTAGAACTACGGACTCAATGTCTTGTAGATGGAGGGATGCAAGCTGTCGTGGACTGAATCACAAAATGGCTGCCAACAGTTCCTAGTTTCGACAGTTCGCGCCCAGGCTCACAGAGGGAGAGCTGTGGCCCCTGGGCACAACTCGCAGAGGGAGAGCAATGGGCCCTACGCTCACAAAGGCACAGCAGCGTACTGGCTCACAGAGGTAGAGAGCTGCGAGCTGACTCAGCAGCGTACTGGCTCGCAGAGGTAGAGAGCTGTGAGCCGACGCACTGGCTTCTAAAGCCATAGCTGCAACCTGGTGATGTGGGGAGAGGGAGTGTGAAAGGATTTTCTCGCACAGACAGAGCTCCAGTATATTAAATTGCCCCCAGGACCTTTGTTTTATTTCCACTCAATGTGAGGCACAAGATGGCTGCTAACACTTCCTGGTTTGAAGTGTTAGAAGCCAATCAGAGGTAAGCTTGTGCTCAAGAGCTAGGCTCCGCCCAGATATATATATATATATATATATATATATATATATATATATATATATATATATATATATATATATATATATATATATATATATATATATATATATATATATATATATATATATATATATGTATATATATATATATATATATATATATATATATATATATATATATATATATTTCCTTTAATATCTCAAAACTACTGAACGGATTTACACCATTTCAACAAAAGCGTGCTTTTTGGACCAAGACCTTTCTCCCTGCCAAATATGGCGTAATTCCATTCAGCAGTTTGACCTGTAGACTTGTCTAAATTTTCCTATGGAAATTGCATGGAGAAAACATGTTTTGGGACCCTCTTTTTTTCTCAGCCCCCCCTTGACGAGTCACCCCCAAACTTTCAAGATAGGAGCTTGTTATAATGTGCCACACGTTTCAACTGAATAAAGTACTTTGACATACTACTGAGAGATGACTTACTTCAGAGCTGATCTGAAAAGAGGAACTTTTTGGAAGATTTCGTAAAGATTCGTCAAACGACGCCAAAGTTATAAGCACATCAAAAAATGCTTTTCCTATGGAAACTAGGTTCTAACTGTATATATTCACTGAAAAAAACATAGGTTTCAGGGGCGTTATAGTTAGTTGGACATTTAACTCATACAAAACCGTAGAAATTTGACCGTTATAGTTAGTTCAGCTAACTATAACTTGCGCACCCGCAATGCACTGCTGATGACATCACATATTACATCACTCATGACATGGTCAGTGAAATCACTCATGCCATCTCAAATGACATCACTGATGACATCATCCTTGTGATAGAGTGGCAGACCTCCTCTCATCCTAATATAACCTTTGATACACACACTCAAAAATACAAACTAACATTTTCAAAACAATGGACATACCAATACCAGTTACAACACAACAATTCAGTAATTCCAAGATCTACACACACATCCACTCATTCACCAACAGTCCCTATACAGTCACTCATAAATGTACTCATTCATCATATGTACTCATATACCTATACACCCTGTTACACACAGCCACTCACACATAGACACACATGCAAACAAAGTATCAAACATCCATTTAATTGCATATACAGTTATACACACACTACCACACTTACTTCTACAGAAATGTACACATACTCTCTTAAACAATCACTTATAGAAACACCTATTTATTTGTACAGGAACTCTTCCAATCTCTCACTCTCACATATACTCAGTTATATACACTAATACTCACATATACTAGTTTAAAACATATGTAGTTACTCATAAAGACACTAATGAGACAGTCATTCACTCACTAACACACCTATGCACACACTCATCCACCTAGACAGTCCTGCACACATGCTGTCTTCAACACATACAAACAGTGAGTCACTCATTCATGCATATATGCACTAAGTAATACCCCCACCTAACCATACAGACACTCAGACACTCATACTGATACTCAAAAAGCCAACTAATAACCCATATAGACACTCATGTAGCTACTCACCAACCCATGAAGCCACTTATACACAAAGTGAGAGACTGATACAGATATTTACATGTTTAAACATTACTCACTAACCCATGTATTCACTAAGATACACTTAATCAGTCAGTTATACAATCAATTTTACAAAATAAAATCATCCATTTAGACAATTTTATACCCATTTATTCTTCCATCGACCTTGAGATATATATATATAAAACATATTTAATTTTCAGAAAAACACACATTCACTGGATGTTGTCATCAGTGATGTCATCTGAGATGTCATCAGTTAGTCATGAGTGATGTCACTGACCATGTCATGAGTGATGTAATATGTGAAGTCATCAGCAGTGCATTGCGGGCGCACGCATTATAGTTACCTGTAGTAACTCTAACGGGGGAATTTCTATGGTTTTGTACAAGTGAAATGTCCAACTAACTATAACGCCCTTGAAACCTATGGTTTTTTCAGTGAATTTCTAAGGTTTTTTAAATGCTAATTTCTAACTATAACGTGCCTGAAACCTATGGTTTTTTCAGTGAATATATATATATTTATTATACTATGTATACATGTGAAAATGTCTCGGTCCGCCTGTTTGCCCCGGTGGCACAGAAAAAATGGGTGGAACTGACATCAGCACTCCGACGAGGTCCTCTTATGGCTCCGATGATGTCATACGGTGTCATGAGCGGAGAGCTAGGAAAGAATTTCCGTGGAAAGTTGGTGCAGGGGATATTCACCTAAGTGTTCAGGCTAGTTCTTTGGGAGCAACTGTTTATGTTGCCACTCCAGAAACCGAAACCAGTGATCCGAGGGCAGAGGCCCTGCAGATGGCACACGAGGTGGGGTGCCCAGTCGTGTGCACCAGCGGGGCAGCAAAGTGACAAGCATCACAACCCACAAATAAAGGTAACGAGGGCACTGAATAACACAGGATCTTCTCATTGTATCTTGCAGGGACAACAAAGTTGAAATGCCCTAGTACCAAAATGTAGAATTAGTGCTACAACGGTCTTCAAGAGGACCTGCGATGCCGCTTCTGCCTCCCGTACCATGGAGGCGGCACATGGGTCATGCGGTACGGTCATAATGCGGTGGGACGCACACTCGTTGACCTCTCATGGCACTGCTCCACACTTCCGCACTGGTAACACGTAAAACATTTAATTTTAAAAGGAACAAAATGAGGGGGTTCATTTTGCCATAGAATTATGGTTAGTGCTATAGAAAGAAAATTTAGGGCATGTTTTAAGTGAGATCTCAAATCCTCTTCTATTTTATTAGAAGATTCTGACATGCAGACTGAAACAATCACTTTCAATACCAGCAGTAGACTTCCAGTTAACTCCCTGGTGAGCAGTAGCTTTACTACAGTGATCTAATGAACAACTAGAGTGCTAACATTCTGAATTTATGGCAAATGTGTGACTCATCTGAATGCCTTTTTAATGGAATCAAAGTAAAAAACTTAAAGCATTTCCTACTGAGGAGACTGCAGTAAATGAGGAAATTAGGAAACTTCATAACAAATAAGTCTCCCAAGATGGCCACCAGAGAAAAAAGAGCCCAAATCTAGCACAAATATCACCCAGATGCACCCCACATATAGCCCAATGACAGAAGTGTGCAAAACACTTTTTACTTTTAGTTTTTCTGCAGTTCTATATAGTGCAGACTGGTCAGGTATTGGAGCGTTACATCTTACTTGGAACCCTTATTGCTTATTTTACACGAAGTACATGAGATTGATCTTGCGAAACATTGAACGATTCTGTTAACCTGAAGTTGCTCTGAACCGGGCTTTGTAACACACATTTTTACCTAGTGGTTTTAATTAATTCTCACTGTATTGTTTTAGGAAAGAGGATTTACTGTTTTTATGTACACTTTAATGATCTATGTTTCTAAATCAGATCGAATAAAGTTTAATGAATTCTATTTTAGGACGGAGGCGAGGATTATGCATATCTTTCCTCACTTTATTGGCACAGAAATTCAATGAAAACGTAACATAACAATCATTAAACAAAAGACTACACAACCCATGAATCATTGGGGGGTAGTCTCCAAAGCAACTATAGTCCAATCATATCACTGTCCACCGTATATAATATTGAGACGTCCCTTCCGCTTCCTCTTTCTTCACTGCTCATCAGTTAAGTGCATGCCTTCCATTCTTGACTTAATCTGACGTTGTTGCTGTTTGTATAGCGGTTTCTTGTGCACATTATTAGCATTATTGCCTTGGTATTGTTTCATATTCCCTGCGCAGCAGGCTCTTACCCAAGAGTGTTCTCCCCCTCACAGTTTCTCCTGCTTTGCGCTCTGCGCACGGTGAGATCCTGTCAGGCGCGTCTGGTCCGAGCGAGGTAGCTCCATCGGGCGCTCCCGCTGGCCTTTACGCACGTTTGGGAATCCGGTCACTCCTTTAGTGTCCGCTTGCTTCCCGACCAACCCTCGCCTAATTTTGACACCGCTACGCGGTGGTTTCCCCACACGGCCATGTTAGTGACCAGCGCCACCTGGTGGTGGTAATTGTTATTGCGCCTCAGTCTATTATAACAGCTTCGGGGAAAGCCCAGCTTTTGGAGCACCGGCGAGGGGGCTGCCTTAAGGATTTTAAGGGCATTTGTTCTGTGCTCACACCCTCTGCTATCAGGTCTTCTCCAGTAGACCATTTTTACTCCACCTACCAAGAAGTGGAGGAGGAATGGCCCCCCCAACTTCTCCCTCCAGCAGTGTACCAAGCCCTCTCTCTGGCTATTTCTAGGGCTCTGGCTCCTCTTAGGCATCAGGTTGATGAGCTGGTGAAAAGCATCCCTGGGGTGTTCAGTGACCCAGAACTGGTGGTTGCGGGTCCCAGTAGCTCCCAGATGGGGAATAAAAGGGCCGTTAAGCATAACGCGGGGCACTTGAAGGATTTGATAAACTTACGGAGACCTTCCTCAAGAATGCGCGAACGCTAAAACATGCACCCTGCCGGGAGGAGGAGGAGTCCGGAGAAAATTGCGACGCTGTCACCACTATTGTAGACCCCGACGGTGGGTTTCCCTAAGAGGGAGAGGGTGTATTAGGAGGACGATTTCTCCTCCAATGAGGATAAGGACTTGGGCGTCCTTGGCATCCAGAATCCCACCCCTCTCAGTCCCGGGTTGTGGACGGGGTCTACTTGGACATGTTCGAGCCTACCCAAATTTACCATCCTAGATCGGTGGAGTGGACCATTGAAACCAAAGTGGCAGAGTATGTGGTGGGGAAAATCCATCAACCCCCTGCAAGGGAGGTCAGGAATAGGATGAGGGGAGAATGCCCCAGGCCCTCACTGAAGGGAAAGGTGGCACACATGCCTGAAATTGATGAAAAACTATGTACCTTTTTCTCCAAGTATATGAGGGATCCCAAGAAAGGAATTGATAGGTCTTGGACGTGGTAGGGCCCTTGACCCAAATTATTCAATTGGCGGAGTGTTCAAAAGAGTCAGGATCCTCTTTGTCTGTGGATATTGTGGCTGGTTGGGCGCACTGCCCTAAACCCTAAAACACTATGCCCTCCACTACCCAAACACCGCTGCACTACCCTAAACCCTAAAACACTACCCCCACCACGACACCCTACGCTACCCAAACATAACTGCACTACCCTAAACCCTAAAACACTACCACCAGCATGACTCCCTACACTACCCAAATACCACTGCACTACCCTAAACCATAAAACACTACCCCCAGCATGACCCCCTTCACTACACAAACACCACTGCACTGCCTTAAACCCTAAAACACTACCCCAGCACGACCCCCTACACTACACAAACACCACTGCACTACCCTAAACACTAAATCTTCCCCCAGCATGACCCCCTACGCTACACAAACACCACTGCACTACCCTAAACCCTAAAACACTACCCCCAGCACGATCCCCTTCACTACCTAAACACAACTGCCCTACCCTAAACCCTAATACACTACCCCAGCACGACCCCCTTCACTACCCAAACACCACTGCACAACCCTAAACCCTAAACCGCTACCCCCTACCCCACAAAAACACCACTGCACTACCCTAAACCCTAAAACACCAGAACCCAGCATGACCCCCTACAGTACACAAACACCACTGCACTACCCTAAACCCTAAAGCACTAGAGCCCAATTGCAGCACAAATATCACCCAGATGTAGCCCACATGTAGCCCAATGGCAGAGGTGTGCAAAACACTTATTTTGTGTGTATTTGCAGTTTTATATAGTGCAGACTTGTCAGGCATTGGAGTGCTTTGCATGAGCATTGGTTACATCACACAAGATTAAATTAATTTAGGTTGTAGACTTGGGAAGATTAAGTGATTTGGCCAGAATCACAGAATGTTGAGCTGAAGCAGAAACTCCAACCTGGTTCCCCAGTTGCAAAGTCTGCAGCTCTGGAAGTACCAACACATCCTCTCCCCTAGGTGCAACATTTAATCAAGTGGTCAACTGGATAAAAAAACATAAAGATTACAAATAATTTAAAAGTTCTTTGTCGCTATTTGAAAACTCAGTAAATATGTCCTCATTTTAGTTTTTTAGAGCACTAACCGTAATTTTGATGCAAATAAGACCCTCTCATATATGTAATTTCTAAAGGAAATGCTCTAGGTATTACAGTTTTGATTACATCAAGATGACGTCAGGCGTTCCACACTTTTGTAATACATTTAGAATGTTAGCAATCTAGTTGTTTATTGGGATACTGTTGATAGGCAGAGGTCAGGGGCACGGACTCTGAAAATTGAAAGCAGGTAGGAGAGTGCAGAGGCAACAATTTGACCACACTGGGCAGGCAGGAAGGGCAGTGGCAGCACAACAGACTATGGAGGGCAATGGAAAGGGGGGCAGGGGCAACAAACCAACAATACAGGACTGGCAAGAGAGGCTGTGGCAATATAATAGACCATTGTGGGCAGAAGGAAGAGGCAGTCGTAGTACAACCATACATGCCATGAATATTGCTTTCTTAGGAGAGATTATCCAAAGTTACCAGTGTTGTATCTCTTACCTAAGATTCACAAACACCCCACTATTCCTCCAGGGAGGCCTATAGTATCTTCAGTAGGAAATGTACTGGAAAATATTTCCAAATATGTTGATCAATTTCTTAAAGAATACAATACTGAACTTCCATCATATGTTAAGGATACTAAGGATTTTCTTAACAAAATTGAAGGCTTTGTCTGGGAACAGGAATATTCACTGATTACCCTGGACGTGAATACATTGTATACCATCACCGATCACGCCCAGGGTATTGAAGCATGTTTGTACTTTTTAAACTCGAGAAACATCATGTATTTGGAACATACACACATGTTAATAGACATGATATCACTATGCCTCAAAAATAACATTTTTCTTTTTGATGGGGTATTGTATAAGCAGGTGCGAGGCACGCCGATGGATACGTGCTTCGCGCCAAGCTTTGCTAACCTCTTCCTAGGTAAGTGGGAAGAAGAAATCCGTTCTGACACAAATATGGTCGATGATTTTCAGTCGGTAGCTAAATGGCTCAGATATATCGATGATTTACTGATAATATGGAAAGGAAGTGAATCAGAAGCCTTAAGTTTTATCGACAAACCTTAACAACAACAAGTATAATATTGTCTTGACTCATAAAATCAGTAACATTTGTGCAGAATTCCTTGACATTTAGATTGAAGTTGTGGAAGGCAAAATTGTCACTAGCTTATACCGAAAAGAGACAGCTGGTAATAGCCTTCTCCATGCCCTCAGTGAATATCCAGAGGCCCTTAAATGGAGCATTCCATATGGAGAATTGCTGAGGGCAAGGAGAGATTGTAGCAATGTTGACAAATACATGCAGGAACAGGAAATATTACTTAAAAGATTCAGAGAACGTGGCTCCCCTGAATGGGTGTTGAACAAAGCATTAGAGAAGATTGCCAAAGTTAGCAGAGAAGAATCTTTAGGTCAGACAGAAGAATTGTATACAACTAAACCTGTCACAAGAGTGATAACAACTTTTAATAGTCACTCCAAGAAAATACAAAAAATCTTGTCTGACAATTGGAATATTCTCCAGTCCAACAACATTGTAGGTTCAGAAGTAGGGGAGAGACCTCTAATTGCCCACAGAAAAGGGAGAAGTTTTAGAGATATCCTTGTCAAAGGTGATATTACAGAAACAAAGAAAAATTATTTTCACAATCTCAAAGGCTTTTTTCCGTGTGGACACTGTAGATCATGTAAATTCAGCCAGTCAGTTAAGGAATTTAGTATTCCCGGACGGGTACTAAAATGGAAAATACATCAGTTTCTTACCTGCAGCAGCACCTATATAGTGTATGTTCTATAATGTCCCTGTAAACTCAGATATGTGGGAAGTACCACATGTATGATCAAAAAAAGAGTTATGGAACATCTTAGAGCAATCACAAATGTCGATATACATTATCCCGTTGCCAGACATTTTGAAAGATACCATCATTCCAATAGTTCCCTAATGCGCTTTTATGCAATTGAACAAGTCATTCTTGGCAATAGAGGTGGTAACAGGGAATTAGCTCTTAGAAAGAAAGAATCCTAATGGATACTTGAGTTGGAAACTAAATTCCCTGGGGGCCACAATATGGGTGATGAATTAGCAACGCATCTACATGAGGAATAACATTGGCATTGTGAACCTGTTATGTACATTAATTAATGTGCAATTTACTGTTTTTATGCTTTGATTATGAATTCAAAAAAATATTCTCTTATGAAAAGTGAATTTATTCTTTTTTATCTTTTTTTACTCTCACAGGAAGAAAGCAAGGGACCCACCGTATTGTATGGTCACTGCACGGGTACCCTACCCTTTTCTTCCCCGGGCTCGGAAACACATTGAAAACAAGATAAGAGACTTTTTAACCTTTTTCTCATGTCAAATAATCGGGAACTTTGATCACTTTTCACTTTTTTACTTTATTAATTTTCGAAAGTCCTGGATGTGGACTATTATAAGCAGGCATTTGTCTAATTTCTGTATTCTTGTCGCCAGTATCTGTATGTATGTAGGCCCTTTTATCTTTGATTGGTAAGTGTAGCAAAAACAATTTTTGCGGAGGTTGACCATAAATACTAGGAATCATATAATTTTATTCGAATGGAAGCAATCTGAGAACACATATATACTAATTAAAACTGTAATCCGAGATTATTTGGATAAGTCTAAATATTAATTTTGAATTATGAAATGTACTTTAGATGATGTGATTAATGCCACTAGTGCGATGAAAAACAGTTTGCTCCAAATAAGACCTATGAAATATCAGTTGAATATAATGGAGTTCTTATGCAAATGCAATTGAAAATTCTGTTAAATGATTGCTTAAAATGAATTGACTATATGGTCACTTGCACTTGGGAAACCAATGCTTAAGCCACTAGTGCGTTATGTATTACATGGTATTTATTTTACATATTTTACATATTGTATGTAATATAAACAAGTTTGTATTTGATGGAATTTTCCTAATCAAATACAACATGACTGTAATGTGCTTACATTCAAAAGCGTTATTTTAACGTTACAAGGTGGCCGAAATGTTTGGGACAAGTTTTGAAATGGAATTAATGTAGTCCTTTTTCCTTTTCTAATGCTTACATATGCACGCCTTTGTTGCCATTCCGTTCGTGTGCTCAAGACATTAAGTTGTCGAAACGCATATCGAGCAATAAAGAGTTTTCTTTATAGCACTATTACTTTGAGAGTGCGTGTATATTAAGGATAAGCGAAGTATATATATATATATATATATATATATATATATATATATATATATATATATATATATATATATATATATTCACTGAAAAAACCATAGGTTTCACACACGTTATAGTTAGCTGGACATTTCTCTGGTAAAAAAACCATTGAAATTCCCCCGTTATAGTTAGTTCAGCTAACTATAACTCGCGCACCCGCAATCCACTGCTGATGACGTCACATATTACATCACTCATGACATGGTCAGTGACATCACTCATGACATCACTGATGACATCTCAAATGACATCACTGATGACATCACTGATGACATCATCCAGTGAATATGTGATTTTCTTAAAATTTTCAATATCTTTTATATATATAGGGAAAGGCCTGTTAAAGAATGAGTGGGTGTACAAGTGTGTAAAGGGATGATTTTCTGTGTTGCGTAACTGAGTCAATAAGTGAGTCGTTTAACTGCATCTTACTTCAGACTAGTGACTAAACTGTATAAATGTTTGTATGTGTCTGTGTGTTGGTGTATAAGTGGCGGCATGGTTTTGTGAATAGCTATATAAGTGTCTATATGAGTTATTGATTGCTTGTCTCAGTATCTGTATGAGTTTCTGAGTGTTTGTGTGGGTAAGGTGTGTGTGACTCTGTGCATAGATGAGTGAGTGGGTGATTCTATGAGTGGATGTTTTTAAAAGTGCATCTGTGATGGACTGTATGGTTGAGTGAGTGTATGACTGGCTGTGTTATGGATTGAATGTATACCTCAGTGGTACATTTGTGACTAACTACATATGTGAAAGGCAGTATATATGTATGTAAGAGTATATAAGTGGCTAGATGTGAGAATGTGTGATCGTGACAGTGACTGTATGGATGAGTGTGTGCTTTTGTCAATGATTCTAATAGAGCATAAAAATGTGATACTATTTTTGTGAGCAAGGGAACTTGAGTGTGTATAACTGCATAGGTGAGTAAATGGCAGTGTGATTATTTGTATGAATGACTAGGTGTGAGAGTACCTATATGGATGATTGGTAGTGTGTGAGTGTCTATATAGGTGTGTGTATAAATTAATATGATACTTTTTTATGGAGGGACTGTAACTATGAGTGACTTTACAGGTGAGTGTGTGGAGGTGTATGAAGACCTAAAAGTTAATATGTGGGTATGCAGTTATTGGTATTGCATTATTTATGGATATGAGAATGGAACTCTGTAATTTTGATTTGGTATATCAAAGGTTTTATAAGGGTTTTATAAGGGTGTGAGAAGATGTGGTAATTTATCACATTGATGACGTCATCAGTGATGTCATCAGTGATGTCATTTGAGATGTCATCAGTGATGTCATGAGTGATGTCACTGACCATGTCATGAGTGATGTAATATGTGACGTCATCAGCAGCGGATTGCGGGTGCGCGAGTTATAGTTAGCTGAACTAACTATAACGGGGGAATTTCAATGTTTTTTTACGAGAGAAATGTCCAGCTAACTATAACGTGTGTGAAACCTATGTTTTTTTCAGTGAATTTGCAAGGTTTTTTAAATGCTAATTCCTAACTATAACGTGTGTGAAACCTATGGTTTTTTCAGTGAATTTGCAAGGTTTTTTAAATGATAATTCCTAAATATAACGTGTGTGAAACCTACGGTTATTTCATTGAATTTGCTTTTTTTTTTACATAATTTTTTTTCTTTCTCTTTTTTACTTTAAACACTATGCTACCTATATTCATGGATTTAATGCATTCTTTAATATAGAAAGAGTCACCTTTTTAAAATAAATGTTTAGATATAGTTGTATAACATAGTTAATATCTTCAACAAACCTTGATCTTTTTTTAAATTTTTTTTTTCAAATTTTTTTTACCGTGCGCGTACTGTAAGCTTACCGTAAGCGCACGCTTCGCTTTATGTATGGTGAGCCTACGTAATATTTATACTCTGTGTGCGCATGCTTACGCAATTTGCGGACGCGTCCGTACTTCCTACGCGACGCGTAAGCGCATTCATTATACGAGCACGCGCACGCACGTTACGCGAAAGTGCACGAGCATGCCTGTAAAGCGCATGCGCGCGTGCGTGTGTCTTTCGTACGCGCATGCGTACTTTTACCGTACACGCTCGGTAAGCTTAACGTGCGCGTACGGTTGGTCATGTGATCAAGAAACAACACTTTTGATTGGTTTAAACTACTTTCAGTTCCAGAATGTTCCTACACCACACCCATTTCCCTCATTACTGCTTGTGATTCCCTAGGAGAAGGAGCTGAATTGTCTTTGGGATACAATGGCAGAGCAGCAGTCCTCTTCTGAGAGTGAGCAGGGCAGCAGCATCATCAGACAGAGAAGGAGGAAACAAAAGAATTCTTTTGTTTGGGAATATTTCACATTTCCAGAGGGGCAGAAAAAGGTAAATGCTCCATTAGTCACCTGCACACTTTGTGACCGTGTGTTGTCTAGAGGGAATCCAAGGAAGAAGTATTCCTTTGGAAATTTCTCTATGTTTAGACACATTAGGGATGTACATCCCGGGACTTTTGCTCGACATACTGAAGCAAACCCTTCAGTAAGTCACCCGAGCACATCCGCAGAAGCTCAGCCGAGTACATCTTCGGCAGCTCAGCTGAGCACTTCCTCTGCGGTGGGAGCATCACCCTCTTCTGCTCCTGTGGAAAGGAACCCTCGATTTCAGAGGGTACAAATGAGGTGCACCAGATGTTATGGTCTAATTGTTCATGGGGAGACCAGTATTTCCCTAATAAACAATAAGATAGACCAGCACATCTGTGGTCCTTGTTAATATTCCCATTCTTTCTTTCCTCTGTCCCTGTATTAGCACAACGGCTCTTTTAAGAGCCAACCTTACCTCACAACTTTTTTAAAAAAAATTTAATTAATTTTTTTAATTTTTTTTTTTACCGTGCGCGTACGGTACGCGCATTTTTTTTTTTTTTTTTTTACATTATATTTTTTCACCCTACAAGGTCCTTGAGGGAGTACAATGGAAATGAGAAAAGCAGAGAGAGGAGAAGTGAAAAAAAGGGAGCATGAAACTAAATGTGTGATAAATACAGAAATTTCACACTTACCTGACCAACAAAATAACTTATTTATCAATAAATGGTTTATTTAAATTGCTAGAAAAAAGGTTTATATTTTCCTAAATTTTCTTTCTCAATCTGAAAAAAAAGAAAAAAGTATTAATATTTAATAATACATTTTAGAATACATTACACATATTTTCATATATAAAAAACAATTTTTTGCCCTTTTTTTGCTGTTTTCAGAATATATTGCATTTCACTGTAAATCGTGAAAGCAATTGCATTCATCACTTAACAGCGGGCAAAAAAAAATAACAATCTGAAAGATTGTTTAAAAAAAGCCCAGAATCTCTACTCACTAAAATATACCTTTATAGAAATGTAACATATTCTTTAAAAATATCATCTAAGAACAATAACTATTTCCAATAAATATCGTCTGAAAATTTTTCTTGCATAAGCATAATCACCAAAATAAAATGTGTCAAAGAAGTCCACAATACAATTTGTTACCTTTCCTTTAGGCCAAATGGTAATTTTTAAATTCTTTTTTGATGAAATTTCCAATGGTAATCCAATAAAATTGCAAAAATGATTTGTACAGATGTTGCAATTTCTATCTAAAATTTTGGTTTCAGAAAAATTAAATAGGAATTTGCTAAATCAAAAGGCAAACGTTGCTTAAAAACCAATTGAGAATCATTGCACAGTGTCCAGCCTTTTTCACATTTAAGATAAACTGTGTAATGACCAGAAGTTACAGTAGGTCCATCATGGAAAATTATTGCAACTGTAACAAAAGTTTTTCCTGAAATTGATAATTGCTGTCCTATAAACTTCTTTATTAAAGAGTCCAATTTTGAACCATCAGCTCTACAACGTTGCATCATTAAAATTACATACTGTCCGTATTTCTTTGAAAGTAACGTTGAAAACATGTCAGATTTACATTCACAGCATTCCATGCTATGATTGGCATCTTTAACTAATTTACTAAAACTCACTGATTTACTCTCTGGCAATGTTAAATAGAGAAACCTTTCTGAATCAACATTAGAGCTGCATGTGTAGAAACAGTTTTCACAAGTATGTTCCCATTTATAAGAGAGACCGAACATATTCTCAACATCTATGCCTTCATCTTCCAGTACCATAAGGACATACATCAAGAATTCCTGTGCATCTTGCTGGACATTTTGAGTAAACTGTGTACGTCCTGAACATACATCTAAAAGTTTTCTAATTTCAGTAGCACTTTCTATTTTAGTTTTATCAATACTCAGCTTCTCATAAAGGAGACTTAGCACAGAACAGAATCTTTTTTCTTGATTTACTATTATTTGCTCTTGCAAACTTGCAAGATAAAATACAACATTTAGCACTACATCAGCATAGCAGTTGACACCAGAGCTATTTTCAAAATGACAACCAACAACCTCTTCAACATAGTCCTTTTTCTTTTTGCTTGCAATCACATGACTCTCTTTTTGTTTTCTCTTCTCTACATCCTCATTACAGATATTCTCAAATCTCCTTTTCCGAGAAACAACACGTTTTTCCAACACAGGATACTGACCTAAATGAGGAGCATAGGTTCTTCTTAATCTATTATACTCCTTTACACAATTTGCATCTGCACTAACTTTTGAGTCATCAAAGTCTATCATGAATAAACCAGATAATGTTTTCACTTGTGACAAAGCAACATATGCCATACCTTCTTTGAACACAGTAGAACCAATGTTTACAAAAGCACTATCTACAGTTAATCCTTGAGACTTGTGAATAGTTACAGCATATGCTAGAGAAAACGGAAACTGCTTCCTACGTACATATAAGTCTTTTACAAGCAAAAAACGGACTGAACAACGACTAATCTCTTTAACCTCTTCAATCTGATCAAATTTTATTTTTAAAAATTCAATCCCATCTTTTTTCTGGTACTTCACAAAACCCACAACTTTACCCATAGCTCCATTCACTAAACCTTTAACAACATCCAAATTTCTCCTTAAAAATACTCGACAGTTCATGCAAAGATATAGATTTTTTTCTAATCCAGCTGTTTTCAAAATGTTCTTCTCTAGAGAATCCAATTTATTTTTCAGTTTGCCTGTTAATGTAATAGTAATTCCTTCATGCTGAATTTTGTCCACTGCTTCCATTTTCTTAATCTCTTCCTTTTCCAATTTCAAAAGTTCCTCATTAAATATCGAGCATTCACGTAGTGTTGGCATTAAGCAGATTACAGTATTATTTTCTGCAATGTTCTTGTATATTTTCTCTGCAACTATTTCATCCTTTGGAAATAAATTATGTAGCAACCAACTCTGTAATGCTTTTCTGCCAACTTCTGTGAGTAGTCCAATTCTGATATCTTTCAGAATACTTGCATAATCTTCATCGTTTGCTTGCCTCATATTGGTAGTAAGTTCTTTGTACTCAAAGAACGACCAAATATTCACATTACCAATGCTTCCGAATGACTTCTTCGTGTCTTCATGTGTCACAGTATTAAACACTGGTTGTCCTTTAACTGGAGTAAGCTGTATAAGATCCCCAAAAACCATAACATGTTTTCCACCAAATAACACGTCATAGTCTCTCTTTAGAATTTGCTGCATTCTTAAATGCACAAAGGCAAGCATTAAGTTTAATACCATGCTTACCTCATCAATAATGAGAACTTGCATCTTCTTCAACACTCTTGAAACTTCGAAGCATGCTTCTCCTGTAAGCTTGTGATATTCTATTTTGTTCTCATGCTCCACTGGTAACATTAGCAAGCGATGTAAGGTAATTCCTTTTATGTTATATGCTGCTAACCCAGTTGGAGCAGTAACAACACAAGACAAAGTTGAATCGGTTTTTTGCTGTAGGTAGCTTCTGATGACTTTAATTAGGAAACTTTTTCCAGTTCCAGCTTGTCCACTCACATACATCCTGATTGGTTCAAATGATGTGCATGTGCACTCTTTATTTTCATGTAGTAATCCGTGATCAATTTTTTTTCTGACTTCTTCATAAATTTGTTGTTGTTCTTCATTCAGTTGTTGTTCCAAATTTGGTAAGTCTATTAAATCTTCTTGAGCTTGATTCATAGCCCTTTCCACTTCATTAATGGCTATTGCAGCTTCATTTTCTACGATTGGTTGTCCTAGGGGATCTTGACTGAGCGTTCCAGAACTTTGGCTGTCTTGAGAACTGTCTCTAGCTACTTCAGCTGCAATTGTTGTTTCCTGTTCAATTTCTTCATTTAACATTTGGACATAATTTATGAAAGTACTGCATTCAATAGTATCTTTAAATGCATTAAATGAATCCTCATAGCTTTGAAATTCTCCAAGTAGTTCGTCCTCTGTACGCCATGGTTTAAACAGCTGTAAAAGTGCCAAGTAGTAAAATTCCTTTTTGTCAGTAGTGTCGCAACTCAGCTTCCTATGATTAATCAAACTTCCTTTTGTTTGCTTCACCAAACATCCTTCCTCACCAATGACTTTATATTTTCCATTTTTGATGTCTTCTGTGGCTTTCCGTGAAAAAATGTAGTTCTGCAGCACTTCATAGAGACACACGTTCTCAAGATGACAACTTCTTTTTGGTTAGTACGTGTCCAACATGTTTGATTTCAAAATATCTGTACTTTCCGGGTCGTTCTCGGCCAAATATTCAATTTCTCCAACAGATTTCAGTACCCGATTTCTCATTGCTGCAAGGCTAAACTTACCCAAATTATTCTTCTTGATTTCAAGTACAGACTTGCAGATGATAACCTATCTGAGCATTCGTAGGATCCAATTTCTCGATGCGATAACATCTTTAAACTGAAACTGTATAGCTTCTTACTGACAGTTTTCTCGTGAGAAATCTCTTCCCACATTTCCTTCAATTCCGTTTTCTCAGATTTAGTAATGTATGATGTGACATACCGAGCAACAGCAATAGAATTGTCTGCCACATACTGAATATCCATGTTAGCATTCCACATGGATAAAATGACTGGGTTGTAGTCATTTATATATTTTGACTCTTCTTTACTTCTTAGGCTGTACGTATTTTTGGGAGATTTTCTTGTAATAGTATGTCGCACAGCTGACATAAAACTGTTTACTCTTCCTTTTGAAAGAACAGGTCTGGGAAATCCAAATCGACATTTTGTGTAGAATTTATCTTTGCTCTTGTACTTCCGTCGACACTATTTTCCACACCGATGACTTTGGAAACGTAAAACTTGCTCTTTTAACTTTTTCTCTTCTGTGCTTTTAGGTATAGCACATGTTGCATATTCTTCAATGAAAGATAAAACTGCATCATCAGAATATGTTCCAAATTTTGGGGCGTCCTTGATCCACAACAGCATATGAATATGAGGAGCACCTCTTGCTTGGTACTCTTTTCTCCAAAAGAAATCCACAACTTCTCCAAGAGGTGGATTTTTTTTATTGCAGATGAAGGAGATCATAGCCTCAAATCTATGATTGAAATGTCTGCAAACATTAACCGGATCCAATGAGCACAGTTCTCCTGCTGTCTTGTATTCGAAGTTTTTAATGTTTGAATTTGCCTCTCGAAGAAAATCCAGAAGATCATCCCAAGCGTACTCTGCACAGCTTAGGGTAAGGAACCATGTAGGAGTTCCTAAATTCCGTAACATACATTTCAATTCTCCATGGCGTCGGTACCAATATTCATTTGTCCCACGCTGACAAGCCATCAGATTGATCAATTGTGATTCCAAATGATCATCTCACTGCTGCACTTTGTTCATAAAATCCTTAGCAGACACATTATGTAGATGTACTCCACTTTTTAAAATGTGATTTACTGCATAAGATAGTGCAGACAAGTCACTTTCAAATAACAGATGGAACAAATAAGGAATACTTTGACGAAATCTGGGATCTTCTGCATATAATCTTGTAGTCCGATACTCAGAAGCAGGAATCTGGACTGGACGTTCATCGTATCGTCCACCTTCTCCTGTTGGAAACAGCTGGGGAAAACAACGAGCTTCCAAGCTCTCCTCCCATACACTCACGGGAGTTCCTTTGGCTTTTTTCATATGAAACAGATCAATAGTGTTTGCCATAACTTCTTTTGAATGAAGAGGATGTATGTTGAAATGTTCGTAAATTTCTTCTTCTTTTGACTTGTCCACTTTTTCAATTTGCCCAGTTGGTGTTTCTGTGTCTCCTAGTAAATCTTCTTCATCTTCATCTATATAAATTGATTCATACCATTTATTATTCCTTTTCAAATATAAATTTGCTCTTTGTACTTTCCGTACATCTACCAGCTCCTGCCAAATTTTCTTATTCTTTGTAGGTACACCATTAACCAGAATAACTAATGGTTCAGTTTCCAAAGTATCTGCATCAATAGTTTCCATATTTTTTTTCAAATCCAAAGGCAAATAGACAACTCTTCCTTTTAAACCTCTCTGTAAATCTGAAGGAGGTAATTTACCGGTTTTGGGCTCCATACGTACTATAGTCTGGAACGGATGAACACATTGAATGAGTATAGACTCATACGTATTTAAATCAGAAAGTTCAGCAGGAATATCAACCAATTCTAAATTATTATGTACAGCTCTAGCTGGCATTTTATTTTCTTCTAACTTGTTATAACAGTATTTACAAATACGCTGATCTTCACCCAAATCAAAACAATTTTCAAGAAATATATATGTTGCAAAATCCTTCCACTTATAATTATCTTCTTCTTCACTTTTTTTGTAGAGATCAATATTCCTTGTTTGGATTTTATAATGGCTTCTCCGGCAACAAATACAAGTAATCTTTGGTCTTTCATTAGAGATGATAGCAAATTTTGTCATTTGATCTTCAAATTTCTTACTTACGGAGGGTTCTACATTCTCTTCCACATTTTCCTCAATAACTGTGTCATTACCTGCACTTTCTTGTTCCGGACCAAAGTAACTAAACTGAATTTCATCAGTAACATTCTCAACATCTGATACAGTTCCACGGAACAGAGCCCTATTGAACTCATTTAATTTTAGTGCTGGACTTTTAGCAAAATACAATTTTCTCACAAATTTTCTTATTTCAGTATGATGTACTGCCAGCATCCTAAAATGGTGAAAAACACTTTGACAAACTTTCCTAGATAGACAAGCCAGAGAGTGTCCTTGCAAACCAGTATTCTCGCTCACTCTGCATGGATCTAGTCTTTGAAGCACCTTAATCTTCTGTTTAACACTTTTTTTACTATATTCTCTTAAAAACTCACGTAATTTATCAATAGATTCCTGTCGCAAAGTACAAATACTACTACAATTCCAAGTATACACTGGGGCTTTAGGACGTCTCCCCATAACCTAATCCGCCATCACTTCTTCCTCATTTCTTGGAACCATTTTCTCCTTTTCCATTATACAACCATCTTTCACTTCATAAGCTCGGCCACTGGTGTCAACTGCATGCAGCAAACTATTACTTTGAAGATAACTCTCTTCATTAAAAAATGGTTCAGTACTTGAACTATGCATACATTCTCCTAAAAACACTTTACAAAAGTTATTTCTTTTCACTACTCTTTTCGTTTTGCTTTGTGACTTCATTACATTGACCATTTTTTCTAATGTACACATCCTGTTCAAAATTAAAATGAATAGTTTTCTTTTTAATTCTAAAGCCTTAGCTACAATGGCTTCAATATCTTTTTTTCTCTTGTAAAATTTCGCTTTTTTCTTATATTTTTTCACCTCCTTTAGCAAATTGGACATCACTCTTCTCTGAAACATTTTTCTACGGATCTCTTTAAATGCTGTTTTTCTTTTTAAGTCAATCTTTATAGCTTCTGATTGTACATTAGCATTTAGTAAATTCTCACTTTTGTCCTGTTGTTTTCTACTTGAAACAGTTTTTCCAGTGGGGACATTTTTTACATTTTTCCTTTTTTTGAAGATATTTTTAAAGAATTCCTTTGTCTGCTTACCAGAAGACTTTTTCTTTTTTCCATCATGAGCATCTTCAACTAACTTGGGTCCTCCAGATGTCTTCAAATATACATGTTTTTTCTGTTCTTTTCTCTTTCTTGATTTTATAGGCATCTTAAATTTGCTTCACTGCTCTGCAGCAATACCTGAAACAAACTAAAAAAAAATACCTTTATGTAATTTAAATATATTACTATATTTTTTATGAGCTTTTCAAATCTTATAATACTATCTACCCCTTTCCTACAAGTGAAAAACACAATAAAACCAACACAAATTAAATCTCTAAGAACAATTCCTGTGTGCACACAGACTCTTGGTGTGATTCTAGGCAGAAAACAATATTTGATTTGCAATTCAAAAGCACACGTACTATTGTTTTTTTGCAAGTGATAATTACTATAACAGTCTGACACATTTTCCTTACAATTTTCAGAAACAGAAAAGAGCACATGTGAAAACAGCTTTTTGAGACCATGAACATGTGTAACCTTGGTAACTGACTACACTCCAGCAAAGGAAATCAGCCTCAGTGATGTTGAATGTATTAGCGTTACTCACTGCTACCTGAAACACCACTCACTTGTGAATACTAAGCATGATTCTACAGGATAAACCGCTGGGTGTGTGCTAAGAGTCTGCTTCTGCAGACTGTGTATTTTCAGTTACAAGAGACATATGCATGGATGCATCCATAACAGCATAAACATTGTAGTAATGTATTTAAAAGTACATGTGTGGCAAGGGTTAATTGGAGTTTTGTATATGTAGGACCAACCTCACCCATTCCATGTTTAGTAGCAAAATCTACTATATCTATTTCAAATGTGTTATCATTTGCCTCCCATTTGTGTGATACTGATTTATGCTGAATGGAAACCATCACAGTTCCAAAAAAAAAGCTGACCCTTTCCTACAAATGCCATTCTTACAGAACCAGGCCAACATAAATAAAATCTCTGACAACATTCAAAACATCCCCTTTCCTACCAATGCAATTGTAAAAGAACCAGAGTAACACGAAATAAATCTCTGACAACAATTCCTGTGTGCACACAGACTCATGGTGTGATTCTAGGCAGAAAACGAAATTTGCTTGCCAATTTGAAAGCACACTTACTACTGTTTTTTTTGCAAGTGATAAGTACTCTAACAGTCTGACACATTTTCATTACAGTTTTCAGAAACAGAAAAGAGCACATGTCCAAACAGCTTTTGGAGACCATGAACATGTGTAACCTGGGTGACTGACTACACTCCAGCAAAGGAAATCAGCCTTAGTGATGTTGAATGTATTAGCGTTACTCACTGATACCTGAAACACCACTCACTTGTAAATACTAAGCATGATTCTACAGGATAAACAGCTGGGTGTGTGCTAAGAGTCTGCTTCTGCAGACTGTGTATTTTCAGTTGCAAGAGACATATGCATGAATGCATCCATAACAGCATAAACATTGTAGTAATGTATGTAAAAGTACATGTGTGGCAAGGGTTAATTGGAGTTTTGTATATGTAGGACCAAGCTCAGCAATTGCATGATTAGAAGCAAAATCTACTATATCATTTTGAAATGTGGTAGCATTTGCCTCCCATTTGTGTGTTACTGATTTATGCTGAATGGAAACCATCACAGTTCCAAAAAAAAAGCTGACCCTTTCCTACAAATGCCATTCTTACAGAACCAGGCCAATAGAAATAAAATCTCTGACAACATTCAAAACATCCCCTTTCCTACCAATGCAATTGTAAAAGAACCAGAGTAACACAAAATAAATCTCTGACAACAATTCCTGTGTGCACACAGACTCATGGTGTGATTCTAGGCAGAAAACGAAATTTGCTTGCCAATTTGAAAGCACACTTACTACTGTTTTTTTTGCAAGTGATAAGTACTCTAACAGTCTGACACATTTTCATTACAGTTTTCAGAAACAGAAAAGAGCACATGTCCAAACAGCTTTTGGAGACCATGAACATGTGTAAACTGGGTGACTGACTACACTCCAGCAAAGGAAATCAGCCTTAGTGATGTTGAATGTATTAGCGTTACTCACTGATACCTGAAACACCACTCACTTGTAAATACTAAGCATGATTCTACAGGATAAACAGCTGGGTGTGTGCTAAGAGTCTGCTTCTGCAGACTGTGTATTTTCAGTTGCAAGAGACATATGCATGAATGCATCCATAACAGCATAAACATTGTAGTAATGTATGTAAAAGTACATGTGTGGCAAGGGTTAATTGGAGTTTTGTATATGTAGGACCAAGCTCAGCAATTGCATGATTAGAAGCAAAATCTACTATATCATTTTGAAATGTGGTAGCATTTGCCTCCCATTTGTGTGTTACTGATTTATGCTGAATGGAAACCATCACAGTTCCAAAAAAAAAGCTGACCCTTTCCTACAAATGCCATTCTTACAGAACCAGGCCAATAGAAATAAAATCTCTGACAACATTCAAAACATCCCCTTTCCTACCAATGCAATTGTAAAAGAACCAGAGTAACACAAAATAAATCTCTGACAACAATTCCTGTGTGCACACAGACTCATGGTGTGATTCTAGGCAGAAAACGAAATTTGCTTGCCAATTTGAAAGCACACTTACTACTGTTTTTTTTGCAAGTGATAAGTACTCTAACAGTCTGACACATTTTCATTACAGTTTTCAGAAACAGAAAAGAGCACATGTCCAAACAGCTTTTGGAGACCATGAACATGTGTAAACTGGGTGACTGACTACACTCCAGCAAAGGAAATCAGCCTTAGTGATGTTGAATGTATTAGCGTTACTCACTGATACCTGAAACACCACTCACTTGTGAATACTAAGCATGATTCTACAGGATAAACAGCTGGGTGTGTGCTAAGAGTCTGCTTCTGCAGACTGTGTATTTTCAGTTGCAAGAGACATATGCATGAATGCATCCATAACAGCATAAACATTGTAGTAATGTATGTAAAAGTACATGTGTGGCAAGGGTTAATTGGAGTTTTGTATATGTAGGACCAAGCTCAGCAATTGCATGATTAGAAGCAAAATCTACTATATCATTTTGAAATGTGTTAGCATTTGCCTCCCATTTGTGTGTTACTGATTTATGCTGAATGGAAACCATCATATTTACAAAAAAAAAGCTGACCCTTTCCTACAAATGCCATTCTTACAGAACCGGACCAACACAAATAAAATCTCTGACAACAATTAAAACATCCCCTTTCCTACCAATGCAATTCTAAAAGAACCAGAGTAACACGAAATAAATCTCTGACAACAATTCCTGTGTGCACACAGACTCATGGTGTGATTCTAGGCAGAAAACGAAATTTGATTGCCAATTTGAAAGCACACTTTCTACTGTTTTTTTTGCAAGTTATAGTACTCTAACAGTCTGACACATTTTCATTACAGTTTTCAGAAACAGAAAAGAGCACATGTCCAAACAGCTCTTTGAGACCATGAACATGTGTAACCTGGGTGACTGACTACACTCCAGCAAAGGTAATGAGCCTTGGTGATGTTCAATGCCTTAGCGTTACTCACTCCTACCTAAAACACCACACAGTGCTGATTAGTAAGCATGACTGTACAGGAGAAACAGCTAGCTCTCTGCTAAGAGTGTGGTTCTGGAGACTGTCTACTGTCAGGTGCAAAAGAGATCTGCATGGACCCTTACATAACTGCATAAACACTGTAAACATGTATGTAAGACTACATGTGTGGTAAGGGTTAATATGAGATTTTAGCATGTAGCAACTACATGACCCATTGCACGAGTGGAAGGAAAATCTACCATGTTGATTTCAAATATGTTAGCATCTGCCTCTCATTTGAGATACTAATTTGAGCTGAATGCTAACCATCACATTTCCAGAAAACAAGCTTCCCCTTTCCTATGAATGCAATTCTAAAAGAACCAGAGTGACACGAAATAAATCTCTGACAACAATTCCTGTGTGCTCACAGACTCATGGTGTGATTCTAGGCAGAAAACGAAATTTGATTGCCAATTTGAAAGCACACTTACTACTGTTTTTTTTGCAAGTGATAAGTACTCTAACAGTCTGACACATTTTCATTACAGTTTTCAGAAACAGAAAAGAGCACATGTGCAAACAGCTTTTTGAGACCATGAACATGTGTAACCTTGGTAACTGACTACACTCCAGCAAAGGAAATCAGCCTTAGTGATGTTGAATGTATTAGCGTTACTCACTGCTACCTGAAACACCACTCACTTGTGAATACTAAGCATGATTCTACAGGATAAACAGCTGGGTGTGTGCTAAGAGTCTGCTTCTGCAGACTGTGTATTTTCAGTTACAAGAGACATATGCATGGATGCATCCATAACAGCATAAACATTGTAGTAATGTATTTAAAAGTACATGTGTGGCAAGGGTTAATTGGAGTTTTGTATATGTAGGACCAACCTCACCCATTCCATGTTTAGTAGCAAAATCTACTATATCTATTTCAAATGTGTTATCATTTGCCTCCTATTTGTGTGATACTGATTTATGCTGAATGGAAACCATCACAGTTCCAAAAAAAAAGCTGACCCTTTCCTACAAATGCCATTCTTACAGAACCAGGCCAACAGAAATAATATCTCTGACAACATTCAAAACATCCCCTTTCCTACCAATGCAATTCTAAAAGAACCAGAGTAACACGAAATAAATCTCTGACAACAATTCCTGTGTGCACACAGACTCATGGTGTGATTCTAGGCAGAAAACGAAATTTGATTGCCAATTTGAAAGCACACTTACTACTGTTTTTTTTGCAAGTGATAAGTACTCTAACAGTCTGACACATTTTCATTACAGTTTTCAGAAACAGAAAAGAGCACATGTCCAAACATCTCTTTGAGACCATGAACATGTGTAACCTGGGTGACTGACTACACTCCAGCCAAGGAAATCAACCTTAGTGATGTTGAATGTATTAGCGTTACTCACTGATACCTGAAACACCACTCACTTGTGAATACTAAGCATGATTCTACAGCATAAACAGCTGGGTGTGTGCTAAGAGTCTGCTTCTGCAGACTGTGTATTTTCAGTTACAAGAGACATATGCATGCATGCATCCATAACAGCATAAACATTGTAATAATGTATGTAAAAGTACATGTGTGGCAAGGGTTAATTGGAGTTTTGTATATGTAGGACCAAGCTCAGAATTTGCATGATTAGAAGCAAAATCTACTATATCAATTTCAAATGTGTTAGCATTTGCCTCCCATTTGTGTGTTACTGATTTATGCTGAATGGAAACCATCATATTTACAAAAAAAAAGCTGACCCTTTCCTACAAATGCCATTCTTACAGAACCGGACCAACACTATTAAAATCTCTGACAACAATTCCTGTGTGCACACAGACTCATGGTTTGATTCTAGGCACAAAACAGTATTCCTCAGTGATACCAGTACACCTTAACTTATGGTGAAAACATACTCCATAATATTTTACAAGTTCAAGACAGTTAAATATCTCCCAAACCACAAAATGTAAAACACAACTTTTAAAGAAGAATCACAATTCTAATATTTATATCAAAAAACACCACATACATCCTCTCTCAAACTCATATCTCACCTTTAAAATTAGTTAGTTGAGAAAGAAATGTGGCACTCAAACAGCAGATTATCAGAGTCAGAATCTCAGAGCTGTACACCTCTCTCCTCTCACCAGAACCAGTAAATGGCAATGTTTCCCTCTCTTTTTTCACACATATACATGTTAATTACAAATCTCAGTGCTTCCCACATTTTTTCAAATGAAATCACACATTTATATTGGTTGAAAACTTCAACCCTTTTCCAAATGAACCCTTCCCCCAACTTGACTTCTGCCTGCTACCATAGCAACAGCTCATGGAACACTGGTGTGAGCAGAGAGGTCAGAAGTTCAGCACACAATGTTTCTATTCCAAAGAGCAAGAGTGCTTCACCTGTCAAACCTAACAGCAAATCCAAATTAATCTTCTGTGGGAACACAATTTTCTGAACCAATACAAAACATTCTTCTAAAAATGTACACATACAGCCTAGTTTTAACTGTAAAATGGTTTGAATCAGCCAATGAGTTCTTTTTATTAAAAAAATATGTATGCCTCCATTTTACAACTGTCTTTTATTTCATATTGCCATTCTACTGAAAGACACCTCCTGAGTGCATCCAGATCTCCTTGAAAGATGTTCACAGTGTGGATTGTAGGTCACAGCTATGTCTTCTGGTGTGAAAAGTATGCAGAAAAAAGAGGTATGGTGAGAGACCTTGCTTTGCCAAATGCAGACATTAAATGGATTGGTCAGAGAGGGTTAAAGTGGCACCAATTAATGCCTTTGGTGAAATCTTTTCTACACCTCCAACAGCCTAACCTTATTATTGTGCACTGTGGTGGAAATGACCTAGGCACTTTAACTGGGGTAGGTCTGGAAATGCTTGTTAAGGACACCTTTGTGCAATTAATGCCGCTTTTTCCTCAATCTGCCTTTGTATATTCTAATATATGCCAAAGGCAAAAGTGGAACTGGTCCAACCAATTTTGTCCACAGATTGACAAAGCAAGAAAGCACATCAACAAATCTATTTCTGCTTTCCTCAGAGACTATGGTATGGGTTCTATATACCACAACAACTTGCGTTACAACATGCAAGGCATTTATAGAGGAGACGGTGTACATTTCACTGATGAAGGCAACAGAGTCTTCCTCTTGAACTTTAGACTCTGCATCGGTACTTACTTGTAGGTACCACAAAAAAAACACTTCATAAACACAACGGCTCTTTTTAGAGCCCCCTAATATCTAAACACTTAAATTTGATTTTTACTTCTATTTTTTTTATTGTTTTTTTTCTGCCGTGCGCGTACGGTAAGCTTACCGTACGCGCACCCCGCGATTTTTTAAAAAAAATGTAAAATGTATTTTTCATACTTTTGGGACCTTCTTGGACCTCCTGACAAACGCTAGGGGGTCTGCAACTCTCTTCGTTGCCCCCTTTTCACGTTCTCTACCTTTGTTTATCAGTGTGAAACACACAAAATGGCGGCCGACACTTCCTGATTTCGACCGATTCGAATGTTTACAGTCATGTAACCACCAATCAGAATTAAGCTCGCGCACGACAGCGTGCGCGTACGGTAAGCTTACCGTACGCGCTCGGAGCGCGCCTATAGATATATATATTGATTTAAATGCTATTTTCTCAGGAAATACTGACCAGATTTACACCAGACATGCAAAAGGCACATCCCTGACCTGAGGACTACCTCTCTGCCAAATTTCAAGTAATTCTGTTCAGCCGTTCGGGCTGTAGCTTGGACTAAAGGTCCTATGGAAAAATGCATGGGGAAAACATGTTTTGGGACCCCTCTTTTTCTCAGCCCCCGCTTGACGAATCCCCCCGAGACTTTCAGGGTAGGAACGGAGCGGAGCGCCCCACCTATTTTGAAAATTTCGCGAGGATTCGTCAATCGGCACCAAAGTTATTCAAAATAGAATGTTGCGGATTTCCTATGGAAACACGGTCCTAACTATAACTATCTACTGGCGACCGCGATTCTGATTGGTTGTTAGATCTTAGTAAACATTCGAATCGGTCGAAACCAGGAAGTGTCGGCCGCCATTTTGTCTCTCGCAGTCTGAGGGGGTGAAAAACAAAGGTGGAGAACGTGAAAAGAGGGCAGGGTGGACAATTCCTGACCCCCTACCCTTTGTCAGGGGGTCCAAGAAGGACCCCCAAGGGCCAAAATTTCTTTTAATTTTGTTTCGAAAAATCGCGGAGTGCGCGCAGCGTGGGCGTACGGTAGAAACGGAAAAATTATGCGAACTGCGTAACGTGGGTGTGCGGTGCGCGAAGCGCACTGCGCGCCCACAGCGCGCACATGGTCCGCGAAGCGCACCGTGCGCGTACGGTACGCGCACGGTGAAAAACCTTAAAAAAAAAAAATACATAACTTAGCATTTAAAAAAACGTACAAATTCACTGAAAAAAACATAGGTTTCACACACGTTATAGTTAGGAACTAACATTTAAAAAACCTTGCAAATTCACTTAAAAAACCATAGGTTTCACACATGTTATAGTTAGCTGGACATTTCACTTGTGAAAAACTATTGAAATTCCCCCGTTATAGTTAGTGCAGGCAACTATAACTCACGCGACCGCAATCCTCTGCTGATGACGTCAGATATTACATCACTGATGACATATGTGTCTTTCTGAAAAAAAAATATTTGTAATATATGTATAGCTAAAAATTAATGGAAGAAGACATGTGTAAATAAGTGTCTAAATACAGTGATGTAATATCTGACGTCATCAGCAGAGGATTGCGGTCGCGTGAGTTATAGTTGCCTGCACTAACTATAACGGGGGAATTTCAATGGTTTTTCATGAGTGAAATGTCCAGCTAACTATAACATGTGTGAAACCTATGGTTTTTTAAGTGAATTTGCAAGGTTTTTTAAATGCTAATTCCTAACTATAACGTGTGTGAAACCTATGGTTTTTCCAGTGAATATATATATATATATATATATATATATATATATTACCTGCTGGCGGTCGCCAGTAGTTAGTTATAGTTAGGTCCAAGTATCCATAGGAAGAGCATTTTTTGTTTTGCTTATAACTTTGGCGTTGTTTGATGAATCTTCATGAAATGTTTCAAACTATTTCTTTGTTCATATCAGCTCCTATGTTGAAAGTTTGGGGGTGATTCGTCAAGGGGGGGCCGAGAAAAAAGGGGGGTCCCAAAATGTGTTTTCTCCATGTTAATTTCCATAGGAAACTTTAGACCAGGCTACAGGTTGAACGGGTGAACGGAATTACTCCAAATTTGGCAGGGAGAAGGGGCTTGGTCTAGAAAGAACGCTTTTGTTTATTTGGTGTAAATCCGTTCAGTAGTTTTGGAGAAATATAGAAATTTACAGATATCGATATTTGGTAATTCTGCCATCTGATTGGCAGAGGCGTTAGGAGCATGGTTTTGCTGCTTATTGGCTGCAAATGGTGCGAGCGGTTGCAACTAGGAAGTGTTGGCAGCCATTTTGTGATTCTGTTGAAGCGAGTAAGGGGAAAAAAGGGTGAAAAAAGGAGGAAAGAGGAGGGTAGGAGCACTGTAACCTCTGTGGGGTGTTTCGGGTGTGCTATACAGGGGTGCGAAGCGAACTACTCATTCCTACCGGGCTGAAAGTGCTGGGCTAAGGAAATTAAGTGAGGTATTGCCTAGAGTCTGATGCTGCTAAGGTGAGCTGCTGCAGGACTCGGGTTTTAAAGAGTGAGCCCAAACTGTGTGTCTTATTTTGTGCAGTCAGGTGCCCTCTCCGTTTCACCACACCTGTGGAAGTAGTGTCAGCATGTGTTTATACCTGCTAGGACGAACTACTGACCCCTACTGGCCTGAAAGTGCTGGGGTACGGAAAATATGTGAGATATTGTCTAGAACAAAGGTCTTCAAACTTTCTGATGCCTAGACCCCCCTGTTAAAAACATTTAGGTGTAAGGACCCCCTCCTGACGAGCCTCCTCATTATTGCTAACTATCGACAACCATAAAAGCCTCCAATTCCCACAGCAAATCATTTATACATTGGGTAAATAAATTAAACTGTGTTTAGCAAACCAAAGGTCAGTGGTTGGGGGTGTGGTCAAAGGTGTGGCTAAAAACTAAGGGCCTCATTTATGAGGCACTGACGTAGGGCAGCGCCGCAAGTCTTCTTGCAGCGCTGCCCTACGCCAATGTGAAAGGGCAGGAATGCAATGCACCTTATTTATGAAATTTCCACCTGTGTTGCACACAAATTGCTGCCTAGCACCAACATAGGCTGGATGGTTTTTGTGCAGGAAGATGCACCATCCTGCACCAAAACAATTCTGAGAGTGGTTTTCCTCTTTCCATGTGTGCTGCAGAATACATCACACATGGAAAGAGGAAAAAATGAGGAGAAATGAAATAATTTCCCCTTGTTACGCCTCCTGTGGGAAGGCATAAGGTTTGGCACTGCCCCAGGTTTACATGGTTTTGTAAATATGGGGCAGCATCAAAATCCATGGGCGTTGTGTGGGAACACCCACCACAACACCTATGGAATGCCTACTTGACATAGAGTAAGGGAACGCAGCCCCTTGCGCTGTTTTGTCTTACTCCATGTCTATGAGGCCATGCAAAGCCACGCAGGGTGACTTTGCCTCGCCTCATAGATAAGATTGAGATGCTTGTGCCGCTGAAGCTCAAAAAATTGACGCTTCAGTGGCGCAAGCCTCTCATAAATCAGCCCTAAACTATATTGTTCATTTTTAGGTCTTTCACCATCAGGTAGCTACATATTAAATAATGGGTAGCTTAAATGAAAAATACATTTTAAAAGTTGTTACTCGGTTGGAAATGCACTATACAGTACATTATATAACCTCTATTATTTAATGTACTGCATAGGTCTGTGTGTAACCAGAGAGCCACAGAATTAAAATTGGTTGGTGTAGTGCAAAATAGTGACTTGTGTATTTTTAGTGCTTTGAGGTCACAGCCTTTGACAGAAAGCACTGTGAATGTGTAAGTCATTATTTTATATTTGCTTCCAAAATGTAGATTAGTATAATATCAGACTGTAGGTAATGCATTTTTTTTTGCATAACTGTCCCTTCAGCTCCTTTTCAGGGGTTCTAATCGTTGTGTAAATACAGTTATCGTTAAAAGCATACACTTCACAGCCCAGTTGCTAACCACCACACACAAACACATCTTTGCCATCACAATGCTTGAAGTGATTTGAGCAATTAAAGCCACAACCACTCCCAAGCATCCTTTACAATTGAAGATTAACTCCTAGGGTACTTTTGCACTTCATTCAGGCAAGCAGGAACCCTGGCATGAAGGCTTAGTTTAAGGATTGTTTTACCTGTCTGCTGGGCCTCTTAGTTTTGCAGCACATGACACTCAATTCATGTCATTTTAACGAGCGTGGTTGTGTTTGAATTCCAGGAAGAAGTTAGGCCTGGAAAAGCACGACCCCCTTCCCAGGACTCCAGGCCACCCCTGGGGGTCGCGCCCCACAGATTAAAGACCTCTGGTCTAGAATCTCATGCTGCTAAGCTGAGCTGCTGCCGGACTCGGGGATGAAAGCGTGAATCCAAACTGTGTGTCATATGCTGTGAAGTCATGTGCTCTGGCCGCTGTGCCACATCTGTGCAAGTAGTATCAGAATGTAGTTATACCTACTCGCAAGAACTTTTGTTTCGAGCATTTTAACTTGTGTATGGTGCTTAGGGGGTGTTATACAGGGAGTGCGAAGGTAAATTTGCACATATCAAATCAATTCAGTATTTGTAAAGTGCAAACTACTCACTCGTGCGGGTCTGATGGTGGTGGGGCGTAAGCTGAGCTGCTGCCAGACTTGGGGATAAAGCCGCTGAACTACTGACCCCTACCAGTCAGAAAGTTCGGGGTACGGAAATTAAGTGAGGTATTGCCTAGAGTATAACGCTGCTAAATTGAGCTTCTGGTGGACTCGGGGATGAAACTGTGAGCCCAAACTGTGTGTCCTTTGCTGTGAAGTCATGTGCTCTGGGCGCTGTGCCACACCTGTGCAAGTAGTGTCAGTAATATTTGATATGGAGTAGGAGGAAGTTTTGTTTGGAACACGGTAATTTGTATATGGTGCTTAGGTGGTGTTATACAGGGAGTGCGAAGGTAAATCAATACGGTATTTGTAAAGCACAAACTACTCACCGCTATTGGTCTGAAGGCCCTGGAGGCCAGCGTGGAAATTATGTGAGTTATTAAGTGAGCTATTGCCCAGAGTCACATGGTGCTGAGCTGAGCTGCTGCCGGAGCAGGGGATTAAACCGTGAGCCCTGTGCTCTGAACTCATGTTTTCTGGCTGCTGCGGCACACCTGTCCAAGTAGTGTCAACATGTGTGCATACGTACTAGGAGAAAGTTTTGTTTTAAACAGTGTGACGTCTGTAGGGTGTTTGGGTCATGCTACAGAGGGAGTGTGAAGTTCAATTCTGCCGTTTCCAATCAATCCGGTATTTGTAAAGTGCAAACTACTTACTTGTACGGGTCTGCAGGTGCTGGGGGCCAGCGTGGGAATTAAGTGAGCTATTGCTCAGAGTCACATGGTGCTATCCTGAGCTGTCGCTAGAGTCGGGGATCATAGCGAGAGCTCTGTGCTCCAAAGTCAGATGGTCTGGCCGCTGCGCCACAGCTGTGTGGAGAATACATTTTGGTGAGGGTGTGGGAGTTGCCGTTACCTTGCCTTAAAATAGCGGGCCTAAGTTGTCAGTTATAAGGCGGCTCTAAAAAGAGCCCTTATGTTTATTAGTTGGAGCTACATATAAGTGCGGATGCACAGCTTCAGGTTATTCAGAAAAACTCGATTTCCCTGATCTGTGAAATGTACTCCATCGCTTCTGTAGATATCAGCCATATCAAAACGTATGTTGTTGTTGTATATCGACCCCATTCTATGTTCTCTGAGGTATGCAGACACAGCTTTGTTCACATTCTTCCTAGATTTTTCAATCTGAGGACAAAATTGGTTTGACCATTTCCACTTCTGTCTTTGGCATATATTGGAATATACAAAGACAGTTTGAGGCAAAAGCAACATCAATTGTCGAAAGGTGTCCTTCACTAGCATTTCCAAACCTACCCCAGTCAATGTGCCTAGTTCGTTCCCACCACAATGCACAATCATGAGGTGAGGGTGTTGGAGATGCAAACAGGTTTTAACCAAAGGCAGCAATTGGTGCCACTTCAATCCTCTCTGTGCAAACCATTTAATGTCCACATTTTGTAAACCTAGGTCTACGTCAATACGTCTCTGTTCTGCATACCTCTTGCACCAGAAAACATAGCTATGTCCTACGATCCACACTAGCATTTTGAAGGTATGGCTGGGAGGTATGGAAAGATGTCTGTAGCTCATGCAGTTCCTTCGTAAAGTAAGAGATATGTTTAAAGATGGGGAAAAATCTTATTTTTTGTACAGAAAACGAGAATTGATTGGAAGATAAGAAGCATTGGGTACTAAAAACTAGGGTGCATATTAGTTGCGTGAAAAAGCATGTTTGTCATTGGTTAATAAAGAGCAGTCTAAACTTGGAGTCCATACGATAGGATGAAATGTGCTCAGCTCAACCAGACGTGCTACTTGCATTTGGAAGGTACCGTTGCAACTTAAAAGAATGGTGAACTTTTAACCCGCAGGTGCAGTTAAATGTTCAAGAATATGCTGAAAAAAAAACGTTACGTTTAAAAAAAACATGAACTTTTAACCTGCAGGTGTCGTAGAATGTTCCAGAAAGAATGGTTATAAAATAGGTTGAACTTCTGACCTGTATGTGGTGCAAAATATTAAGTAGCTTTTCATATGGAAAATTCAAAAATAACCAATGGAGATAAGTTTTGGAATGTCGATGAAGGAATGAAGTATTCTGATTTGTTCTTTTCATATATTTATGTGTGGAGCGACAGACAAATTGTGCCATTACTGGTTCCATTCTTGATGAAAGCGGTGCATTACATGTACTGTGTGACAAAGAAAGAATTGCATGCGTGTGTGACATTTGAAATCTGCATACCAACTACAAAGGTGAGGTAGAAATGAAAAAGGTGTGTTATGTGTTCTGTAATAGTGATTAAGTATTTGAGGTGATATTTTTAAGTTTGAAAGTATTTTTTATTTCAAAATAATATACTGTTAGTAAAGTGTGGTGTTTTATATTGGTTATAAAATATACATAAAATTTGACCTGTTGTTAAATAAGTACTTTATATATGTTTAGGAATTTTTCACAAAGAAGAAGTGTAGTTCGTCATCTTTAAAGGACTGTATGGTTTTGAAAATGAGGTACAGCGTTAATTTGGGTTTGCTAATGTATTCAGGTGAGATAAACAAAATGTTGCACGTTTGCAAATTAAACTTCTTGTGGAAATAGTGGGGAGGGGGGCAAGGAGATGTATGTGTTATTAAGTTAAAAGCGATAAAACCAAACCCAGAAATGTTATGTGGACAGGTTGTGGTCTTATTTTTGACATTGAGAGGTAGATCTGAATATAAGTCTAGGTAGGTTGTTGTACTGTGAGGCCGTCTACAGTGTTTGGAGATTACATGGAGAGGAGATGGAGATAGTAACAGTGATACGTTCCTTTTATATGAACGCATAGTTTGAATCATTTGATCATAGGTTGAGATATAATATGAACATGGTTTTTGGTTTGCATTTGGGTATAGTTAATAGTTTTAGTAGTTTCTGACTAGTGAATAACAAAAAGGTAGATATACTAAAATATATTAATGATTGTCTGTTCTTATGAAATAGAAGTGGTTGGGGAGTGTTTCTTTAGAAGAGATGTTTTATAAATGTGTGAGAGATAAAAAAGAAATTAAAACGTTCAGTATATTTTCTGTATGACTTTCTTGACATTAGTAAACTTCATGTGATTATTAGTGATACTAATTGTTAGGCTGTGTCCCTGTGCTGAATATACGTAGGTGTTTAAGTTCTGGGTTTTACCGGTGCTCAACTTCACTATCCCTTTTGAGACACTCGCCAATTTTTTCATTCCATATAATGTTCTTAATATACATACAGTAAAGGGATGGTATATCAAAAGTTTGGGAATTAGAACTTTGTTTACTCTCCCCATCCTCTGCTATACACTCTACAGAGTGTTTAAACTTCTTTATTAACATACGGGTATGTTGGTGATTAAAACACAGACTTTAGTAACGTGCAAATGTCTAGCTACTAAAGGTGATGTAGTACCACTGAGACCATTTATAAAGCGCCATATGGGATGGTATATGTTTTACCCGCAGATTTGCATGTTTTAATATGTTTTGCTGATGAGTGTTTCGGGAGACATCTGTTGAAATTAAGCCTCTGTATGGCTATAGGGGCGCTTCCAGGTTTGCTGGGGCTCTTTGTTTTATTGCGTAAAGTTAAGCAAGGGCGGGTGTGGAGGCGGTGTAGTGGTACTGGGACTATTTATAAACCACCTTATGGTATGGTGCATGTTTTACTTGCAAAATTGCATGTTTCAATACCTTTTGCTGATGAGCGTTCCGGCAGACATCTGTTGAAATTAAGACTATGTATGGCTATAGTGGCGCTAACGGGAGTGCTGGGGCTCGTTGGTTGATTTCGTAAGGTTAAGCAAGGGCAGGGGTGGGGGTGAGAGAGGTGGTTATGTTGCTGATTATAACACGGACATTTGTAACGTGCACATGTGTAGCTAGTAAAGGTGATGTAATGCCACTGGGTCCATTTATAAAGCGCTCTATGACATGGTATATGTTTTATCCGGAAATTTGCATGTTTTAATACCTTTAGGTACAGAGCGTTCCGGCAGACACTTGTTTAAATTAAGTCCCTGTATTGCTATAGTGGCTCTACCAGGTTTGCTGGTGCTCTTTCTTTGATTTCGTAAGGTTAAGCAAGGATGGGGATGAGGGTGGTGTAGTGGCACTGGGCCCATTTATGAACCGCTTTATGGTATGGTATATATTTTATTTGCAAATTTGCATGTATTAATACCTTTTGGTGATGAGTGTTCCAGCAGACAGCTACGCAAATCACACACCATTTCAGTGGATAACAAATCTTCATACTGATAGACACTCTTGCACTGTGGTAGAAGGCTGCTAGTGTTGATGGAAAATTATGAAACTTGGTGGCATTGTTTATTTAAATGGAAGCTTGGACCATTTCTGTGTTACTATGGTGCAGCCAGGGTTTTAAGGGGAAAATAAATTGGGGGTGCTCTAAAAGGGGTGGGGCAAACCTCTTAAAGGGGTTTGGGCTATGCAAGTAGGGACGTGGTCTAAATCAAGATAACTAGCATTGTGTGCTTAAGAAAATCCCCTCCAATTATCCAACATTCGGAAAACACGCTCTTTAAAGGATTTCCCTTCCTCCTACAACGTGGCTCACCTAGCATGATGTCTCCAGTTCTCAGTAGTGAGCAAAATGAGCATGCGCCCATCGATGTGCATGCTGTCACTGCAGTCCAAGAAAAAAAAAAGAAAACTGACTACCTTTGCGAGGGTCGAAAATAGAGCCCGATAGAGACCCGTTTCAAGCCCTCCTGAAAATAACTGCTGGTGCTCAGACTCAGCCCACCTAAAGCCCTGCATCCATCCATCCTAAGCACTGCGCCATCCAGCCATCTTTCAATTCATCCATACATTCCTACCTACATACATACATACATCTGTCCCTACACTTATCCCTAAGCATCTATCAGCCCACTCACCTATGGTAAGCACTGTGCCATTTATCCAGTCATACGCCCATATATCCATATATACATCTGTCCCAGAAACCAATCCTAAGCATCTATCAGCCTACCCGTCTATCCTAAGTACTGGTCCATGCATCCATTCATCCTTCCATCCATTCATACATCCATACATCCATCCATCGAGCTATCCATTCATCCATCTGGCCATCCACCCACTCGCACTTTATTCAACTATCCGTCCTTATTTCCGGGCACCCTCCACCCCCAATCCTAAATACCATGTATTATACTCATCCACCCAGCCTCTTAAGGGGCCGGAAAGGCTGGCGATAAGCATTTACAGGCAGATGTTTCTGATAAAGAACAAGAAAGCTTTGAGTTGCTGTTTGTGGACCATAGTTCACCACCCTTCTCGGGTGGTGTTTTCAACAAAGGTTGATCCAGCAAAAGAAATGTAAAGCAGCTTTTTAGTGTAAGACGTTCATTAGGAAACATAAAGTTTTGACCATTTCTATATAAGAACACTGCTTTAAACTGGCCATGACTGACAGATAATGAATACCTGTAGTTGTTACATTTGAGAGAGTATACCAGACAGCTAATTTGGGGTGGTGAGAATCTGCACTTCTATATTTCCATGTGAAGCACAGTATAGGAATATAAAGGTAATTCTAAAGCTACTACCTTTGTATTTAAGAGGGGGTGTGAGAACAATGGGGCATATTATCAAGAACGGTGTTAAAATTATCGCCGCTTTAGCGGCAGGAAACTGTCGCTAAAGCGGCGATAATGGGCTTGATAATATGCCCTTGTGAATTTCCATAGCAGCCCAGGTTCTGGCGTGAACCTGGGCTTCTCTGGGAATTCACAAAGGCATATTATCAAGCTCATTATCGCTGCTTTAGCGGCAGTTTACTGCTGCTAAAGCAGCGATAATTTTAACGCCGTTCTTGCTAAAATGCCCCTAAGCGAGCCAGGCAAAGCGTGTGTTTTTGTAGCACCAAAACAAGAGACTGTGAATGGTGAGAGCAGGATAGTGCTGGAGTTGGCTGCGTGTGGTCATCTCCAAAGGCGCAACCAGAGTGAAATTTCGGGGGAGGCTAATTGTTTCAGCAATAGGCAGAGTGGGGATGTAGGGGCTCTAAAAAGGGGTGAAAAAGAACAGGGCCTCATTTACAAGCAAATGGTCTTTTGAAAACCTGTGAAGTACTCGGGTGCGGCTCTGTGTGTGCGCCTGGGAAGCTGTCTCAGTTATAGTTAATATTGGTAGGCTAATAGGTAATTTTTCTGTGTGCCATTTGGTTGATAATATCATCCTAAGTACATAGATTACAATTTTTAAAAATACTATCTATAAAGTTGTCTGCGGTGGGTTGCAGAGGAAGTGCTGTGGGGTGGTGGGGTGCGGCGGAGAGGTATAAAGTAGGAGGTAGTGCAGTTTCATATAAATTGTAAAGGTGTATGAAAATAATTAAATAAATACTTGCTGTATGTTCTATGGCAGTACCCGTCATCGTAGTGCTCCGCTGCTCTGCTCCATCACGTTGCAGCACTGCCTCTGGAAGCCGTCAGTAGAACTTATGTAATTGTATGTTATTATTTTAATATATTGAACAGATGTAAAAAATAATTGAATCTATTTTTTTTTTCACAAAATTATTTCATTTGGATTAAAATTTGAAAATGCCTAGAAAAACTGAAAAGAAAAGGAAATTGAAAAAATATATATATTTGAAGGAAAGGAAAGATTTTCAATTAGAAAAAAATGAGAGTACTACACAAACAGTTTCTTCTGGTAAAAACACTAAACAATATCTGAAAAAAATATTACGAACATTTAATGAAAATAATATCACACAAAGGAAAAAGAAGAATATTTCGAATAAGGAGAAATTTCAAATACCAGGAGAAGAAAACATGATAAAGAAACAGTATATGTTACCCAGAGACAAAAACAATTTCAAGAACTTCGCATAGACTTTTTCGAACTAGCGTGATTGAGAATTTAATGAAAACATGCTGCAAATATAAAAAGAAAGTGCTGCAATTCAAACAGAAGCAGCGTATTGGAAGTATAGTGGATACTGCTTTTACTTTAAAACAGAAGTTATTCATTGTGATTTTGAAGAGGATCAAAGTGTTGGATAAAATAATCAAAGTGTTGAAAGAGAAAAGTAGAAGAAAAAGACTTGTGAATAGAATCAACTTTTGCAAAATCTTTAGTGAACATTGGAAACATACTTCTACTAGTGAGCCTTTTTTTAATGAGGAAAGTTACTTCCAGGAATATAGTTTACCATTTGCAGTTGATACTGGAGGTCGTTGGTACGAAGTTCAGGATGGTTGTCCCCTTCCAAAAGAGGAATTGGTTGGTAAAAGTGGAGAAGAGTTAATAGCTGAAGAAGTGCATGGGAAACGTACAAAAGCTCCTGTGTATAAATGGGGTTGTAGCAGTATTTGTAGTATTCAACAGGAATCTATTGATATAATACGAAATTTGCTACGAGAATATACACAGAAAAGTATTAAACAGAAGATTAAGTTGTTACAAGGACTAGATCCATGCAATGTAAGAAAATATACTGAGAAGCATGGGCATTCTCTGGCTGTGTGTGTAAAAGTGTTTTTCATCACTTGAGGATGTTAGCGGTACACCATTCAGAAATGCACAAGTTTGTAAGGAAACTGTACTATGTAAAAAGTCCTGCATTATGTTTAAGTGAACTGAATACAGGTCTTTTACATTGTTCTTTATCAGATGTTCAAAAAAAGTGTGATGATATTGAAATGCGATATTTTGGTTCAGAAGAGCAGTCCATAGTACGTGAAAGTTTGACAATTACAGATGTTGAAGGATATGGGAAAGTGATTAGCACTGATCAGTTTGAAGAAGAAATTGGAAAGTTTAATGTAGTGTGCTCTGAAATACCAAACTATGTTTGTGTTTGTTGTCGACGTACTCATTATAAAAGTCAAACTAGGAATGTTGATTTGTGTTTGAAAAGTGAAAAGGAGAACAATAGTAAGTGGGAATAATTTGCAACTTACTTGTTGGTGGAAGGTCGATTTGAGTTAGGTAGTGATCAACGTATATGTAAATATTGTTACAACAAATTAGAAGAGAACAAAATGCCTGCTAGAGCAGTACATAATAACTGAGAATTAGTAGCTATTCCAGAGGAACTGGCAGAATTGAATACATATGAGTCAGTTCTAATTCAATCTGTTTATCCTTTTCAAACTATAATTCGGATGGAGCCTAAAACAGGTAAACTGCCACCAGCAGACTTGCAAAGAGGGCTGAAAGGAAGTGTGGTGTGCTTACCTTTGGATTTTAAGAAAAATATTGAAACTATTGCTGGAGAGAAAAAGGAAAATGAGTCAGTAGTCATTCTAGTAAATGGTGTACCAACATAGAGTCGGAAAATGTGGCAAGAATTTGTGGATAAAGTTGAAAAGGCTACCTTATATTTTATATAGAACAATTTTTATTACAAAACTGTAAATGTAGATGAATGCACTGGTGATGACGTCACATATTACATCACTCATGACATGGTCAGTGACATCACTGATGACATCACTGATGACATCTCAAATGATATCACTGATGACATCATCAATGTGATAGTCGGACACAACTCCTCCCACTCTAATATAGCCTTTGATACACGTACTCTAAAATACAGACTACTATTTTCAAAACCATAGACACACCAATACCAGATACTAGATACCCATTCACTGATTCCTATCTATATATTGTGAGCTAGACATACACTCATAGAGTCACTCATACATGCTGTCACTCATCATTACATCAGTATAATATTCACTCATACACCTATACATACATTCACACAGTGCTACTGATAAATAGAGTTACTCACAAATCTACTCAGTCATGCCGAAAATCATTCACACTCATGTACTCACCTATGCAGATATATACACACCACCTGACTTATTTATACACACACCACCTTCCTTATTTATATAGATACTAACACATACTTACTCTCTTATACAATCAATAATACAAGTACACATTCATATGTGTAGACACTCTTGCAATCACTCTCTCTCATGTATAGTCAATTATACACCCCAACACTCACATATACTGTCTAAAAACATATATAGTTACTCACATATATACAACTGAGACATCAATTCACTAATCAACACACCTGTACACACAGTCAACTACCCATACAGCCCTTCCGAGATGCACTTTTGAATCTATACAACCAGTGAATCAGCCATTCAGACGTGTATGCACAGAGTCAGACACCCACCACCCACCCAGACACTCAGACACCCATACAGATACTCATACAATCAATCAATAACCCATGTAGACACTGATGTAGCTACTCACCAATTAATGCACCTGCTTACACACCAACTGAGAGGCTAATATAGACATTCATACAGTTTAGTCACTAACCCATGCATTCAGTAACATACGTTCAGTGACTTATACAGACAGTCATGCATCTACTAAATGATCCATTCAGGCACTTCTACATCCACTCATTCTTCAATAGACCTTGGCATAGATATATATGAAATATATTCAAACTTTACAGAAACACACATTCACGGGATGATGTCATCAGTGATGTCATCAGTGATGTCATTTGAGATGTCATGAGTGATGTCATGAGTGATGTCACTGACCATGTCATGAGTGATGTAATATGTGACATCATCACCAGTGCATTGCAGGCACGAGAGTTATAGTTAGCTCAACTAACTATAACGGGCAAATTTCTCTGGTTTGATATGAGTCGAATGTCCAACTAACTATAATGTCTCTGAATCCTATGGTTTTTTCAGTGAATTTCGAAGGTTTTTTAAATGCTAATTCCTAACTATAACGTCCCTGAAACCTATGTTTTTTTCAGTACATATATATATATATATATATATATATATATATATATATATATATATATATATACATACATATATATATATTAGGCCTGGGTGGTAAATTCCGCTCCGCTCGCAGAATTTGGGTAATTTCGCGTCTGCGGAGAACGTGGAAGTGCCCAAAATTCTGCTTTCTGCGGCTTTGCGGAATTTTTTGCTTGTTCGTGTTCTCAAAATGCGTGTTATTTCCCCCCGAGCACGCAAACAGCGATCATGAACAGGGAAAAAACATCCCGAACAAGCAATTCCACGTGTTCGCAGAATTTCTGCGTGTTTGCGGAGATTTTTTACCATTTCGCCCACCCCTAATATATTTATATATATACATATGACCATGTGATATTGGGTGAAGCAGACTCCTGCCAATAGGAGTGATGGAGGCAATTCAAAGGTAGGGGTGGAGCAACACCCTGTCAGCAGCGGCATCTGAATAAGGCTATTCAGCCAAAATGCATCTTGCCCGATTTTGTCCAAATAAAGGTCTTCCGAATTTCCCCCGATGTGGCCTCTAACTTCTTCTACTGGAGGTGTTTTTGAAAGGTTTTGATTCACGCATGACCAGTGCCGTGAAAAGAGGCCCTGTTCTGCAAGAGGCTGGAGCAGCGTTGGTACCTGCTTTTGTGGTTTTGTTTGAAGTCCAAGTGATTGGAAGGACTCCGGCCCGCCCCGAAGTGCAGGCGAAGCCAAGTGCTGCTGCCTTGCAGCTCGTGACTCCACGAGGAGGCACGTTCACTGTAACCTTGCCTCACGGCCCGGCGGACATTTACACACGGTGCTGGAATGTCAAAGGAGGACCCAAGGAAGCCCCAGGGCACACATTCAAACAGGGAGAAACCACTTTTAGACACCCCACACCTTTGTTTGCAACAAGTTTGTTCATTCTGCACTTAGACTCCATGTTTTCCCAAACGGAATACTCACCAAAGAATAATACCTTCTGGGAACTGCAGTTTTTTATCGGATTGCAGTAGTCACATGACCATGTGATTTTGGGTGAAGCTGTCTCCTGCCAATAGGAGTGATGGAGGGAATTCAAAGGTTGGGGTGGAGCAGCACCCTGTCAGCAGCGGCATCCGAAGAAGGCTATTCAGCCGAAATGCATCATGCCCGATTTTGTCCAAATAAAGGTCTGCCGAATTTCCCCCGATGTGGCCTCTAACTTCTTTTACTGGAGGGGTTTTTGAAAGGATATATATATATATATTCACTGAAAAAAAATAGGTTACAGGGACTTTATAGTTAGTTGGACATTCCACTCATACACAACCATAAAAATTCCGGCGTTACAGTTGGTTCAGCTAACTATAACTTGTGCCCCCGCAATGCACTGCTGATGACGTCACATATTACATCATTCATGACATGGTCAGTGACATCACTGATGACATCACTGATGACATCTCAAAGTAGAGACCCTTGTCGTTTATTTATACAAACATGGGTAGCTATTGACGGGCACATTTAATACTCACGCACACCAAGCCATTCAAAGGGGATTCAACACAAATTTGACCAAACTATGCAAGAAACCCCCCCTCACAGTTAATAAAACACACATCCACCGCCGGATGTGTAATACTTTTTATTTTACTCTCTGGAAAGGAGACGAACCTCACTTGAGAGTCACAGCATGTTCCTGGCTGAGCCCAATGCTGTGTTACACCCACCAGTGCCCGCCGAGTGCCACACACCTCTGTGTTGTATTCTACTAGCTAGTGCGTATGCTATGACACTCTCTAGCCCATGTGCACTGTATTACCACCCCGTGAATATGTCATGCCACACTTGCCTTCGCACGGGTTATATTGCCCCATCTAACGTGCCTTCCTCGATGCCTATGTTATATAAGATGGGCACCAGAGACAAAAGAGCCCAAATGTAGCCCAAATATCACCCAGAGGTAGCCCAAGTATAGCCCAATGACAGAATGTCCCAGAGTGTTCTTAAGAACAACTAGAGAGCTTACTGTATTACTTATGACAAAAGTATGGCACACCTGAAGCCATCTTGATAGGAATAAACTGGTAACACTTAAAACATTTAATTGATAAAGGAACACAATGAGGGGGTTCATTTTGCCATAGAAATTATGATTAGTGCTAAAGAAAGAAAAATTAGGGCACATTTTGAGTGACTTCTCAAATCCTCTTCTATTTCATTAAAACATTCTGATATGCAGACTCAAGCATGCACTTTTAATACCAGCAGCAGACTTCCGTGGTGAGCAGTAGCTTTACTAACATTCAGAATTTATGGCAAATGTGTGACATATCTGAATACCTTCTTGATGGAATCAAAGTAAAAAACTGAAAGCATTTCCTACTGAGGAGACTGCAGTAAATGAGGAAATTAGGAAACTTCATAACAAATAAATCTCCCAAGATGGCCACCAGAGACAAAAGAGCCCAAATGCAGCCCAAATATCACCAAGATGTAGCCCACATGTAGCCCAATGACAGAAGTGTGCAAAACACTTATTTTTTGTGTATTTGCAGTTTTATATAGTGCAGACTTGTCAGGTATTGGAGTGCTTTACATGAGCATTGGTTACATCACACAAGATCAAATTCATTTTGGTTGTAGACATGGGGAGATTAAGTGATTTGACCAGAATCACAGAATGTTGAGCTGAAGCAGAAACTCCAACCTGGTTCCCCAGTTGCAAAGTCTGCAGCTCTGGAAGTAACACCACATCCTCTCCCCTAGGTGCAACATTTAATCAAGTGGTCAACTGGATAAAAAAACATAAAGATTACAAATAATTTAAAAGTTCTTTGTCGCTATTTGAAAACTCAGAAAATATGTCCTCATTTTAGTTTTTTAGAGCACTAACCATAATTTTGATGCAAATAAGACTCTGTCATTTCTAAAGGAAATCCTGTAGGTATTACAGTTTTGATTACATCAAGATGACGTCAGGCGTTCCACACTTTTGTAATAAATATAGAATGTTAGCAATCTAGTTGTTCATTGGGATACTGTTGAGAGGCAGTGGCCAGGGGCACGGACTCTGAAAATTGAAGGCAGGTAGGAGAGTGCAGAGGCAACAATTTGACCACACTGGGCAGGCAGGTCGGGCAGTGGTAGCACAACAGACTATGGAGGGCAGTGGAAAGGGGGGCAGGGGCAACAAACCAACAATACAGAACTGGCAAGAGAGGCTGTGGCAATATAATAGACCATTGTGGGCAGAAGGAAGAGGCAGTGGTAGAACAACCATACATGCCAACAGACCCGTTTTAGCCAGGAAACGTCGAATGTTTTTAAGCTCAAATGGACTTTATTTGATCTGTCTCCTGTCTACAATCTCCACTTTTTCAATGTAACTCAAAGGGGAAAATCAATACCCCATTTTTTTTCAAAATCTCCCTCTTACCAAGTTCAAAATGTTCGCAAGCATGGTACATTGGATCATGGTAGGCAGGAGTAATTGGGGTAGGGACATGGACTCGGATAACAGAGGGCAGGAGGGACATGGAGAGATGCACCAAACTGACCCTACAGGGCAGGCATCAGGGTTTGCAGCAGCACAATACACCACACAGGGCATGCGGGACGGGAGTGCAGCACAACAATCCATAGAAAGCAATAGGGACGTGACAAGACCATGCATATGGACAACAGAGAACAGAGGGGAAAGAGGCAATGGTAGCTAGCTGACCATAATGGACAGACAGGAGAGAAAGCTGCAGCATAGCAGACCATAAATGGCAGGAGGGACGGATCAGGGGCATAACAATGGAATAGACAAGCACATGGAAACAGAGGGCTGGGGGCAAGGGGGCAGGGCAGGAGCAGCAAGATGACCATGGAGGTCAGGCAGGATGGGCACTAGAAACAAGACACACCATGGAGAGCAACAGTGAGACTATGATGGCATACACACAGACCATGGAGGGAAGGTGGGAGGGGGTCAGGAGCAGCTATCTGACCACACAGGGAAGGTGGGAGGGGCCATGGCAGCACAGAAGACCATGCATGGCAAGCGGGAGGGTTAGTGACAGCACAATGGCTATGATGGGCAAGAAGGAGGGTGCAGGGGCATGCACAAAGGACCATGGAGGATAGAAGGGAGGGTCAGGACCTGGGCACAGACAAGAGAGTTCAGGGGAAGGGGCCTCACAACAGACCGCGCGGGGCAGGCAGGAGGAGCAGTTGCAGCACAACAGACCAGGGAGGGCAGAAGGGTGTGGCAGTAAAATGGACCATGGAGGACAGGAGGAAGGGGATAGGGGCATGGCATGTTGACAGGCAGGGTGGAGGTGGCAGAGACAGGTTACAGTCATCTGACAATGCTAGGCACGTGGTAGGGGAGTGGCAGCTCAACAGAACACTCAGAGTAGATAGGAGTGGCAGGTCCATGGAACACGGTGGTCAAAAAGGATGGAGCAGGGGCATGCACAAAGACATCGGAGGGCAGGGGGAAGGAGAATAGGGGCAGCAAGCAAAGCACAGAGCATAAGCAGGAGGTCAATGATGGGCCATAGAATTGGGCAATGGAGGGCAGGATGAGTGGACTGGTACATCATGCTAAATGCAGGGCAGTGGCAGCACATCAGACCATGCATGGCAGGAGGGAGGAGGCTAGTCCATGGATTCAGACAACAGAGGATAGGGAGGAGGTGGATGGGGCAGCAAGCTAACTGTTCATAGAAGGTGGGTATTAGGAAATTTATTGTTTTTAAAATGTGTGTCTGTGCGAACTACTTAAAATATGAACAAATATGCAGCATAATCTCACTTTTATTCAGGAAGAAGAGGACGTTTGGGACTGTGACTCCGGGCTCACTTGGCAGAAACATCCCCTGACCCTCCACCCCCCATCGCAAAATGTAATGCCCGTGAAAAGGGTAGGTGGACACAGTGTTATATAGAACATAGTCCTGAGAGCACGATTGAAAATGAAAACTAGATATAGTGTATGGTATAAACTATGCACCAAAAAGTGTGATATAAGATGAACCGGGGCGTGAAATATAATATGCAATACATTGTGCGCAATGACAGATTCATTGGAGAGCCCGAGATAGCACAGGCACTAGCGCTTGCTATGTGATATGTGCCTTGGAGTGTAATATGCACAGGGCAGTGTTGTGTAACCTAAGTAGTCCCTAAAGTTGTAATATAAAATATGTGCTGGGTAGTGTAACATTGCATATGCACTGTGACAAAGATATGGATCCCAGATTGTAATATGTATGGCATAGCGCTGTGCTTTATAACATAGGCATCGAGGAAGGCACGTTAGATGGGGCAATATAACCCGTGCGAAGGCAAGTGTGGCATGACATATTCACGGGGTGGTGCTACAGTGCACATGGGCTAGAGAGTGTCATAGCATACGCACTAGCTGGTGGAATACAACACAGAGGTGTGTGGCACTCGGCGGGCACTGGTGGGTGTAACACAGCATTGGGCTCAGCCAGGAGCACGCTGTGACTCTCAAGTGAGGTTTGTCTCCTTTCCAGAGAGTAAAATAAAAAGCATTACACATCCGGCGGTGGATGTGTGTTTTATTAACCGTGAGGGGGTTTCTTGCATAGTTTGGTCGAATTTTTGTCGAATCCCCTTTGAATGGCTTGGTGTGCATGTGTAATAAATGTGCCCGTCAATAGCTACCCATGTTTGTATAAATAAACGACAAGGGTGTCTACTTGGAGAGTACCCACCAGCGGGGGCGCTGGGATTAGGCACGGTAGGGTGTCAGACATGTCAGAGCTTCACTAGCGGTGTGAATACATTCTACGTGGATTCATTGTATGCATAGTCGCCTTTTAATGAATATCACGCAAATCGTCATGGTGATAGGTACATACGGTTTGTCCAGCATGTCCTAGGTGTTTCTATAAATATAATTATTTTAAAAAAAATAAAAAACAAAGGCCGGCCCCGGGGGATGGGGTCCCCGGGGCCATAAGTGGCCTGAGGAGGGGGGCAACACAGCCCCCCTCCTAAAGAATAAAAAAATAAATAAAAGGCCATGACCTGGGGGTTGGGGTCCCCGGGGCCGATTAAGGCCTTGGGAGGGCCAAATTATTTTTTTTCAACAGAAAACATTAGGGTGCAGGCCCTGGGGGATGGGGTCCCCAGGGCTAATAAATTAGAAAAAGAAAGGGGGCCACACAGCCCTCCTTCTTAAAAATAAATAAATAAAAGACCGGCATCGTGCCGGAGGCCACGCCCCCTCCTTGCAGCACTCTGCAAACGCGCCCCCTTGCCAGTTGTAAGTTGAGGGATTAATTCCCCTTCAATACTGAGGGTCCCTGAGGGCCAACTAGCCCAACAGGTATCTCCAGTATGCGCCAGGGAGCTGCGTTGCAGACAGGTGTTCTGAGGCCATGCCCCTTTTTACGCCTCCATGCAACGCAGCTCTGTGGAGTTACTGGAGGTACCTAGTGGGCTAGTTTGACACTAGGGACCCTTAGGATTCAAGCGGACTTAATCTCTCAACTCAGAACGCCCACAGGCCCTGTGGCGCGTTTTTAAGTTGGGGAAATAATTCCCTTTTAATCCTGAGGGACCCTGGGGTCCAACTAGCTCACCAGGTGCTTCCAGTAAGCACCACTGCTCTGCGTTGCAGAGAGGTGGTGCAGGCCGTGCCACTTTTTACACCTCTCTGCAACGCAGCTCTGTGGCGCTTACTGGAGGTACCTAGTGGTCTAGTTGGACCCTAGGGACCCTCAGGATTCAAGGGGACTTAATCTCCCAACTTAAAACGGCTACAGGGCGTGTTTACACAGTGGCGAAGGGAGGGGATGGGGCATGAGGTGACGTGTTCAAACACGCCCTGTGGTGCGTTTTAAGAGATAGTTTTAATCCCCTGCCCTATTATATACTAAGGGCTTACAGAGGAGGTCATGCTAATCACAGGGGGACCCCAACACATAGTGCTCCCTAGTGTATGTAGGTGTTTTCACTGTATTCTGAGTGTCTTTTAACATAGCACTGGCTCTAGGACTGGTTAGTCAGACTCAGTTACCACCAGTATCCCTCTGAAAAAGTTGAGGGTACAGGATGATTTTGCAACAAGGCTTGTTTCTGCTCTTCTGTTTGTTCTTTCTGCACGTTAGACTTCTTCCTGCACTTTTCTTCGTCTTTGAGGACTTCTGTTGCTTCTTTCTGCATTTCTTTTTTTTCTTTCTGTGCGTTTTTCCTTCTTTCTTCACATGTCCTATCTCTGTAGGCATAGCTAGAAATTAGCATTTAAAAAACCTTTGAAATTCACTGAAAAAAACATAGGTTTCAGGCACGTTATAGCTAGGAATTAGCATTTAAAAAACCTTAGAAATTCACTGAAAAAACCATAGGTTTCAGGGGCGTTATAGTTAGCTGGACTTTTCACTCGTACAAAACCATAGAAATTCCCCCGTTATTGTTAGTTCAGCTAACTATAACTCGCACGCCCGCAATGCACTGCTGATGACGTCACATATTACATCACTCATGACATGGTCAGTGACATCACTCATGACATCACTGATGACATCAATGATGACATCATCCTTGTGATAGAGTGGAAGACCTCCTCTCCCCCTAATATAACCTTTGATACACACATTCAAAAATAGAAATTAAAATTATCAAAACAATGGACATACCAATACCAGTTACAACAACCTATTCAGTAATTGTAAGATCCACATCCACATCCACTCATTCACCAACAGTCGTATACAGTCACTCATACATGTACTCACTCATCATATGTACTCATACACCTATACATCCTGTTACACAACGCCACTCATCCATAAAGTTACTCACACACATAGTCACTCATGCTAATAAAGAATCAAACATCCGATTACCTGCATATACAGTTATACACACACCACCACACGTACTTCTACAGAAACTTACACATACTTAGTCTTTTTAACAATCACTTATAGAAACACATACTTATTCATACAGGAACTCTTTCAATCTCTCACTCTCACATATACTCACTTATATACACCAATAGTCACATATACTAGTTTAAAACATATGTAGTTACTCATAGAGACACTATTGAGACAGTCATTCACTCACTAACACACCCATGCACACACTCATCCACCCATACAGTCCTGCACACATGCTGTCTTCAACACATACAAACAGTGAGTCACTCATTCATGCACCTATACACTACGTAATACCCCCCACCGAAGCATACAGACATCAGACACTTATACTGATACTCAAAAAACCAACTAATAACCTATAAAGACACTCATGTAGCTACTCACCAACCCATGCAGCCACTTATACACAAAGTGAGAGACTGATACAGATATTTACATATTTAAACATTACTCACTAAGCCATGTATTCACTAAGATACACTTAATCAGTCAGTTATACAATCAATTTTTCAAAAACAAATCATCCATTTAGACACTTATATAACCATTTATTCTTCCATCGACCTTGAGATATACATATATAAAACATATGTAATTTTCAGAAAAACACACATTCACTGGATGATGTCATCAGTGATGTCATCAGTGATTTCATCAGTGATGTCATTTGAGATGTCATCAGTGATGTCATGAGTGATGTCACTGACCATGTCATGAGTGATGTAATATGTGACGTCATCAGCAGTGCATTGCGGGGGCACGAGTTATAGTTAGCTGAACTAACTATAACGGGGGAATTTCTATGGTTTTGTACGAGTGAAAAGTCCAGCCAACTATAACGCCCCTGAAACCTATGGTTTTTTCAGTGAATATATATATATATATATATATATATATATATATATATATATATATATATATATATATATATATATATATATATATATATATATATATATATATATATATTATCTACTGGCGGTCGCCAGTAGATAGTTATAGTTAGGACCGTGTTTCCATAGGAAATCTCAAAATTCTATTTTGAATAACTTTGGCGCCGGTTGACGAATCCTCGCGAAATTTTCAAAACTAATGGGGCGCTCCGTTCAGCTCCTACCCTGAAAGTCTCGGGGTGATTCGTCAAGCGGGGACTGAGAAAAAAGGGGGGTCCCAAAACGCGTTTTCCCCATGCATTTTTCCATAGGACCTTTAGTCGCAGCTACAGCCCGAACGGCTGAACAGAATTACTTGAAATTTGGTAGAGAGGTAGCCATAAGGTCAAGGAAGTGCCTTTTGCAGGTCTGGTTTAAATCTGTTTAGTATTTCCTGAGAAAATAGCATTTAAAAGCATATACATATCTATACGCGCACAGGGTGCGCGCACCGTGCGCGCACCGTGCGAGCACCCTAACGTGTGCGAGCATAATTCTGATTGGTGGTTACATGTTAGTCAACGTTCGAATCGGTCGAAATCAGGAAGTGTCGGCCGCCATTTTGTTTGTTTTCAGTGCTAGAGTGAAAAAGGAAGGTGGCGAACGTGAAAAGGGGGCAGGGTAGAGAGTTCCTGACCCCCTAGCCTTAGTCAGGGGGTCCCTGAAGGACCCCGAAGGCAAAAAAAAAAATATATTTTTTTATTTTTAAATCGCGGGGGTGCGCGCACCGTGCGCGCTCCCTGAAAAACTCAAAAAAAAAAATCGCGGTTTATTGTAGTTTATTGTAAAATAAATATATAACAAAAAAAATAATACATAAATAAATTAGCATTTAAAAAACCTTGCAAATTCACTGAAAAAACCATAGGTTTCACACACATTATAGTTAGGAATTAGCATTTAAAAAACCTTGCAAATTCACTTAAAAAACCATAGGTTTCACACATGTTATAGTTAGGTGGATATTTCACTCATAAAAAACCAATGAAATTCCCCCGTTATAGTTAGTTCAGATAACTATAACTCGCGCGACCGCCACTCTATCACAAGGATGATGTCATCAGTGATGTCATGAGTGATGCCACTGACCATGTCATGAGTGATGTAATATGTGACGTCATGAGCAGTGGATTGCGGGCGCGCGAGTTATAGTTATCTGAACTAACTATAACGGGGGAATTTCATTGGTTTTTTATGAGTGAAATATCCACCTAACTATAACATGTGTGAAACCTATGGTTTTTTAAGTGAATATATATATATTCATAGATATTTATAAGCTTTTAAATGCTATTTTCTCAGGAAATACTGAACAGATCGACACCAGACCTGCAAAAGGCACTTCCCTGACCTGAGGACTACCTCTCTGCCAAATTTCAAGTAATTCTGTTCAGCCGTTCGGGCTGTACCTTCGACTAAAGGTCCTATGGAAAAATGCATGGGGAAAATGGGGAAATTTCTCGGCCCCCGCTTGACGAATCACCCGAGACTTTCAGGGTAGGAGCTGAGCGGAGCGCCCCATTCGTTTTGAAAATTTCGCGAAGATTCGTCAACCGGCGCCAAAGTTATTCAAAATAGAATTTTGAGATTTCCTATGGAAACACGGTCCTAACTATAACTATCTACTGGCGACCGCCAGTAGATAATATATATATACCATAGAAATTCATTGAAATAAACAAAGGTTATTTGAATGGATGGTGTAAATCAGCAGGTCACTGAAATTAGGTAGTGATTTCAGCAGAGAGTAAGTAGATCTGTGATTGACTCTGGAAAAATGGAAAAAAACGTTCTGTTATTTTGTATATGTTTATATTTTTAAAATGTTAGCCCCACCTGCTACAGTTGATCTGGAAACTAGTATGCTGTTTGTAGAAACTGTTGTGAACTTTTGACCTGCTGGTACAAGAGTGTTCCAAAGTGGGTTGCCATGGAGACTGAGCTAAAGCAGACGAGAGGGAACGGTCGTAAAGCGACTGTAATCTTAAAGTTAAAAGCAGAGTGGTTAAGACACTTTTCTGTGTAGTAAAAACGTATTTTCGAAATCACTATTACTTGAAAAAGTAACATAGAAATGCAAATTCATAGTAGTAGAATGCTATATGAAGTAATGGACTCACGTAAAGATTTGCAAATCTGTTGTGAAGTTACACGGGGACCGTGTGGAGCATCGCAACGGATTCACAAATCCGCCCACAAACACTTCCAGATTGGGCATCTTAACAGGAGTCTAAGAAAGGGTTAAAAAGAACTGGCCACTAAGAAGTAGAATAACAAAAATAAAGGAAAATTATCATTTGATAACTACATGAGTAGCACTGAAAAAAAGGTTCTTTACTACTGTGAATGGTATACAATTCTTGCACTTTAAATGTGACACTTTGCGTAAGAAAAGAGTTTACTTAATACTGATTTAACAATTGAAGAACAACAAAGAGATTTCCCAGGTATGTCAATAACGGAGTACTTTTAAAAAAGATATTTAATGAGTGAGTTATGAGTGCATGTAAAATTAAATAAAGTGTGAAGGCTAGTTACATATCCAAACACATAGCTAAGAAGGCACTGATATACTCAGTTAGATATGTAGTAAAGTACTGACGCAAATATTCATCCATTTGTACAGTAACTGTTATATGCATGAATACCATCTGTTATAAATACATTTAGAGAAAGAAACGGTTAGTAAGAAATTTAATTAGATACAAAAACAGTCACTTGAAATTAGGAGACTGAAAGGGTTTTTAGTGGGACTCAGCCTATGTTTGTAGTTTAAACTGCTATGTTAAATTGCCATTTATAATGACCTGCAAAAAGTTAAGGTTTGGTTTTATTACATATACATCACTCCAAAGGTAAGCTGCAGTTGCCCAACAGGGCATGGTGGTATGTGCTTTAAAGGTAAAACATGAAGTTTGAGCATTTGGAGAGATAGAAAATAGATTTATAAACTAATATGTTGTTACACATCCAATCAGTTATCTGTGCAGCAACTGACATATCAATTTACAAAACCATAGAGTAAGTTACACACCCGGTGAGAAAGTGACAGAGGCACCTACAAATTCTATTACACACCCTCACAGCACTTAGGTATCCAGCAGTAGCAGAACCAACAGTGCAAACATATATATATATACGCCTATATTCGCAAACACAACCAGTAAACAATCCATACACATTTATATACCAATAGAGTTACAAAGAGAGCCAGTCATATACCCCCTTAGTTACTTACACATCCAGTGACATACACACAGAGGTACACACAGAGGGGCTGACACATTTGCTCAGATATATACTGAAGTACTGACACAACCAAGTCACCCATCCAGTCAAGTAGACTTTACACATGTGGTGGGCCTGCTACTGCAGAGTCTGTGTCTATGCAGTTTTACTACCAGGTCTAAGGACTCCAGAGACCCGCTGTGCGGGGGCCTTGATTTCTGACATCGGGATCTGTTTTTTGTTATCAGAAGTGCCCTGAGGGGAGATTGCAGCCGGAAAAGATCACCGGATGCATGACACCTGTGTGTCTCTCCAGTACAGGAGGTCTGGATGTCGCAGAGGGTGAGTAGTCATGAGGTACAGCTGCTGGGTCACTACAACGCCCACAATCGCCTGCAGGAACCACAGCTGACTGCAATCAGACCTAACTAAGAGCTCCAGAGAGCCACTGCCTGGGGGCCTTGATTAATGAAATTGGAAGCCACTTATGTTATCAAAGGTGCCCTGGGGGGAGAGTGCAGCAGGAAAAGATCACCATATGCCTGGCTCCCGTGTTTCTCTCCTGTACTGGAGTTCTGGATGTAGCAGGGGGTGAGTCCCCGTGTGGTGCAGCTGCTGGGCCACTACAGCACCCATATCCCCCTATGGGAACCTCAGCTGAATGTAATAAGCCTTATCTAAGGGCTCCAGAAGTTATTGATGCATTCATGTCCATTACCAAGGGAATTAAAAAAGGGCTAACCATATATCGCAAATGAGAAACAAATGAGGCTAGAGGTTGGTTTGACTCCGCATGTACCAGCGCCCATAAGAGATTAAAAGAAGCCTTATGTAAACAATCTAAGAATATCCAGGAAGTACAGGACTGTAGACAGACAAATAGGTTATCCCTAAAACAGCAGAAAGAAGGCCTGAAAGAGGAGGCCTGGGAGAATCTACGTGAGGCATGCCATAGCAAATATAACATGTTTTCTGGTGTGTGATTAATTCCCCTTCCCTAAGAGAGGCAGATAACCCTTGTCTTGAGATTGTTATCACTGAGGCTGAATGGTTGGCTCACTATGAAAAATTGTATTCAAACCATGCAGAGTCCAGCCAATCTTCTATTGGTGTTTGCATCTGAATCCTCAATAAAGGTTCTTTCCCACGAACATAGTTATCCAAGATTTACCCTTGAGGAGGTCACTCTGGCCTTAAAAGCGAGTAAAAGAGGCAAAGCACCGGGACCAGACTGTATTCCTGACGAACTTTATAAATCTAACATTGACTTATGGGGCCCACTTCAGACTCTGCTTTTTAGAGCCTGTTGTATTGCGTAATTTTTAAATACTTGCACAGAATCCATCATTGTCACTATATATAAGGAAGGAGACCGTAATAACCCTGCCCAATATAGTCCAATCTCCTTATTCGATTCTTTGGTTAAGGTGAGTGGTTGTATCCTTTTATGTAGATTGAAGGATTGGGCTGAATCTAACAACATAATCTCAGACCTACAATATGGATTCTGTCCAGACCTAGGAACAATTGAGCAGGCACTCAATTTGAATCTCTTAATTGGGAAATATATGCACACTAAACAAGGCAATATATTTCTTGAATTTGTAGATTTACCATATGAATTTGACTGTGTTGTGCATGATAAATTATGGATCATCATGTACTACTTGTGCGTACACCCATCAGCAGTCAATTTCCTTAGAGAGCTATGTTCGACAAGCAAGGCTAGAGTGCGCTATGGGCCAAAAGGAAAGTGTTCACAGCCATTCAGCATAGAGAGAGTGGTCTGGCAAGGTTGTGTTCTTTCTCCCTTTGTGTTTAATTTATATATTAACAAACTAAGTAGTGTTTTAGTAAGTAGATGTAACGATCTTCCCCAAGTTGGTTACCAACCTAGTCCGGCCCTCTTCTATGCTGATGATGCGGTGCTCACGGCCCGCACACCTGGGCTTACAGCGACTCCTTACAGATTTTGTTGCATTTATGCAGAAATTGGGACTACAAATCAACATAAGTAAAACTCCTATTATGAAACTTGGGACAAGAGCCACAAAATCCTGTGATATATTAATTGAGAGTGCAAAAATCACTTTTACAACACATTTTTCACATTTAGGCATTTTATTTGACTTAGTGGGGACCTGAACATGTGCGGTTAATACTCGAAGGCTCCAGTTTGTTAAAACTATTTCAGCTCTGCTCAATGTCTCTAGGAAATAGAATAAAAAGAGTTGTGGGACTATGTTAACAATGAATCATTGCAATTGGTTGAAAATGCTTTTTTAAGGAATCTCCTTGCCCTTCCCAAAAGTTGCTCTACTTCCACCTGTCACTTGGAAGTGTTGGTGCCCTTCTTAACAGATCTGATTAGGATTCATCCTGTTTTGCTTTGGCACAAAATCTGAACATCCGAGTCCACGGGTTTAAACCAAGACATTTTAAAGGACTGTCTCAAATTTTCATACGCCCTTAAAATTCCTTGCCTCAAGAACATTAAACATTCTGGGGCATTCTTAGTACTTTGATTATCCAGAGTCTTTGACTAACATCTCTAGGAAAGAGCTAAATCCGAATGTTTATTATTGCTTGAGGATTTAAGGTTATCTACAGAACTATTGAAATCTTTTGTTCTTAAGAACCAATCAATCTTGACCACACATGATATGCAACCTTATTTAATAAATGTACACAATGCTCACCATAGATTTGTATTGATATGATTTAGGATTGATATTTTTCATCGTCTAACTAGCTTTTCTAATATAAACAACGGGTCACAAGACTTGGAGAAATGCCTTTGTGATAATGTGTCCACCCAGAGCACTATGCACATTGTTTGTTTTCTGTAAACACTACTCACATCTGATAGAATGTTTAATCAAGACATTGCTAAGATCTTTACACTTTGTGCAGTGTCAACCAGCTTTTTTTATTTTTTCACAATCCTCACAAATATGTATATCTGTGTTGTTTTGGCACATTATTTATGGACTGTCATCACCTGTAGACAGCTGTAATAGTCAATCTTAGTAATTGTATAAAGCAATTGTCCTTTTACAAGTTTTATCTGTTTTGTACATGTTTTATACACTATATTTTTAACTTGAATAATGTATTCTATTTTCTGTATGCTTTTATGATTTACAACGTGAAATCAAATAAAGCTCATTTTCGATTTAATTCAGTCACCCATAAGGTAGGGTGTGGGTAGGCCCTAGGGCAAGGTGCTATGTGCTTAGAAGGTAAGACATGCAGTTAAAGTTTTGCAAGCCATATTCGCAGTACCACACCCATATGTCCACTTAAACATCTAGTCTCCAACCCATACTGTAAGTCACATACATATTTACAAAAGCATAGAGGTACTTACCCTTCCAGTCGGACAGTGACAGATGTACTTAGATATTCAGTCACATGCCCACAAAGCACTTAGTATCCAGCAGCAAGAGAGCCACTTGCATACACAGTTATATACCTCAACACTCAGCTATAGTGACAATAACTAATATATACAGCCAGTTGCATACACACATCAAGGCCCATAGAGATACTAAGAAAGCTAGTAATATAGCAAGTTAGTTAGTTACTCATCCAGTTACACTGCCAGAGAGAGACTGAGCCACTTATTTAGATATGTACTGAAGTAGTGATACTCCTAGTCACTCATCCAGACTAGTTGGTCTTAAAACACGTGTTCGGCTTGCCACTGCAGAGCCTGTGTGTGCATTTCCAGGTTGAGTTCATATTTAACCCCTTCAGCGCGGTGTGGATTACCGCGCTGTGCTGAAGGTTCCATTGAGCGGGCGGGGCCATGACGGAGTGGTTCCGTCATGCGCACAGCAAAACCGACGCGCATGACGGAACCACTCCGTCATAAGCAGCGATGAGGTTAAAACTACTTGCCAAGGTTTAAACTTGCGTTCTACTAGATATAAGTCACCTCTAAGGTAGGCTAGTTAGGTTGGCCACTTAGGGTGGTATGTACTTGGAAGGTAAAGCAGGTAGATTAAAGTCTTAGTGAGTCACATGCACATTTCCAGACCCACGTGCCCATTTACACATTATATCTCCTATCATACTGCAACTCACATACATATTTACAAAAGCATATAGGCACTCACCCACCCAATCAAACAGAGAAAGAGGCCTTACACATTCAGTCACACACCCATAAAGCACTTATGTCTCCAGCAGTAAGTGAAACAGTTTCACACACAGTTACATACCCTAACATTCAGTTACAGAGCCAGTAAGTGATATATAAAGATTATAGAGATACTAAACCAGCCAATGTCACACACATATTGAGGAAATATGAATTTTTATGGTCAATTGTGTCCCCTATCTAGACCCCAACGGCTCCATGTACATGCTACAAGTACATGTATGTTCCCTCCACTTCAAGCTATGAAGACGCAAATACAATTGTGTCCAACGTTAACATGTCCTCTTTCAAATCTGCCATGAATGGGTCAGATATTCCGTTTCTAAGTATGCCTTGCCACCGTCTTTATATGGTATACTTTTCACGTTTTCCAGCTCTGGCAAGGTAGGCCCTGAATCCTGCCATCGAGCTTTCCCTGCTTCTGCCTCTGAATGCTCCAGCCTGGACCTACATCTGTATCCATGAACTTTGTCTTACTTCCTGCGCGGCTAACGGTGCCTAGCCCGGCCTGTTGCCTGCCAAAACTGTATTCAGCCTTCAAGTTATCTGCTCCGCTCCTCAAGAAATGCATTCCTGTCTAAGTAGCTTAGGTAAACATCCCTCCAGCTGCAGAGCAAAGGGCCCGGCCTTACTGTCTCCGTGCAAGTAATTCATGACTTTCGTTACCATGGTAGGCCCATGCCCCCTCGCACCTCATGTAGACACTTAGACGCTTGTACACGCACTAACAGTCAGTATAGAATAGGCTCTGTCCGAAAAGACCTTTCTTTCTAGATAATGTAGTTCCTTAAACACAAGATATTAGATATGATTTAGGACTAGGATGTCCTGACACCCCAGACTTCTGTCTCCTCATGTAGGGCTAAATGTCAAGTTCCCTTCACCCTCTAGTTACACGTCAATCACAAGTCATGCGGCTGCGCGCGCATCTCTGCCATGTATTTTTGCTGACTTTGCAGGATTCTCTTATGGATCCACCCACTTGTGTCATCCTCCTAATGACGTTTCTAGTATACGCCTTTATGCACGCCTATTGTAACGCCTTTTTCATTACGTATGTGTATTCTTATCAGCTGTTACGCCTTCTGCATATGTCTTTACTGTAATGCACTTTAATATAAATATGACAACTTGTCAATAATGTATTGCTGATCCCTTCCTGAACCTTCGTGGTGACGGAACTCGATTGCCTGGTTCGAACCATCATCATTCCTTTGTAAGGAATAAATTCCCTATTATACCCTCGAATACCACGGATTCTGCCTCTTATTTTTACTGAGTTATTCTTCTTGAATTTTACCGTATAAATTAAGTCTAGGTAATTTAAATTTACCACATAATTGGCGCCCGAACAGGGACACCTCCCACACCCCACGCGCCGGAGGTGCGTTGCAGACCCGGTCTCCTGCCACAGCCGGACGGACAATTACGCGTACCCGCAGGATTTCCTGTATCTCCCTCAGGCCAACGGGGGCGACTGAGGCTGCGATCAACACCCAGACGAGGCGGTGAGGAGTGCGGAGAATCCCGACCAGAGCCTAGCTGAGAGAGCAAGATCCGAGGTATACAGAGGCCCACCAGATTCCGAAGTTCCGAAGTATCTGAGTCACGAGTCGAGTCCAGTCCAGTTTGGTCTAGTCCAGTCCAGACTTCGGAGGCCTTCCGTTCCGTGCTTTCCGGTGAGTACCGTTGCTGGGGACGCATCTAGACGTGCACATTAGTTTGTGCCGGTCAAGACGGGTCTGGGTACACAGACCTGGTCTGCACTGTTTTAGCAGTGTATCTGTACTGTTTAGCAGTACATACAGTATATTTAGTATCATGCAGTTAACTAGTTTTATTCTAATTATTATTGTTCGTTCTAAAATGTTTTGATATGTTTTAAATGTCGTGGTATGAGTGATTGTTCGATCTTCATTATTGTGTTTATTGTAATTATCGTGTTCAAGACCGAGTAAGAATTAAGTAGCAAGGTTCAAGATGCCGTTATTTTCAAAATTAAGACAGATAAAAACTAGAAAAGGGATACTCGAGGAAGCCGTTCCCATTCCACCTAGGGACACTCCAGGGTACTTTATGTACCATAAACATGGCCTAGATGCCGTATTATATCTTGATCTATGGGTGGACTACACCAAGGATTTAGCAGAGAGTCAGAGATGGCCCGCTACTGGAACATGGGATGCAGATTGCATCATGAGAGTAGAAGAAGTATTATGGAAAAAGAAAGCCAGACAGTCACAGAAAGATGCCATTGAACTATGGCGTAAAGAATCGCATAGACGCACAGAGAAAGCGCTCAGAAAGGAAGAGAAAAGTAGGGAAGATTCAGAAAGAGCCCGAGAAAACATATTAATTGACGAAGGTATCCGAGTAAAAACAGAACAAGTAGACAGACAACGAAACACTCTTATGAATGGTATGTATCCTCTTCTGGCCGAGGGTTTGCCTAAAGCCACCTTGGAGGTACCAAAAGATCTGCCACCTCCATTACTCCCGATTAAAGTACATCCCAAGACCGCAAAAGACATTTTCCTTTCTTCCTATTTAGATGATGCAGCCCCCGAATATGCTAATGGTGCGCAGCCACGCACACCACCCGTTAACGACGCTCAACCCCAAGATCAGCTACACCCGCCTCCGCAGCAACAAACTACTCAAGTTTTAAACATTCCATCTGTTTCTACAGTCCTTCCTGCACCCACACTCTCTACCCTACACCCAACAAATCCTTTTGGACTTGGCACCTCAGGAGGTGCGACAGGAGGTTTTTCCACGCCACCGCCAGCAACTAGATTGACTTATAGGGATTTAGCATACCAACGTACACCCCAAAGAGCTAATGACAATATATTGAATGAGCCTCTTACAGATTGTAGATATGATCCAGTGCCAGGTAAACACGACAGAATGTTGCTATCTTCAGTACGTTTACGACGAGCTGCAAACTATTTAATGACATTACCAGGAATGGTTGAACATCTAGACAAAATATATCGCTTTGTCCAAACAGGGCAAGGTCCTGAAAGTATTGCCGAAGCCATGGAATACCAGAAAGTAGACATGCAAAAATTATTGTTACGTTTTTTTATAAACTGCTTGATCAGAAACAGAGATAGGCCTGAAGTAGATCCGGAGGAAATGCAAGTACTTACCCGTTGGGGTCAGAATATAACAGACGGAAAACATGATAAACAGAAGTATATAGAAGTCATGTGCCGAAAAATCAGAAAAGAAGTAGAACGAATACATGAAAGAAGATTAGAAGCAGATAAAACTGAATCAGAGGAGGAAGAGGAGGAACAGTCAGAAATGAACACAGGACAATTAGAATTACCAGCTAGACAAATGATAGCTTATGTAGGAAAAGGAAGATCTTTTAATAAAACAATACGTCCGATACGTCCAGAATGTAACAGAATTTTTCAAACAGTTATCTCAAATCCCAGGACCCCTGAACACTTATTCCAGGCTACTGATAAATTACTTCGAGAACGAAGGGGGTACCATGTGCTCGATTCTATGGATGATCAAGAATTAGCCAGGTCAGCAGTACAATGGGCTGACAGCTCTGAAAAATACAGTGATGATGCGCTAGCACACACGTTTCTAAATCTCGCCCCAGACGAACAGCGTTTAGCTAGTCTATACATGATACAACATCTCCTTATATTATATAAAGGCCAACATTCCGATCCTGGTCCCCTACCTGATATACTGATAGAACTACTCCTGAACAAATGGAGAGGTCTAGGCACCGATCTAATTAAAGTAATTCTAGAATACCGACATAGATATTGTGCCTTTTTGTGTCCAGAACATGATTCAGCTCCTTCCATGGAGAGAAAAACGTATTACATAGACAGACAGAATCCCTTACACCCAGTTAGAAATGATGACAATACGTTTAGACGCGTGTTTGTGTACACGCCCATAACTAAAATAGAACTATTGGAAATGAAACAATTAGTGCCCAGCCATGACAAAGATCCAGCAGGTTTTCACCGCGAACTAAAGGACATGTTACTCATGGGTGATTATACCTATCCAGACATTATGAAAATATTGAAAGTATTATTGCCTGCCGGTATTTACGAGAAACTCAAAGAAAAAGAGTGGGAAGTGGGAGACCAAAAGATTGATTGGACCGCATTAGAAAATGAAGAAAATAACCGAACTGCAGGCGTAGGGCTTGGGGACAAAACGAAAGCATTGCCAGGATTATTAGTACAAGTATTGCCACGTTTATTAACTACGAAAAAGGAAGATTGGGGAGCAATCTCAGCTTGTAAACAGAAACCAGATGAAGACACTAGTGATTTTTATTCCCGATTTGAAAAATGTTTTGGTATTAATAGCGGCCTGAAAGCAAGTAGTGATTCATATCCACATCTTTTTGTAACAAAACTAGTCGAGAATTCCCTGCCACAGGTTAAAAACAGAGTATTGAAAGTTGAAAGCACTTGGCAAGCTAACACTCCTTCACAAATGTTACAAATGTTACAGTATCACCAGAATAGAATTAGAGAAGAACAAGAACACGAACAAAGACGTATGAAAGACACGAAAATGAAAATGCTCGTCGCTCAGTCAGTTCCAGCTGACGGTCATAAAAAGGGTGCGACACAGTCCAGTAATTCAGCGATTCCCGTTAAAGGGACATGCAACTATTGTAAACAGCCAGGTCATTATATAAACGATTGTGCAGTTCTGAAACATAATATCTCTACGGGTAAAACCAAGGAGAGACCACGTCCGCCTAGACAGGATCAGATCCAACAACAAGCACCTCAGAATGTACAGCCTATACAAGCTGCACAACAGACCGTAGCGGTACCACAGCCACAGCCTATTGCCGCAACACAAAACACGACACAACAGATGTACCAGTATGCACAAAATGACTATCCAGAGTATCAGCGATACACATGAAATAGCCTAGAGAGGGAAGTTGGCTTACCCCTTATTGAGGTTCCTGTAGATCAAGAGGGTCCTTATGTACAGAGTCAAGTATTAGGGAAAGACAGAAAGTTTCTACTTGATACAGGGGCAAGCAGAACAACTATAAGTCACGACGAAGTCCCAGGGGCACCCCTCTCAGGCTCACAAAATATTTCCCTTGGTTTTTCAGGAAAGCCTACTATTAACGAAGTATCGCAACCACTTGCATTTACAGTCGGTCCATTGACACGGACTACAGATCTATTGCTTACAAAATCATGCCCAGAAAACTTGTTAGGTATTAAAACATTGAAAGCTCTAGGAGCTATAATATGTTGTTCTCCGGACGGAGTACGACTATTTTTGCGTGACTTTAAAGGTCACTACGTGTCTAGAGACATGGATCACCGGTTACAGAACCTACCTGCACATTTATGGGCACAAGGCCCGACTGATGTAGGTTGTGTGCACATTACACCATATCGAGTCACACTCAAAGCAGGAGTGGTATTACCACGAATGCGACAATACAAGTTACCCCCAGATGCTGTAGTGGCTTTGCTGCAAATCATTGACGAGCTCATTGCACAAGGAGTGGTTGTAGAAACCGACTCCAATGTATGTAATTCTCCGATCATTCCGATTCTTAAACGAACTGATCCAAAAGCACCCCCAGTATATCGATTAGTTATTGATCTGCGCGAATTGAACAAATGCATTGTACCACAATATCCCGTGGTCCCAGATATCTCCTCATTATTGACAGCTATTGATTCAGAGGCAACGTTCTTTACTGTAATTGACCTCAAGAACGCCTTCTTCAGCGTCCCAATTGATCCGGAAAGCCAATATTTGTTCGGATTCAGTTTAAATGGACGAAGTTTTAAATTTGCACGCACACCTCAAGGATTTACAGAAAGTCCTAGCATCTACAGCCAAGCACTGAAAAGACAACTTGACAGTATCCACATGCCAGTTAACACTGCACTGCTTCAGTATGTCGATGATCTGCTGATCACCGCCCGAAGCGAACCCGAATGTGAAAAAGCATCACTGACGGTTTTACATTTTCTGGCCGACAAGGGGCACAAGGTGTCCCCTTCGAAGCTGCAATTCTGTGCCCAGCAAGTTGTGTACCTAGGGCACTTGCTGTCCAAAGGGGGGAGACAGCTCACACCTGACCGCATCCAGTTAATTGTAAACATGCCATCACCCAAGACACAAAAAGAGGTACGGGCCTTCATAGGCCTCACTTCGTACTGCAGGCAGTGGATTCCCCAATATGCATTTCTAGCAAAACCACTCATTCAGTTGACAACCCAGGAGGCAGCGACATCGACTGTCCTCCCTTGGACTCCAGAACATACACAAGCTTTTGAAGACTTAAAGAAAGCTTTATGCCAAGCACCTGTTTTAGCGACACCATGTTACAGTAAGCCTTTTACACTCTTTGTTACAGAACGCGAAGGTACTGCTTTGTCAGTACTCACTCAGGAACAAGCAGGATCACACAAGCCATGTGCTTACTTTTCTAGTACATTAGATCCCGTAGCTCAAGCTCTTCCTGCGTGCCTGAAATCAGTTGCAGCGACAGCTCTAGCGATCAGACAAAGCGATTCCATAGTATTAGGACATCAATTGACAGTACAAGTACCACATGCAGTAGAGGTTCTCTTGAACCGGACACAAACACAACATTTGACCATAGCACGACTGACAGGTTACGAACTCACATTGTTTCAGCCACACATAGAAATCAGACGTTGTAGTACATTAAATCCTGCCACACTTTTGCCATTAAGTGGAACAGACCCACTGGCACATGATTGTATTGAAGTCATTACTATTACGACGAAACCCAGACAAGACTTGACAGACGTCCCATTACCAGACCCAGACCTGACATTTTATGTAGATGGTTCATGTATGAGAACAAGTACAGGAGAGTTAGTGGCCGCTTATGCAGTCACGACAGACACCGAAGTCATTGAAACAAATTGTATTAACACATTATCAGCTCAAGCAGCAGAGCTTATTGCTCTGACACAAGCCTGTATTCAAGCCAAGAATAGAAAAGTTAACATATACACAGATTCACGTTATGCATTCGGAGTTGTACACGACTTCGGAGTCCTTTGGCGAGAGAGAGGTTATTTGACTTCTCACGGTGCCAACATTCAACACGGTCCCCTCATTCAAGCTCTGTTAGATGCAATACATCTACCTACTTCAATATCTATCATGAAGTGCAAGGCCCATACAAAAGTCACCGATATCATTTCCCAGGGTAACGACCTAGCAGACCGAATAGCTAAGCAAACAGCACAGAATAGGACTCATGTAACTGACTTGACAAAGACAATAGTTCCGACGCCGACACACTGCATGACAGTTAGGGATCCCGCCCTTGATGTAATTGACATACAGACACATGCTACACCAGAGGAAATAAAGAAATGGACTGAATTAGGAGGGATCCAAACCGATCAGGGATGGATGACGAAGGGAAAATCTATATGGTTTCTCCCCGACTCAATGGTTCAAGTTATCATTAACACAATACATAGTCCAGCACATCTAGGAGAGAAAGCTATGTTAGACAGTATTCAACACATTTGGTTCAACAAACACTTACGAGCTGCAGCCAAACAGAAAGTCCGAACCTGTATGATTTGTTGTCAGTTCAATCCAGGTAAAGGCGTACCTGTAGAGCAGGGTGGATTTCAACCTCCCGATCACCCTTTTGAAGTCCTCCAGATGGATTATATCCAGATGGAACGATGTCGAGGATTCAAATATGTCCTCGTAGTTGTATGCGCTCTTTCCCGTTGGACAGAGGCATATCCCGTCTCAGATTACACTGCCCCGACTACTGCCAAACAATTAGTTCGTGAATTCTTCCCACGGTATGGTTTGCCCCGTATCGTGTACTCAGATAATGGCCAGCCGTTCTCATCCGAGCTAATGAAACACATTTCACTCTTGTTAGGCTATCAATGGAAATTCCACTGTGTCCGACATCCCGAGGCAGCAGGTCTCGTGGAACGTCATAATCAGACACTGAAAATACGACTTTCTAAAATCTGTAGAGAGAAAGGTGTCGACTGGATAGTAGCCTTACCGGTTGCACTATTTTACATGAGAATGGTAGCACATTCTCGCACAGGGCTATCCCCGTACGAGGTGGTCTTCGGTAGGCCACCAAATATGTGGGGGACGCCTATACCTTGTAAAATAACTGATGTTGATTGTAATATGCTGACAGATTACCTTGCTTCCTTGATGTCTGCACTACAATCTTGCCGTTCACAGGTAGCTGCAGCCTTTCCTGACAACACCGAGGTAAAGCCCCATGAAGTGGTTCCGGGGGACCTAGTTTTCATCAGAAACTTCGACAGGAGGAGCCCGTTGGAGCCCCGCTGGCAACAACCAAAACTGGTTCTTCTAACAACGAGGACAGCAGTGAAGGTCGAGGGTCGCAAGGGTTTGTTACACTCGAGTCATATCAAGAAATTTCATGGACTACCATCCGATTTGAACTCTCAGCCCTGCCCCCTTCCAGAAACTGATTCAAAACTCCCCCTGGTTGAAAAGACCGAATCACAGGAATATAAACTGAAACTAAGGTCTAGCAAGTCAGACAATTCGATTGTTTAAGTCCTCCCCAAGGTGAATCGGTTGAATTAAGTCTTTGACATGTATCCTCTAGACCGAATTAGAGAGAGAAATAGACAGAAACAGCTTAAGAAACGTGCATATTGTAAATCACTTCATAGTCACTGTATAGTGACATTGTTGATTATGTTTTTTCTAAGTCTTTTTATTATTGCTGCAAGTATACTGTTACACATGTACTATCCTATTTTCAAGCGTGCTCACAATGTTACTGCCGAACATTCTTTTAGTGAACTACCTCCACATGAGTTGTCCTATAGATTTGCGCTGCGCAACAACACATTCATTAGTATGTTACATCATTCCCAGCAGACCAGCAACGCTACAAATTGTTGGATATGTGGCCGACTCCCTCCCTATCAGAAATACAAAGGAGTTCTGCCTCTCTTTCCGTATCCGTTCACACACAATGGTTCCTGTGGAGCATGGTTTAGTTTGATTAACTCTTTAGATTCAAACACTGTAGTTAACCAGAGCAACTGGGTATGGGGAAACCTGAACTTAGTTTTGCTTAAAGCCTGTTATCCTAACAAGGAGGGACTTCCCAAAAGAACAGGAACTGACCTAGAAAATGAAGTATATGGATTAGGTAATTTTACACTTAACCTCATGATTCTGAATATTGAATCTAAAACTGCACTAATCTTGCCTGCTATGTCCGTATTACCAGTCAAAGGTGAATTCTGTGTAAGAAAGAATGGTTCAGTACACCTGGGTCATAGTAAATGTACTACTGTGATCGAATTCAGTGATAAAGGCAAGTCTACCTTTAGAGCTTCCCGTCATTCCTACTTCATATGTGGTCATACCGCATATATACGTCTACCTCCAGACTGGGATGGTACCTGTTACATTGCATTCCTTCTGCCACCTGTTTTCCTAGCCCCTCCTGATTATCATAGAAATACTAATCTAGTACACCATAGACCCCAGAGAGATATCCCGATTGTTGACTACACTGAAACAGCATGGGAACAATATACAGACTTCAATAAAGGTCTCTTTCCTTACATAGGTGTTGTCTCAAACAGTAAACTGATACGTAGATTAACCAGAACCCTTGAAGCAGTAGTGAATGAAACTACCTCTGCCCTAGGCAACTTAACAGAGGAGCAGTCTGCGATGCGGATTGTTGTTCTCCAAAATCGTCTTGTCCTTGACGTCATCCTAGCAGATAGGGGCGGAGCTTGTAGGGTCATCGGATCAAGTTGCTGTGTTTTCATCCCAGAAAACGCGCCATCCGTATATAAAGCCATAACTCGTCTTCACAAGATTGCAAACCAGATACATCAGAATCCAGGCACCTGGACATGGTCCGGTTGGTTCTGGAGCATATTGTCAGCCTGGGGATGGAAAGTCCTATCCTTCCTAGGTATTGGCCTTCTCATAGTATTCAGTTGTTGCCTGTGTCTACAATGTGGACCAGCGATTTGCGGCCTGTGTGCCACATCGTGTATTCCACGTTCAAGCTTTCATTCAAGATCCCGGAAGAAGAAAGAAGAGCAAATGATGTTACATGAACAGATTGATGGATTCCTGAAGATCGATATTTCATGAAGGGTTCGTAGGGGACAAGGAGGGAATGAGGAAATATGAATTTTTATGGTCAATTGTGTCCCCTATCTAGACCCCAACGGCTCCATGTACATGCTACAAGTACATGTATGTTCCCTCCACTTCAAGCTATGAAGACGCAAATACAATTGTGTCCAACGTTAACATGTCCTCTTTCAAATCTGCCATGAATGGGTCAGATATTCCGTTTCTAAGTATGCCTTGCCACCGTCTTTATATGGTATACTTTTCACGTTTTCCAGCTCTGGCAAGGTAGGCCCTGAATCCTGCCATCGAGCTTTCCCTGCTTCTGCCTCTGAATGCTCCAGCCTGGACCTACATCTGTATCCATGAACTTTGTCTTACTTCCTGCGCGGCTAACGGTGCCTAGCCCGGCCTGTTGCCTGCCAAAACTGTATTCAGCCTTCAAGTTATCTGCTCCGCTCCTCAAGAAATGCATTCCTGTCTAAGTAGCTTAGGTAAACATCCCTCCAGCTGCAGAGCAAAGGGCCCGGCCTTACTGTCTCCGTGCAAGTAATTCATGACTTTCGTTACCATGGTAGGCCCATGCCCCCTCGCACCTCATGTAGACACTTAGACGCTTGTACACGCACTAACAGTCAGTATAGAATAGGCTCTGTCCGAAAAGACCTTTCTTTCTAGATAATGTAGTTCCTTAAACACAAGATATTAGATATGATTTAGGACTAGGATGTCCTGACACCCCAGACTTCTGTCTCCTCATGTAGGGCTAAATGTCAAGTTCCCTTCACCCTCTAGTTACACGTCAATCACACGTCATGCGGCTGCGCGCGCATCTCTGCCATGTATTTTTGCTGACTTTGCAGGATTCTCTTATGGATCCACCCACTTGTGTCATCCTCCTAATGACGTTTCTAGTATACGCCTTTATGCACGCCTATTGTAACGCCTTTTTCATTACGTATGTGTATTCTTATCAGCTGTTACGCCTTCTGCATATGTCTTTACTGTAATGCACTTTAATATAAATATGACAACTTGTCAATAATGTATTGCTGATCCCTTCCTGAACCTTCGTGGTGACGGAACTCGATTGCCTGGTTCGAACCATCATCATTCCTTTGTAAGGAATAAATTCCCTATTATACCCTCGAATACCACGGATTCTGCCTCTTATTTTTACTGAGTTATTCTTCTTGAATTTTACCGTATAAATTAAGTCTAGGTAATTTAAATTTACCACAATATAGTTACCTACACATCCAGTGACACATCTGGAGAGGGGCTGATGCACTTATTTAGGATATATATTCAAGTAGTGACACTCTAACTCATGTATACAGATAAGTAGCTCTTTAAACATATGTTGGACATGCTTCTGGACAGCCTGTGTGTGCAGTTTTACTACCATGTTAAGTAGACATTTACAATTCTTTGCCAAGCCTTAAACTCCCTTTAATGTACTCCGTAGGTAGACATACACTGATGCGTATTTTCACACACCCAGACACACTCTAAAGCATATAGTAGCACCCAGACACACACTGATGCATATACTAACACACTGAACCACACACAGATATGTACACTAACACAACCAGAAACACACTCATGCATTCAGTAACAGATTCACAAAGGCACTTATACATACACTGACACAGCCAGCCAGACACTGATGCATACAGTGACACACCCGGACACACACTGACACATACACTGACACACCCAGGTACACACTTATGGATACACTAATACCCTCTGATACGCTCTGATGCGTGTGACACAACATACATACACTAATACATGCATTGGCATACCGAGGCACACAATGACCCACACACTAAAACACCCAGTCACACACTGACCCATACAGTAAGTCACCCAGGCACACACTGATGCATACACTGACACACCCAGGTAGCCAGTGATGCAGATGCTGATACATCCAGATATATTCTGATGCATACACTAGGACATATAGGGACACACTGATATCTACACATACATACCCAAACAGACAAAGATGGATATACTGGCACACACAGGGCATTCTTATACCTACACTATGACACCTACCACACAATTATGCATACACTGACACAGCAGGTCACACACTGACCCATACACTAACACACCCAGGGACATACTTATGGATACATTAACACATCTATGCACACACTAACACATATGATACACACCCAGGAACAAACTGATGCATACAGTGATACACCAAGACACACACTGATGTGTAAGTGACACATCCAGTGACACACTGACCCATACAATAAGACACCACAGCACACAGTTATGCATACTCTCACACACTCATACACACACTCATACATATGTTGAGACACCCAGGCACACACTGATTTAGACATGAAAAGTAATAGACTTAGTGTGGCTATTACATAGTGACATAACTGTTAATGTAGGTGCTTACATGCTTAAATTATATAATTTAATAGTTTATAATGTATTTGTTTTTTCTTACCAGACAGCTGCTTGTACTTAAAAACAGAAAGTTATAATGCAAACAAAAACAGAAGCAAGAAAGAAACAGAGGAAAAGATACTATTACAATCTCCTTACAATACAGAAAGAAAAGGGAGACGATGCGGAGAACGTGGTTAAAGAGATAAGAGTTGCTGGTAAGAAAACTACGAAGTTTCTTAAAATAGTATTTGGAAAAATGCAAAGTGAGCAAAAGCATGCAAATAAAATGCAAAGATACAAAACAGCTAACAAAGGAGAAAAAGTAAGTGACATCAATAGTGATAAATCTTAGAAAGGAGATAGTTTAACAAGAAGACAGAAGCAATGAAAGAAAATAAGAGTCAGAGGGCCTCATTTATGAGGTTTTGCCATAGGGAAGCGCAGCAGGCCTTCCTGCTGCACTTCCTTACGACAAAAGAAAAGGGCAGGAATGCGCCGTATCTATAAGATACGGCGCATTCCTGTCCTTTTCCCCTGTGCCGGCGCACAATGGGCTGCCATGCACCAACGCAGGCACCTTTGCACCATGGTGCATGGGTTCCTGCGTTGTGGGGATGATTATTTGTGTACAGGAAGGGAAACCTTTCCTCTTTCTATGTGTGCTGCAGAATGCTGCAGAAAAAAGTGGCTTAGTGCTGCCTGATAAATATCGCTCAGGCTTCTGCGCCACGGAACGTCACAAAAAGTGACGTTCCGGCGGAGCAAGGAGTCTCATAAATGAGGCCCAGAATGTTCTGTAGTAGAGTAATTCAGAATTTGGTATGAACTATGAGGCAGTATAAAAGGAGAAGAGAAACAGTCACAGAAAAACATTTTTATGCTATAGTTGATAAGTTATTTGCCCTGAAAAGGAGGCTATTTATTTTTATTCTGAACAGAATGAGAACACTGGATATAAAAGCGTCATCTGTGGAGAGAAAAAACCCCAAAGAAACTTGTGGATAGAACACATTTTTGTAACATTTTCATAGGAAACTGGAAGCATACGTCCAGTAATGAGCCTATTTTATTAAAGAAAGTTATTTCCAAGAGAACACAATAGTGCATGCAGTTGAAACAATTGGTCGATGTTATGAAGTGAAGGAAGGTAATCCCATTGGAAAAGAGGGGATGGTTCCTAGGAATGTTGAGGAGGTGATAGCTGAAGCGGTACAAGGAAGAAGTATACAGGCTCCTGAATACAAATGTAACTGTAACAGTATGTTTAGTGTCCTCAGGAATCAATTAATGTATGCAGAATTTGTCTATGTAACTCTCCATTCAAAAGTCGGAAACAGAATATTGGAATTTTGCAAGGATTGGATCCATGCAAAGTAAGGAAGTATACTTATTTACAAGGGCATTCAGTAGCTTGACAATTGAATAAAGTGTGTAAAAAAGCACATTTCATCACTTCAGAATGTTACCTCTTCATCACTCCAAGATGCAAAATTTAGTTAGGAGACTTTACATTATGAAATGAATTGAGCTCTATTACATGGTACACCAGCAGAGGTAGAAACAGTTTGTGAAGATGTTCATTTTTGTTTCTTTGGTCCTGTACAGGAGTCTTGGGAAAATGAGGAGTTGATATGTGCAGGTGTAGAGGAACAGGAGTCCGATATTAGTAGTGATAACTTTTACACAAGAGATTGCAAAATGTAACAGTTTCTTCTGAGAAACCAAACTGTGTTTGTATTTGTTGTTGATGCACTCACGACATGAGTCAAACTCACAATGTTGTTTTGCACTCAAAAACTGAACAAGACAACAGAGAAAAGTGGCAGGAATTTGCTGTATATTTATTTTAGGGGTGGGCGGAATTTGCGTAATCGCGTTACGCAAATCTCCGCAAAACGGTAAAAAATCTCCGCGAACATGCAGAAATTCCACGAACACGCGGAATTGCTTGTTCGCGATGCTTTTTTCCTGTTCACAGTTGCTGTTTGCGTGCTCGGGGAGAAATATCTCGCGAACACTCATTTTGAGAACGCGAACAAGAAAAAAATTTTTTAAGTCGCGGAAAGCAGAATTTTGGCCAATTTCGCGTTCTCCGCGGAACGCGAAATTAGTAGAGGAACGTTTTGATTTCTCAACACAGCAAATTATTTGCAAGTATCGCTATGATAAATTAGAGGATAAAAAACTGCCAGCCAGAGCAATACATAACAAGGTAGAAATTGTATCAATTCAAGAAGAACTTTGAGAATTAAGAGGCATATTATCAAGCAGGGTGTTAAAATTATCACCGCTTTAGCGGCAGAAAACTGCCGCTAAAGCGGCGATAATGGGCTTGATGATATGCCGCAGAGAATTCCCATAGAAGCCCATGTTGACACCAGAACATATTTTAAATATTTAAGAATGCATTCTCCTTAATGTATACATCCTTTTCAAGCAATAGCTCATATGGAGCCAAAAACTTGTAAACTGCCACCAACAGAGCTGCAGGAAGGCCTTAAAGGAAGAGTTTTCTGCTATAGCCTTATAGCCCGCCGTAGCGGGCTATACCGGCTATTAAAGGCCCGCCGCAGCGTTAAAGGCCCAAGCCGAAGGCGAGGGACTTTAACAAAAGCAGCGGGACTTTAATAGCGGTATAGCCCTGCTACGAAGGGCTATAAGGCTATTAGAACATTCTGCCACTAGAGGGCAGAATGTTCTAACAAATTAAACAAAGGCTTCTCCCTCGAGCTTCGAGAGGCTTTTGTAAAACACATTGGAATGTTGCTCTACGGGCCTTTACCGGCCCGTAGAAGCATGGAGCACTCCAGTGTCTACAATGGAGCTTCCAACATTCCAATGTTCTAATAAATATTATTTAGTTTGATGTCTAATGCGCTTTATTTTACTTTATTACCATCCACTCACTCTTTTCAGATTTTTGGGTTTTTTGCTAGGCACATCATTTACAAGAATGATAAGCGGTTCATCAGTATCCCTCTCTCCACCCACAGTTTGAATATTCCATTTAAATTATAAAGGTAATTAGAACATTGGAATGTTGGAAGCTCCATTGAAAACAATGGAGTGCTCCGGGCTTATAATGACTGGTATAAACCCGGAGCACCAACATTCCAATGCTTCTATGTTCACAGCTCTGGCTGTGAACAAAGGCTTCAGGGAGCCTGAGGGGATTTGAATCCCCTTGTGCTCCCTGAAGGCTTCGTTTTATTTGTTAGAACATTCTGCCCTCTAGTGGCAAAATGTTCTAATAGCCTTATAGCCCTTCGTAGCAGGGCTATACAGGCTTTTAAAGTCCCTCGCCTTCGGCTCGGCCCTTTAATACTGCAGCAGGCCTTTAATAGCCGATATAGCCCGCTACGGCGGGCTACAAGGCTATATTATAAAAAAGTTAATATTCTTGGAGATGTAATTTCTATGGAGGATGAAACATTACTATCTAGTGACAGATTGAAAAAGTGGATAGCTCCAAATCAGAAGAAATATATGAACACTAAAGTATCCATCCAATGCATTCTAAAATAGTTATTGGTGATGCTATTGATCTCTTTCAAATTAAACAAGCAAAAAGATCTCCAATGAATGTTTGGGAGAAAGCTTTAGAGGCTCACTGTTTTCAAAAACTATTTACCACTGGAGCAGGTGGTCATTATAATGACCGCCTCATACATATACCAGCAGCTGAGTACAGGTCAATGAGATTATATTCAGGGGATGCTCGATTTCGGCAGTGTATTCATATATATTTTATCTATTATTTGAGATTGACTTGTCTGTAATATCATATACTGTAAACCACACACTGAAGACAGGAGTTAACCTAGAAAATCTCACTGCAAATTAATTTGTTGCCAAAGTTCATGGATAGGAGGAAAAGGTGGAATATAATTTGAATAATTTGATGGTATGCCAATGTGGGACCAAAGCGTATTGGTATCGTTGACATGGAGAACGCAAATGTATGTTGAGAAACGTAGGTGCGCCTACTTGGTGTGTGACACTCAGTTATGCAGGGTATGCATGGGATGATTTACTTGACTTTTTGAGTGAAGGAAACTCGAACATTAACGACATCAATGTGAAGACAGCAAGAGAAATTTGTTCTTTATATCCTGCTAATGTTTGTAGATATTTTAAACAGAGATTTCAAGCCATGCTGTCTTTCATCTGCAACAAAAGGAATCCTCTTCTTGGTGAAGTTACTGATTTCTTTTGACATATACAGTACCAAGCAGGAGATGCTCTTCATAATCACATGCTGTTAGGGTTAAAAAATGCACCAACATTTGGTACAGACAGGGATCACTCTGGACTCTCTTTCATAGAACAGTATGTGATAAGAGCCATCCAATTTGCCTGATACAAACATTCTTTCAATGCTGTGAAAGACAGCATTCAGTGTTCAGTCTTTCCCAACTACATTAAAATGTTAAAAGATGAGATTGAACAGGACTAAACAATTGCTGCAGTGATAGCGAACAACAGTTCACAAAGCAATCAAAGGTCTGGACCTCTAAGCCAAGATCCTCTTGGACAACCAATTATTGAAAATGAATCTGCCATAGCCATGAATATGGTGGTGACTAAATGCAACAATCAAGACAAGAAAGTTTTGATTTAGAGCAGTTACTTGGACAAGTGAACAATGAGAAAATGTATGGAGGTAAAACAGAAAATAGAGCATGGATTCCTCCACGAGAAGAATGAATGTAAATGCTCATCATTTCAGCCAATATTATTATACGTCAGTGGTCAGGGTGGTACTGGGAAAGGATTTTAGTTGAGGATTTCACTGCTTACCTACAGAGGACTACAGACTCAAAATTGATATGTGTAGTAACAACACCAACTGGATTGGCTGCGCACAACATTAAAGGAATTACTTTACATCGACTACTTATGCTACCCGTACAACATGACAACAAACTGGAGTACCAAAACTTATCCGGTAAAGCTAATCATGAAGTCTCAAGAGTACCCCCTGTGAGGCTCAACATGGCTCCCTTGTAAACCCACAACAGGTCCTCAAATCTACATTAACCAGAAAGACTGAGTAAGCACCAGCGTAAAAGAGCTAATAATTATATTATACAATTTAAGTCAGATGATCACATAGAGATGGCCTTTCTACAGGAAAAAACAGACTTTAAAAACGTAGAGACAGATAAAATGACAAGTTCTTCCCTGAGGGATTGCATAACTATAAATGAAGGATGACATTGTCGCAGACCAAGTGATCTCAGCACCAGGAGTATCCATCTTTTCCTCTGTGCTAGGTAAAATTTACAAAAAAATAAAACATGCATAGTGGACTGTGCTGATAACTCATCACATGGGCATCTAATTAACTGTCTAGACCAGTCGTTTCTGACTGCGAAGCTAAGTGATCTATGAATGATACCCAACCTAAAGCGTGTGAGCAAGAATCTTTCATAATCAGAGATAACCAATTTTAAATAGGGCTGCATCTTAAGAGTAGTCAAAGTATGTTGGTGGGCAAGCACTGTCATTTTAGTAATCTCTTGATTAAATCAAATGTTTTCAACAAGATGAAGACAGCTATGTTTAAAAACTTTCCTAGTTACATTGGACATGGTGGTGGGGTATCAAAGTGTTCCTGGTGGCCTAATTTCCACAAACAATCTCTGACATATTTCAGCCATCCTATATGAAGACCCCCAGCTAGCCCGCAACAATCGCTAATCACATGGCGATTTAATATGGTCTTCTCTAAAGTCCATATACGATACCAGAGAAGAATTGATTCAATGCTAATGACATCTGCTATATGTTGCATACCAAGATCCATGTGACAGTTAAAAGTAGAAACACTCTCCGGGACGGCCAGCAAGAGTCTGAAAAATCTATATTCAGCCGTCTGAAGAGCAGTCATGTCTGCACAACCCCAAATGACAGCCCCGTAGGTCGCAATAGCAACACATTTGGCTTTATAAATTTGAAGTAATTCTGGGGGAGGGCGTTTACCCAATTTCCTACTGAAATTGATCAGGGCTGCCAGTGCCTTTGAAAATAACAGTCTCCTTAGCTTAACCACCTGGGACCATGTGCCAGTACGATCGAAAAAGACCCCCAGGTAGGAGAAGGTGTTGGAACATTCTAAACAGTTCTTCTCTAGAAAGAACGTACAACTTTTCTTGCTCTCTGAACCGAATTTTAAAATAAAAGTTGTGGAGGTGTTAACTGAAAGGCCCAATTTAACATAAAATTGGCAAAGCTGTAAAATTCTTTCTGTAAGCTATTCAGGGAGCGGGCCATAAGTACCGCGTCATCTATGTACAGAAGCGCAGGGAGTGAGCGCTTCCCCACCAATGGTAGGTCCTGGCACTCGTCTGTCAAAACCTTTCCTAAGTTGTTGATGTACAGAGTAAATAGGAAAGGTGCCAGGACACAACCTTGCCTCACTCCCCTTCCAATGGTGAAGGAATCAGTGCACTCACCCCCTGTCCCGTAGCAAACCCTGGCCCTGGTCCTAATATAAAATTGTCTCATGAAGGAAATAAGAGAGATATCCACTCCCATTCTCTCCAAAATCAGCCAGAGTTTATCGTGGACAACGCAGTCGAAGGCCACGAAAGCCAGATCAAGGTTACCCCTTTTGGCCTTGGTGTATTTGCCAATTATTAGGTCCAAATTTAAACATTGGTCTAACGTTCTTAGTCCCTTGCGAAAACCGTATTGTATATCGCTAATAATTAAATGTTCATCTGCCCAGTCCTCTAGTCTGGTTAAAAGAACTCTCCCAATTATTTTGACCGTTGAGTCCAGTAACGAAATTGGCCTATTACATACGGGGTTGTGCCTATCCCTTTTTTTAAAAATAGGGACCAAGATCGATTCACTCCAGGTTGTGAGGAAACCAAGCGAACTGCACGCACTGATTACCTGTGTTAAAATGGGTCCCCAGAACACAATATTATGTTTAAAAAGGGCCCAGGGGCCTTACCCCCTTGCTCAATGTAATCACCTCTATGCTTATACTTTCAGACCCACTCTGATTCTCACACCGGCATTCACACACCCATTCACAGACACTGGTAGCTACTCATAGACCCATTCACAGACCTACTCAGCCACTCCCATACCTACTGACAGATCCATACAGTCACTCACATACCCACTCAGAGACCCACACAGGGAATCTCATACCCACTCACAGACCCACACAGCCACTCACACATCTACTCACACACCCATGCAGGCACCCACAGACCCATTCACAGACCAACACAGGCAATCACAGACCCAGTCACAGACCCATGCAGGTACTCACACACTCATTCAAAGACTAATACAGGCACCCAGAGACCCACTCACATGCCCATATGGCCAGTCACACAACCACTCACATACCCATACATACACACACATACTAACGCTCACCCACTCACTGACCCATACAGCCAGTCACACACTGACTCACTGTCCTATACAGCCACTCACACACACACACTCACAGACTCAGATTACTGCTTGCATACCCACTTATAGACCTATATAATAACTCACACGCCTATACAGCTACACACACACACTCACACACCTATATAGCCACTCACTAACCTACTCACACACTCATACAGCCACTCACACACCCATTAAGTCACTTACACAAGCACTCACACACCCAGGTAACCACTCACACACCTGTGCACAGAACCATAAAACCACCTGCACACTCACTCACAGATTGAGAGAGTTACTCACATGCCCAATGAAACTCATATAGCCACTTATATACCCACTCACAGACCCCAACAGCCAGTAACACACCTACTCACATACCAAACAGCCACTCACACACCTACTCACCAAACCATACAGTTACTCACACACCTACTCACAAACCCATACAGCTGTTCACAAACTTACACAAGACCCATATACTCACTCACACACACATACAGCCACTCACACACCCACTCGCATACCCATACAGTCACTCACACACCCACTCACAGGCTCAGATATACAGTCACCCACCCTTTCACCAGCCCATACAGCCATGCACACCAGGTCTGGGCGTAGTGGGCGTAGTGGGGCTACGTGGAGCAGCGCGTAGTGTGGCAAAATCTACGCACACTCGCGTGCTCCCCGTAGCCCCACTACGCGCCGCCCGCCCTAATTTAAAAATAATTTAAAGAATGTTAAAAGTACATATAAACCTCCTAACCTTCAGCGGGGCTCCCTCTTCTTTCTGGCGGTAACTTCTTGACGCAAATGCGCATGCGCGGATGCCCGCGCATGCACATTTCTCGCGAGAAATGCGCATGCGCGGGCATCCGCGCATGCGCATTTGCATGAAGAAGTTACTGTCAGCAAGAAGAGAGAGACCCCGGGACGCCGCGCTGAAGGTAAGGAGGTTTATTTACCTTTACCCTTCTTTAAATTATTTTTAAATTAGGGCGGGCGGGAGGCGGGTGGCGGGCAGCTATGCTCCGCTACGGTGTGTACGTAGCACTGCCTGCTACACCTACTTCGTAAACGGCGAAGCAGGCAGCACTACGTGCACTCCGTGGGAGAAGCGGAGCACGAAACCCAGGGTTAATGCACACACCAACTTATAGACCCAGATTACCACTTATACACCCACTCACAGACTTATGCAGTCACTCGCACACCCACTCACATGTCCATACAGCCACTCACACACCCATACAGCCACTTACACACCCATTTATATGCCCATACAATCACTCACACACCCATAAACCACTCACACATGCACTCACACACCCAGATAACCAGTCATATACCCACTCACAGACCCATACAGCTACTCTTATACATTCACAGACCCATACAGGTACTCACACACCCATACAACCAGAAACAGACACTCAGGCCTGGTGCTGGGGTCCTCCATGTAGCTCCATGATGTTGCACAAGAATCATGACAGATTTACAAAATTGTGGCAAAATGTTTCACTCTCTTGTTCTTTTTCCAGCCCCCTTTTGGACAAATACAGAGGCATGCTTTTAATTTGGAGGGAGCACATGCAAATCCTGTCCACAAGGGTTGTTTTTCCACAGGACACCACCACCTGCCCAGTGGTTAATTTTATAATTGGAGACTGTGGCCCCCCTCCTCAGGCCCTTAAAATACCTGGGGATTACCACCATCCCAGGGCTTGAGAACTAAAGAAGAAGGGTGCCGTGTGGACTCCCCTCTTACTTGCTAATTTTACTAGGGAACTGCCAACTTCCTGGTGCTCAGAATTACAGAAAAAAGGAGGGGGACATTATAGTTAGGCTCAACTTTCACTTGTACAAAACCTTTGAAATTCAGCAGTTATAGTTACCTGAGCTAACTAAAACTTATGCCCCCACAATGCACTGCTTATGACCTCATATATCACAGCCCTCATGACATGGTCAGTGATATCACTGATGACATCCCAAATGACTTCAATGATAACATCATCCACAGAACTACTCACACACACATACTCACACTCCCATACAGTTTCTCATACACCCACTCGCACGCCCACACCACCACTCACATACCCATTATCAGACCCATATAACTACTCACACACCCACTAACTCATCTATATACACCCACTCGCACACCCACACCACCACTCACATACCCATTATCAGACCCATATAACTACTCACACACCCACTAACTCATCTATAGAGCTATTCACACACACACCAACTCACTTACTCATATAGCCACTCAATCAGTCACTCATCCATACAGCTACACACACAAACATTTACACACAAGCAGCCACACACACACTCACCCATACCGCCTGCCTACACAGCCACTCACTTACTCATATAACCTCTTACACATCCACACAATCACTTACATACCCATTTACTCACCCATACAAACACTCACACAGACATTCACTCTCTAATACAGTGACTCACACACTAACTTACTCAATCAAACACACACTCAACCAGCCACTCACTCACCCATACAACCACTCACATACCCAGTCAGTTACAGACCCATAGAAACATATACATCCTCACTCATTCCCCATGCAATCACTTATGCACCCACTCACACACCCACACAACTACTCACAAATGCACTCACACACCCATAGAGATACTCAGGCAGCCACACACAGCCACTTTAATAACATATGTTAGAAGTTAGAAGTAGCATCACTCGTTGGTAGTGCACAAAGTATACTAATATACTGTTTCTAGTAGCTTTGTATATATGTTTAACACTCATTAACTTTTAGAAAATATTCACGGTCACTGGATAATGTCAAGAGTCATGTCATCAGTGACGTTGTGTGAGATGTCATGAGTGAAATTATCAGTAATGTCACTAACCATGTCATGAGTGATGTAATATGTGAGGTCATAAGCAGTGCATTGCAAGGTGTAAGTTATCAGGTAACTATAACTGCTGCATTTCATTGATTTTGAACAAGTTAAATTTAAGCCTAGCTGTAACACCCATGTAATCTTTGTTTCATTCAGTAAATATATATATAGATACATACAGATATCATATTACATACTGGAGGTCACCAGTAGGTAGCTATAGTTAGGATCTAGTTTCCATACAAATGTATTTTTGGTTTTGCTAATAAATTTGGCACTGGTTGACAAATCTTATCACATTTTCTGCTACTCATTTAAGCTGCTGTGTGGAAGTTTTTAGGTGATTCGTCAAGTGGGGGCTGCAAAAAAGGGGGGCTCCCAAAATGTATTTTCATCATGCATGTTCCCATAGGGATTTCATATGGGGTTAGGGTTAGGTGCACTACCTGGCCTGTGCTCAGGACCTGTACCCAACCCCCCCGCTGATGCCCAATTCCCTGCTATGCTCTACCTCCAGCTGTTTGTGGTGTGGAGATGGGCACAAGGCCTGTCTGACCTTGTGCTATGCATGACCTTTGGCTGTGCACAGCATAGTTTTGTGGGTTGGGTTGGATGCAACATGGGTTCGGGCACACAAGCCCCATTGACTGATTATGTGATATAACAATATACAGGGTGTTTTTTAGGTAAGGTAGTTGTACTGTCAACAGATCAAAACAACATAATATATAAAAGTGTGCCTAAAGAGTCAGAATTTCAACATGAAACAGACCTATTGTTTTTGTCAAAAAGTTACCACTTATAATTAAATGTGCGTTTAATATATTTACACAGTGCAATCATTAATAAAATTGTCATAAAATGTTTAATAAAGCGTCATTAAAAGAAATGTAATTGAGTGTTTAATTTAACATCTTTCTGGCCACATAGCGCAGCCATAAAAACAAGCACAAGGTATTTCAGCAGTCCAGCTGAAGAGCATAGAGCTCCAGGTCGAAGTAGTTTAAAATAAAATGATAAACATTCCCAGGGCCATGGATTTTAAGACCTAGGAAATGTAATTTTTGTAAATGTTGCAGGGGGGGCTGCTATATTCCATCCAGCCCCCCACAACATTAAACACAATGCTTGGTTGTGCCCCTGCCTCTTCTATGAGCACCACCAGGCTCCAAAAAATATAGGTAAAAAACCCTTGCAGGACATTATGGGACACTCCTTGCAAGGAGAAGTGTACAATAGACGAGTGACTCCTGTAGCTCAATTATCATTCCCTTTTTCTATTTTTCTTTTTGGGTGCTCCGGTGTCCACCTAAGAAGTCCACATCTTTATTTTTTGTTGTGGGCTGCTATGAGAGCCAAAGGGTTCCTGTAGCGCACCTGATCACGGTAAGCAGGCCCATGGGCTGTGCAGGAGTTGCCAATGTTTTGCTTTTCTTGAAGAGAAATAGTGGGGTGCCCTGGTGCCCACCTGGTCCACCCCACAAATTTCTTTACATTGGGTGCTGTGAGGGAACCCCAATGCCCCAGCAGCCCCGTGGCTTCCCCTTCCAGAACCATACAGAGTGTAGCGGAAGCTGACATTGCTCCAATCCCACGACAACAGTGTTTGTTTGTTCCTGCAGGGCCAGGGAAATGTAATGTTTCTCTGCATGTGAGAGAGAGATTGGGGAGAAATGGGAAACAACCTTTACATCACAGATTTTACTCCGCAATACAATCACTATGCGGTCAATACAACAACCGTGTTGTAACCACGCAATGCCATTACTACGCAAGTCATTACATCGACTTGCAGTAGATGGCGCTCTAACATAAGGAATAGTATAGTTTACTATTCCAACACCTTCCCTACTGTTACGTAGGCTGGAGATGGAATAGTAAATTATTCATTTCTAATGTTACGCCACCATCTACTGCAAGTCAATGTAATGACTTGTGTAGTAATGGAATTGAGTGGTTACAACGCGGTCGTTGTGATTGCTTTGAGGAGTAAAATCCGCATTGTAAAAGCATAAATTCGGGAGAAACATATGTGTTCCCAACCAGCAGGAGAAGTTTTCTGCTCCTGTCCGGTGGAAGCACATTAGCCTTCCCTACTGCTCCCTTGTCGGCAGGGACACCATCCTGTCCTGAGAAATGGGGCCCCTGGGCGTTAATAATGCTCCCCTGCCTCAATATTGTTTATTGGTCCCAGGAGATGCACTGCCCTCCCCAATAATGTTTATTGACACTGAGAGATGGAGTTCCCAGGGCCTCAAAGAGGCTCTAAGAGGGTGGCACACGCCCCCTTCCCTTTATTTTTAACTTGGCCTTGGGGGATGGTGTCCCAGAGGCCTGTATATGTCTCTGGTTGGGGAGATTCATGCCCCCTCCTCTCATTTAATGAGTCAGCCTCAGGGATGGAGACCCTGAGGCCTGGAAAGGGCCTTGGAGTGGGACTGCATGCCCCCTCTCCTAATTATAAATTGTTTCATCGTTTCACCCACCCAAACCCTGGTGCACCCCATGTTTCTATTTTTTAAACGTGACTTCACAAAAACTTGGATTTGTTTTTTGCCCCTAGGGTCTGACCCCTCCATCACCAGGCCTAGGGGTCAGAGTGTCCCAACTAACCCTGGGCGTAGTGAGCATAGTGGGGCTACGCGGAGGTCCACCGAGTTGAAAACAAACTCTGTGGAGCTCCGCTACGCTGCTTGCCTCCACCCCCTAGTAAGAAGTAAGTTAACAGTAATTAAAAATAAACTGAAAACCACTTACCTCTTAATGCGGCATCCCCGGGCTGCCCTTCTCCTCTTCCTCACCATATCGATAATGCTTGAGAAAAATGCGCATGCGCGGGCACCCGTGCATGCGCATTTCTTGCAAAGAAATGCACGTATGCAGTTTTCTCAAGCATTACGGGTACAGCGAGGAATAGGAGGAAGGCAGCACATGGACACCGCAGTAAAGAGGTAAGTGGTTTTAAGTTTATTTTTAATTACCGTTAACTTACTTCTTAATAGGGGGGTGGAGGCAGGGGCTGACCAACTCTGCTCTACTGTGGAGTGTGCGGAGATTTGCCTTCTCCGCGTTCTCCGTGGAACGCGGAGAAGGCAAATCTCCACACACTCCGCGGACGGAGCAGAGGTCTCCGCTCTGGGTTAGTCCCTACCCTACCCCTTTATGGGTTTTTTTATAATATTTTACAGGACAGGGGACTGAGTCCCTGAGTCTTAAAATGGCTGCCATCACACTTTGTTGATGTAGTGGCAGCCAATCAGATCTTATCTCTAGATCTATCAGCTGTGTAGATCCTCTAAAATGTAAAATATCTATATTTATTTTACCTTCATATCTCAACATCTACTGGGTGGAATTACACAAAATAACAAAAAGCACAATAAGCTTTCTTGAACAAAAACATGCTTTCTGCCAAATTTGCTGCAATTCCATTCAGCCATGTTGGCTGTAACTCTCTCTAATTTTCCAATGGAAAAATAAATGGGGAAAACGTGTTTTGGGACCCCTCCCTTTTCCCTGGCCCCACTTGATGGATCTCCCTGAAACCTTCCAGAAAGGATCAACTTTTTGGGGGAAAGTTTCGTGAAAATTCGTCAAACAATGCCAAAGTTATTAGCAAACCAAAAAATGCTTTTCCTATGGAAACATAGTCCTAACTATACCTACCCATGTACACCCCATTCGGATTGTTTCTGTACATGATCCAAAATTATTAATTATTTCATACGCTTCCTGACATACGGACCTTGTGCTCCCTTTTGTACTGTATAGTGCTCCATGGCTCCTTTAATCCCAATCGGTATGACAGATGTCTTAAGTGGGATCACTCTCTACAGGTGGGGGAGCAGCGTGATCATTTTAAAAATATTCAAAGTCTCACTAATCTGTATTCATAACGTGACCTTCTGAATTGGTCAGCTCATTTGTCATATTAATCATATATAGTGTTCTCTGTTGCACCTGAGCCAAGGTAAGATTCTGATGCAAAAACACAAATACGTAGGCGCATACGTACAATGCAATTATTCAGAATGGTTCATTTACAGCAGAGTCTACGTATCTAGGTGTCTTTTAGCATGTACCTCAAATTTCACTCATGTTTGCGTCTTAGACTTTGGCACCAACTTCCATAGCCCCATTTGCTTTAATGTCACACCTGGGACTCAGGTACCTAATAAAAAAGTAAACTGTAATTTCTAAACCTACAGTATTATTTCTTTTGTCTCTTTCCTGTTTCATATTCTGTGCCATTCTTTAAAGAGTACACACTGTCTCATTTGGATTCAGTTCATTGCAGTACCCACCAAGGGCACTTGTGTCTGAAACATATCTCCCTTCTATTCCATGTACTTTAATATTATCCTATGTCCCAATTTAAATCAGGAGAGCACATGGTTTCAAACACTGATTTGCATGGTTTTTCATTTTCATTGTTTTTTCTGCTGAGTATTCAGGTGTCTAAATGATCGCCTTATCTATGTCTTCTGTCTTCTTAATTGTTGCCATATCTGTTCAGTTTATCTTCCCTTTAGTTAGCATGGCAGTTTTTGGACATGATTTTCTTTCAGCATCTTTCTTTCCTTTCTGCTTCAGTGGTTTACTATTAATGCTCACTTTTAAATCCATCTTGGTTTCTTTGTGTTCACTGATTCACCAGTTCATTTGCTCTCTGCTCATTTGTTTCTTCTTTGTTCTTGTACACATTTAGGGTTTAATTAAGTTTCCCCTAATGGTTATATTTCCACATTGGATGCTTTATTTCTTAGTCATTAACTTTTAGAACAGTTCATTGTTTGTCATTTTCTTTTCGTTCAAAAGGATTAATGAAGTGCTTGTCTATATTTTAAACTTAGTGATCTTCAAACTCCACATATCATGAAAAACATTATGCAATCTGCATAATAGCGTTAAGAATACAAAAGATAAGCAACATTCTATTTTAGTAATTATATGTCTTGACTGGAGAATTGTCATGCCATCTTCTTGAACTCGCAATCAATTTAAAGTTTGTCAAGTATTTTACAGCAGACACTGCATTGTTGTTAGTCGGCAACTGAAGACAGGAGCCCTGTAATTAAGATTAAGTTGCATTTATCATTATCAATGTGTTCTTTGTTTCACTAATAGCTCTGAATCCATTTGACTTATTTGAATGAAAGTACATGTCCCAACTAAAGAAGCAAATTGACTAATAGCTGATATTTGAAAGTTTTGCACATATTGTAAATTCACTACGTGGTTCCAAAATGTTAGTTTTTCATTTCTCATTCCCAACAAAACAATGTTAAGCACGTGAAGACCATAAACTACTTAATACAACTGCTGAATTAAACATGCCAATTGAAAGGAGTTCTCTTAGTTGAAACTGTTCTAGTTTTCTTGGATCCATTTTATTCTTGAGGCAGCTTAACTTTATCTCAGAAAGATTGATCTTTTCCCACGCATGTTGAAAATCAATCACAGTTTGATTATAAGTGACTGTTGTCTCTATATAGGGAAACTATAAAGAATCAGCCAAAAGATAATTTGAAACAGTGCTGTAACTAACAGTGAAATCATACTCTGCAAAGAAAAATGACCGTCTAACTTGATAGCTATTCTTACATTGAGGATTTTGCAAATATTGCACATGTTAATATTCAGTTTGAATTTCAGAGGTTTCTCTTTTACCAATCAAAAGATTTCTCTATTCAGTACAGGCTGTTTTCTTTGGTTCACAGTTCTTATTTTGATAAAATATGATAAAAATAAAAGACACGTTTTTCTTATCCATCATAGTTTTGCTCTTCTAACAAGACTGCTCCAATTGCTCTCTCAGAAGCATCTATTTCCAAGAAAACGTTTCATGACATGTAAAGATGACTAAAAATGTGAACTTGAGTAAACATCTCTTTGAGAGTACAAACATCTCTTTAGTCTTAATCATCCCCTTAGAATCCTGTCTTCATTTTAACATGCTTTATCATTGCAAAGTTCTTAATAAATTATTGATAAAAAATTGCAAGTCCCAGGAAAGTTTTAGTCTCCTTAAATGAGAAGGTGAGGGCTAATGCAAATTAATAAAACATTGTTGCAAGGCGGATGATCACTAGGGGCAATCTACGGTCCAGACAAGATGTCAACAAATTATTCCCTTGCTCAACCCTTGGTAGCTGGCAATGAGCAGGCAGGCTTAACTTAGGGAACAGGTTTGTAAAGCATTTAAAAACACTAATACATTAAAAAGTAAGACACAACACTCAATGAAAATCCCACACCAGTTTATAAAAATAGGAAATGTTTTTATCTTTAAAAATAACACCAAAATTACAAAAATCTTATATCGGGAAACGGAGATATGAATTAAAAGAAATTAACCAGTTTATAATTCTTAAAAACATATAGCGCCAACTTGGGACTTCAGGTCCACTTCACCAGGACAAAGTCAAAGTATACGGCTGACCACGATGGAGCCCGGGTCGGATACACTAAGCAGGAGGACCCAGTAAAAAATATACCTTCGGACTTAGAAACTTTTCTGGATGATTTTCTCTTGACGTCGAACGGTATGCTCCAGCAGGCCGATTTGTATGCAACATCGTTGAATTGCTTTTCCATGAGGCCCCGGTCAAATCCTGGCAGTCTGGAGCTTTGAGCAGGATGAACCTGAAATCCAGGCCAGGTCGTGGTTGAAGGTAGTCGGCTTGACTCTCTTATACAGCTTTTTCCAAAAGTTGTTCCAAACTTTTCCAAATTTCTGGCACTCCTTCCTGAAGTTCCTCTTGAGTGTTCAAAGCATCCAAAATACAAATACAAGTGTCTAGAAGCTCTGAGATGGTCCTTGGAAATTTCCACAAAGCACCTGGCCAAATCCTTAACAGACCACTGGACGCACACCAGGTGGGGACTTCTTGAGGGAGATGGTGCAGGGAAGCTCTGATAACCTATTGCTTTCAGGGAGTCCACTCCTTAATCCTTTTTGAAGGAATGCAAAGTCCTCAGGGCTGTAGGTCCAAGAGTGCAACAGGAGCAGTCTTTCAGAGAGCAATCCTGTGTGATTCACACAAGGGATCCAGAAGGGCAGTCCTTCATCTTGTAGGTAGCAAATTCAAGTTGCCATGCAGCTCTCACATATTTATTCAATGATCTTCATCAACAAGCAAGGAGGCACCCATGTCCAATGAGCTGCAGGGTGCCACCCAAATGCATGACAGCTTCTTCCAAAGTGTGGCATTTTCTTGTCCCACAAAGCACTACACTCCAGCAAAGTAAGAGCTGACTAAACCAACCTACTAGTCTGGCTCATTTCCATTAATACTACCCCTCCCCCTCCTGCAAATTCCATTCCTTGGCCTGCCAACTGGCTTGGGTTACAGGAAGAGGGGGTGGTAGGCTTGGCATCCCTTACTTGTCATGTTCTCTCTTTAAAGCCCAGTTTGATTTTCCCAGCCCCCTTTCTGACCCATCCTCTGCTGAGCTCTCCCCATCGGATAACCTCTGCTCTATGCGGCCACTTATCTAGTCAACAAAGCAGCCTGGCTAATGTTAACCCAGGAAGTGGCACAGGCCAATTAATTGGCCCTATGTAGATCCTGATAGTGCTCCGATACGGCCAATTAGATCGGCCTTGAGCTCTACTCTCTAGCGTGTGGACTTTCTAGAAGCCTCAGTTCCATTAATTTTTTTTGTGTTCGTTTCAACATTCGTTTAACCCTTTCAGCTGTTACCCAGATTCTGCTCTAGTTATGTGCTTTCCCCTATTAAAGTAAAAAAGGAGACCAGAAAGTATTGTCCACGACTGTCCAGTGCTTGTTTGCTCCGACAGTACTTGTTTACTCCAACAGTGCTCAGATGCGGTGTCAGCAGCTGTTGCTTTCAAGCCCCTGTCTTGTTTTCTCTCAATTCTTTCTTACATTTTATTAGCCTAGTAAGGCTCCAAGGTCCTGTCTGCTTATAAAAGGATGGAGCACCTAATCAAGAGATGGACTCAAAATGTGTAAAACGGGGTGCTTGTAAATATACTTGAACATATAGCCAGCACATTTTTTTGCTCACCAGCAGAGGGAGTTGAAGTTCTAGTCTCAGCAAGAGTGGCATGCTTGGGTGGAGCATGTCTGCTCTATACCTAATTTTCTGAAGGAACAGCACAACAAAATTCCCTAGCATTTCCTTTACAGAACTGCTTAGGTGCATTTGTAACTTGTGCTCTTTTGTCAAGAATTGTGTGTGCTGGGCTGGCCAGCTCAGTCCGTAATCTATACATTGTTGTTCATTGTTTTTCTGAATTAAAAAATGATTTGCATATACATTTTGCAACTGCAAGCCTAATTTCACAAGATCAACAGCCATACAGAAAATTTGCAGAGACCAGCTGGAATTGAAGGGCAAACGTATAATCTCCCTTGTTTGTATCTGTTACTCTGACTGCAAACAATATTTTTGAAAATACAACAAGGTGGTTATTTGCTTAACTTGCCTCATTAGGGCACGTTGGCAGCTTGAAGTGGGACCACAATTGCCAGAGTTATATGCATTCACAGGCAGAAGCACGAGCCCCAAGAACTGGTTGGGGGCGGATAAGTATAGACTATTCAGGTTTACACGGCTATTGGTTACCGAAGTCTGCCTTATAATGGTGTAAGCCTCAGAGACATTGCAGCATGTGGCCTCGGCAGATCATGGCTTTTATTCGGATCCCAGACACACCCTGCGTCCTGTACTATCAGTTATTTATTGTACTGTTCTTCCTTGATAGCCATTTTTTCCCAAAACTTCAAGTTGAGGCATTCTCTGAAGTTTACAATTACTGTCCAGAGGAGATAATTAGGCAGAGGGAGGTCAGATTCAAACTTTAGCGCCAGGAAACCTCTGGATGGTGTAGGTTTCCATCAGTTTCTGCTTTGACAACAACAAGCAAAGATCATTCCTCCTGCGCTAATACATTTTCAGATTTGTGGGGAAAGTGTTAGATGACTCACCCCTCTGCTTTCTATGTACCAATGTGGTTGCTGATGTTTTATATTTATAAAATGCACTTTATTAACTCATCCAAAATAGCCTTCCAAAGTCTGAAGAAAATACAGATTTTTTTATACTAACGTGCTGCACAATTCACCTTCCCCATTTCCCCAGCAGCGTATTTATGCCTATAGTCCTTAACAGAGTCGCTGAATATTTTACAAGGAAATAAAGGGTCAGATTAAATTAGTTATTAACAATAATTTGGAATTCCTAGAAAATTGAATGCTGCCAACTACCGAGCTGCTCAATGTGTGTGCAATGCTAAAAACTGTTCCTGCAGATTCTAGACTCATGCTTGAAAGGAAGGGTGCCCATCGGCCCCTCTTCCTCATATTCAAAAACCACTCATGAGGAGACAGCAGCTCTGCTAATTTTACCAGGTCCAAGCATGATGTGCTGCTCCTGTCCAGTTTTTTTCTCAGAATTCTGGGACTTGTAGTCTTGTTTGTTCTAAAATAAAACAAAATTGCAGGTCCCTGAATTAATAGAAAAAAGTGTGGACTGGAACAGCATATCGCACATGGATCCAGGAATCTTGGCATCCATGGCGACAGACGGGGAAGGAATGAACATACTAGCATTGCAATATGGAGCTTGGTCATGCCCCACCACAGCTCTATGCCTGCCCTGCACCTCTAAGTAGCTGACACAGATATTCTAGGTCTTGGATGCCAACTGTTTTTCCTGTGTTGTTTTTCTAAAGTTGTGCATGTATACTATGTGTATTGAGCCTGGATTAATCTACACTATATGTGAGTGGACTGGAGGGGGATGGTATGTGAGGTGGTGAAACCCATATGCACTTGTTCAAAGGGTGTTCAGTCCAAACTAAAATGGTGAGTCTAGGCATTTAAGCTCAACAGTTTTCAGCCTTGCAAAAACAGAAACACCCACAATCCCACACTCATAGATTTGGAGAATGTCTGGCAAGAGTAGACTGAAATCATTTTCCTGACAGATTGCGCATATTTTTTCCATATGGCTTTCTCATTTCGAATTCATCTTTGGAAGGTGCACCTTGCATTCTTCTGTCTTTCATAGACAAACGTTGTTTGAGTTGAGACTTTCATCTCTTACATTAACATTTACAGAGGGTGGCGGTGCAGCAGCCACATAGAGAAAGAAGGAAACTTACTGCATTCAAGCCTCTGCCAAGGGGCCAGAATAAAACTGTTCCAAAGGGCTTCGGTAAGGTAAGTGCACAACTAGAGTCTCAAAGAATGCTGGCCCATACTGGAGTGTACAGTTAATAGACAGTTATAGGACAACTGACAAAGTGAGGGCAGTTGTAGTAGAAGTGTGTGACTATGATCCCATCCAGCCGCGGTCCGTGGAGGGAGTTCCTGTGGGGCGGAAAGGAGGGGCAGGGTGGGGGGTACTAAACACCAGAATATGGATAATTGGAGGTAAGTAAACAATTAAATAAATAAAACGAATTTCGTAGCGCGCGCAGCGCGTGCTACAAAATTCGTTTTATTTATTTAATTGTTTACTTACCTCCAATTATCCATATTCTGGTGTTTAGTACCCCCCACCCTGCCCCTCCCCCGCCCCGCCTTTCCGCCCCACGGAACTCCCTCCACGGACTGCGGCTGATCCCATCGACTGGTAATGGTAGTAGGAGAAGAGATTGAGCTTGTAAAGACTAAATGACAGGGTGATTGCCAGATGAGGTTAGTAGTTGCAGTGAGAGCTCCAGGTGAAGATTGATGAATTTGAGGATGGAAAAGTGAGGGGTTAGAGAGGGGATCAACCTTTGATAGCTGTTGATGATCGAAGTTGGCTCTGAACCGCTGTCGGCCCCAGAGACACTACAGCATGTGATATGATCTAATCATGAGGTTAAATTGGGCCTGCGAACACTGACCACTCAGCTCAGCTGTTCCAAAGACTGTCAGGTATTGTACCATTCTCCCTGAACTTGGAGTCATATTTTTCAAAAGTTCGGGATGGAGTCTGACGTTTTTGATTACTGGACGGGGAGGCTTAGGGACAGAGGAAGCTAGAACTGCCTACATGCAATACAGCAATGCAGTGCTGGGATGTCTCTGAAAAACTCATTCTGGGGGTGGGAGCTTAAAAAAATTGCAACTATGAAAAAAAACTTACAAAGTTCTAGCTTACTGCGCTAATACATATTTATTTCAAGGGCAAAGCAGATGTGCTTGATGATCTCTCCTTGCCTGGCAAGTTGAAATATTTTATTTTCATTTTGAAGAAAAAAGAATCCTAAGGCTGTTGCTGACCCTTTTGCTTATGTAGATACATGAGCACTACAGCCTTCACTTTCACTAGTCCTAGGATCTAAAAATATGTAAATATGCGAGGCTCTGCATGTTTATATTTTTCGCACATGGTTATTTGTAAATGTCTGAATGAATTTAAAGGTGTGCGGTAATGATAGTGTCATTGTATCGATGTGTGTGTTCTCTTCATTGCTTGGGAGGACTGTCCTGGCCCTCCATCTTGTGCTAGGTTAGGCCAGGGGTACACAAGATGGATCCAATAGGCACCATTACTCTTGTTCATTCACACCATGGATGTGTAACCCTTGTTACATACACAACACATTTAAAAACACATATGATGTCAGTGCAAAGGTCTGAGCATGCACATAAAAGCAAACGTTTACACAGGTGTGCCAGTGGCCTTAACCCTAGTAACCCAGATAAAAAGGTTGTGGTCACACTGTTAATTGAGCTAACCATGGTATTATGCCACCAATGTGTTATGCTTTTTTCATATCAGAATTCCACTGTGAGTATTGAGGGCACACTTGATGTGCCCATCAGGTCACAGGACTTATCTCGTAGACAGATTAGCATGATAGATACCAAGGACAAAATAGAAAGTCAGGGTACTGGGTAAACACAAACTTAGGCACTCAAGACAGAGGGTTACCCCAGTGTACCAGGCAGGCAGCATTCCTGTTTCAACACAGACTCATAGACATTGATTTGTGGAGTTTCTTGAGAATCGTAGGTTTCTTGTGACTACTCCCTCAGCTTTTATAATGAAAGTCTTTCCTTTGTAAGTGACTTTTAAGCCACCGCAGCTCTACAATTAAATTCTATATAACTGATATTTCACAGAAAAAAGAGAACCCAGGCAGTAGCTTCCAAAGTAACATTCAAAATTGCATTTCAAGGGTTGGGCTGAGAGACAAGCCTTGTGGTACTCCGCGGATGAGATTGTGGTGTCCGACAAGTAGCAGTCTAGACTGACTGCTTCTGTATTGCCTGTCAAGAAGGGCCAGATTCAAAAGAGAGTGGGGCCCTGAATTTCATTTTCTTGTATGTGTCTGATGAGGATATGGTGGAAAACTGTGTGACACAGAGTGGTCCAAATGGATGAGGTCTGCCATGTCTCCTCTGGCAAGTAATATGTGGGATGTCGTCCGAGGTGGTGAGGGAGCAGTTTCTGTGCTATGTTTGACTCTTTGGGCAGACAGCGTGACATCAAGAAGTTGGTGGTTATTGACATGTTGGTGAGCCATCTGGTGATGAGTTTGTCTAGGACTTTGGCGGGGTGAGGTAGGATGGAGATGGGTCTGTAGTTGGCGAGTGTAGATGGGTTCACAGAGGGTTTCTTGACTATAAGGGGGGCTGTAGTGTGTTGCCAAGTGTCCGAAGAGGTAGCTGAAGAGATGGAGGCCGTCTGGATGGATGTGAGTGCTCATTTGATGCATTGAAGTCCTCTAGAGAGGGTGTAATGGTGAAGGATGGTGTAGCAGGTGTATGGTTAATAGTGATGGTGGTCTCATCCAGTATGATGGTAGGCCATGTTGTCAGGGTAGTTTCCTTGGTTGAAATGGGGAGATGACTTGGGAAGGCTGGTTGAGGGTTGAGGTTGCAGTATATAGAGGTTAACTTCCTACAGAAGACTACCACGAGTTTGTTACAAAGATCCTTGTGTCTCAGTTTACTTTGTATGCCCATTACACTTTGCAGGTCCCAGGAGTTAGTGGTTCCTGTTCCCAATATAGAGAATGGTTGCTTCCACCCCATGGGGCCACAGTGACACAGTACCGTTTGTCTTTTGGCGATGCATGTCGGCTCAGCCTACAGTTCATTATTGGCTGCAGGCAGTGGTGTGAATCCCCTTTCTTTCTCTCATCATTTTACAAGGCAACCTCCCTGAATTATTTAACTTAACCACCCTCATCTTCTTAAATATAGACATAGTCATACAAGCCACATATAATGGTTTTAGAGGGGACACAATTCCTTTTCATATTTGGTACCAGACTGGAGGGATAATGACAACTTAACTTCTGTCACAATCCTGTCTCTTCCATTTAATAATCTGCAGTGGGATCTCAGCATCTGTGATTCCAAGCGTTTGCCACCTCAAAGCCTATTTATAAAAATATAGTTTACAGTGATAACTGTAAGACTCAACATTTACTATTGTTGTGAAGACAATGGTCTCTGTTGACTACAAGCACTTAATTGTTAAAATCTGTTTTTTTCTTTACTTGGTAGAAACTGTCCCATGATGACGATGGCTGTGCTGGAGGCGAAGTGGATAAGGACGTGAACAAACACAATGCCCTGCAGGCAAGACGGTTAGCCTCTACCAAAGATGTGTTGTTAAGGTAAGTCAGTGACTAGAAGGTATACCAAATCCATAGACCTCCTGGGGATCCCAAAAAACATCTTGGTATATTTTTGGGGAATCCATATCTATTCCCTACTCTTTCAACATGATCAGCATGGGATCAGGTTATAGGCATGCTATCTGTTTTTGCAGGTGCACCACTAAACATGACAACGTAGAATTAGTTTAGCATCAGTTTATTGAATCAATCTTTGCTTTTTGCATTCCGCCAGTCCCCTCACTGTGGTGCTTTTGCTGGCATGAGACGCACAGCACCAATTTGTACAGTTGGCTCAAGGCATCCTCGCTCTTGTTTTGTGTCTTGCGGCTGTCCCAAGAATGTTTAGTACAGGGACACCCTTCTAGGTGGACCAGGAACTTTTACAGCCATCAACTACACATGTTTAGTGATGCAAAGTATGGAGGTTCATGATTTCAAGCTTGCCTTGAGCTAATGCCCTCATTGAGGCTCTTTTTCTGGAATGACACCGCAGCACCACCTTATATAGTTGGTTCAAAACAATCTCACTCTCATTCTGTTTCTGCTGTCTGCACCAATAATGTTTAGTTCAGGGACATGTTGAAGGCATACTCTCTCTCTTTTTACCCTTCTATGTGGACCAAGATCTATAACAACCATCAACTACACATGATTAGCCTTGGGACAGTTTGTAGGTTCATGGTTTGTAATTTGCCTTCCTCCAATTCCCTCACTGAGGTGTATTTGCTGGCATGAAACTCACAGCACCATATTGTACAGTTTGTTCAAGGCAACCTCGCTTTCATTTTGTTTCTGCTGTCTGTACCAAGAATGTTTAGTTCAAGGACAGATTGTAGGCACACTCGCTCTCTCTCTTTTTCCCCTTCTAGGTGGACCAGGAACTTTTACAACAGTCAACTACACATGTGCAGCCTAGGGATAGTGTGTAGGTTCATGGTTTGCAGTTTCCCTTTCTCCAATGCCCATAATTAGGTGCATTTGCTGGCATGAGACACACAGCACCACATTGTAAAGTGGTTCAAGGCAACCTCGCTCTCATTTTGTTTCTGCTGTCTGTCCCAAGAATCTTTGGTTCAGGGACAGGTTGTAGGCACACTCTCGCTCTCTTTTTCCCCTTCTAGGTAGACTAGGAACTTTGACAACCGTCAGCTACACATGTTTAGCCTAGGGACAGTTTGTAGGTTCATTGTTTGCATTTAACCAGGTCTAAGTGCAGGGTGTCTAAATATCATATTAAGCTGATTTACCAACCTTCAAGTCCTATCCACCCCTTGAGTAGGCAGGTGGCACTTAAAGTCCAATAGAGGGTAACTTACACCACATTAGCAGTACAATGAGAAACAGAGGGGCCTCAGAGATCCCCCACAAATATAATCTATATAGCCTTGATTGTATCTAGCTGGCCATTCGGGCTATAAATCACATGTGCATAAGAGACAATATTGTACATTTTCATTGATTATCCATTGATCCCTGGGACCTTACTGTGGAGGAGGATCTGTGTCACTTTCCCTATTTTATCATCCGTGAATTTGTCATCATCCGGACTTTGCATCTGATTATGCATCGTCTATGGACTTGAAACATGAATTAGTCTGCTTCTAATTACATATTCTGGCACTTTAAGGAGTAGATCGGGCTTTATAACGTCACGAAACATGTGCACAATTTCAATATTGTGTGCAGACAGATGTTCTGAGTGTTTTCATTTTCAGAAATGGAATGGCAGGCCATCTGCTGTCTCAATTTCATGGCCAATAGTCTTCCCACCTTTTCACCCCTTTTGTAATACAGAGAGCTCCTGTGCACAGTGGTCAGGGAGCAGCCGAATTTGGTAGTGGGAGTAGCTGCCGGGCGGTGATGTGGGGAGGTGGAGGGGCAGGGTTGGGGGTAGTAAACCATGGATTACGGAGGTTTTCAGGTAAGTACACATATAAATAAATGAAACGAATTTCGTTGCGTGCACTGCATCGCATTTGGGGATGCAGGGCACGCACCTCCGTAATCCATAGTTTACTACCGCCCACCCTGCCCCTCCCCCTCCCCACGCCACCGGCCGGTAGCAACTCCCACTACCAACCGCGGCTGTCAGGGAGACTAGTACAGTACTTTCAAGGTATAATAGGTCTCAGTGATTAGTTAACTTCCAAGGTCAGTGTTTGATGAATCCAAATCATCAAGGTGCAGCGTCCCCTTCATTATATTATGAGGGTCTCAGCTATGATCACGATTTGTCTCTGGATGGAAGAGGTGCTTACTGGTGCTTTGATTTGCTCCCAGTGGACTAGTGCCTTGTTACGTCTTCCAGCGAGTTCAGTTCATCTACTGACTGATCAGAGTGTGATCTGTCATGTTGGGTTGGGGGCTGGGTGAGGTTTTCCTGTGCATTAGAAGCCTCCAAATCTGTGTCACACAGTGAGGCCAAGAAACTTTTCAGCTGGCCCAGGTCGTCATATTTTATTGTCTTGTTCATATGACTGATTACCATTGATTTAGGATCTTGCATGCTATTCTGGATGTCCTTCTTTTAGAGACCGGGCCATAGCTTCATTTGTGTATGTGCAATGTTTACTATGAAAATTCTTTGAAGATGAATGTATTATTATTTGTAGTGCCCCCGTGTCTTTGCTTATGTGATGATCAAATGCAATTGATGGTGTCAGAGGACCCAAGATAATACCTGAACCTGACCCTACCAAACTTGTCATGTATCTGGATCAGACCATGTGAGCCTGTTGCAACTCTAGAGGAGGTCCAAAGATAAAGTCTTTGATACTCTGTATACAATGGGTAAGAAAGGCTAACATGTCATTACCTTCCTGGTTCTAGGGCACTTTAAGGCAGCATAGGTTGTCTTTAGAATGTCTGTCTTTGAGCTCTACAATCTTTTTTAGCATATACCAGTCTGTGGTCCTGCTCCCAGTTGGTCGAGACAATGATTTGTAACCCTATCCAGTCTGTCTTCGGTGCCCTGAAAGGGTGCGTTGAAGGAAGCAGTGTCTGTTCTAATAGAGAGGATAACTGCTGAGGATTTTGTTGTAATCATTGTCATTTTGAGTGCTGTTAGTTCCTTCAATGCAGTATCCAGGGCTGTGTCCTTGTGTGGGGTCCTACTATCAGCCATTGCTTTAGAAATTTTGTATACCTATGCATCCATGTATGCATTTTTTTCCTTTTTATAAAATGTGTTTTTCATGGAGGACCTAGATTCAGTATCGTAATCTCAGATACCATGCACCAAAACAGAATATTTACCCATGTGCTTTTATTCTTGCTGCTGAAAATATATCTCACTTGGTTGAGTTTGACTTCATTTGTAATGTGAGCTACTCAAAAACTATCTACATACACTGTCCTCCAGGTTTGTACTATAAATAGTGAACAAAAAGCGAATAAACCTTTTTACTTTTTTATTTTTGGAGATTATTATTATTTTTTTAATAACATTAATTACAACCTGTTACTTACTCAACCGATAACAAAATTTAATAACTATTAATACTAAAATAATTAACTTATTAATATAGTGATAATGCAAAGTATTATCGAACCTACTGAGAAAAATGTAAGGCAACACTATGCTAGTTTTTATCCTCCTGATCACCAGGAGAGGGGTGACAGTGACTTAATTGGGTGTAACATTTCTCACGAACCCCAAGTTTACATGCAGGACACCAGTGGCTGGACCTTTTTATCTCCCCAACCTAACACCTGTCAGAGCAGACAGCACAGTCTCTCCCCTTTCGCACAGGCAACAGCACAAAGCAATGCTCCCCAGTACAAGGAGAAAATAATGGAGTTGTAGATATTTGTTCTTGAGAGACCTCATCCTGCCCGAGACAAAGTTTAACTACAACGCTCACTTTAAAACTGTGGCAACTCTGGACATTGCATGGATAATTATTCAGTTTATACAATTCTATGGCTGGACTGGAGGTGAGGATTATGCTTTTCCTTTCTCCACTTTATTGAATAGCAGCCCTTGTAATTCACCAAACAGAACTATATTTCCCATGGAACACTGGGAATGGCAAAAACAAATGATGTCCAACAGTCCCATAATCCAACAGGTGTCAATTCAGTGACCAGCATAACCAACATATTCCGTTGCCTCTGTCACCAACTCCTCTTTCTTCACTGCTCGCAGCCCAGATAAATAGTTTTTCTTTTTCTCTCCTTGCATTACATGTCCTCATTGATTATTGATTGCAGTGTGTAGGTTATCTCAGTGTTGCGGGACCGCTTTGTTTTCCTACTTGACAATACTCAATTTTTCTGGCAGTGGGGTCCTCCTCTCACTAGAGGGCGCTGTGGGAGCTCCGTTTTTTGATGGCTCACAATGCACAATTTTGGACTTCCTGTCACTGAGGGATCCCATGCTGCTTGCCTCAGCCTCTGCCTGCCCCTGGAGGGTGATGCCCCTCGTTGGGGTCTGTAAATTAGGATTGCAAGCCTGATATTGATTGAATATTGATGTGCTATAAGGGCCGGTACTGAATGCTTAAATTTATGCCCCACTGAAGTCTGTATTTGATAGCAGTCTGTGAAGCCTTGTGGGGGGGCGTGCTCCCTGGTGGCTTCCTCTGAACCCATACTTGAAATAGGCTCCAGGTGGTGGTGTCCCTGGGGCTTTAACCCCTATGAATGTGAGCCTCTGCTCACTATTGATTCGCTGCACCTCAGCACTAAGGGTGGGCGGACAACTCCGTTCTGCCCACGGAATGTGCAGAGATTTGCCCTTAGGCGGAGAAACAGGGGAGAAACAGGGGAAATCTCTGCACACTCAGGGCGTAACGGAAGTTGTTCCCCCGCCCTATTAAATACATAAAAAAATACAAGTTTAAATAACCTTACCTGATTGGCGGCGTCCCCGGGCTTCAAACCTCTTCCAGCGCATCTTCTTCTGAGAACTGCGCATGCTCAGGCTCCCGCGCATGCGCATTCCTCAGCTGGAATGCGCATGCGTGGGAGCCCGCGCATGCGCAGTTCTCAGAAGAAGACGCGCTGGAAGAGGTTTGAAGCCCGGGGACGCCGCCGATCAGGTAAGGTTATTTAAACTTGTATTTTTTTATGTATTTAATAGGGTGGGCAGGAGGCGGGATATGCGTAAGGGAACTATGCGGAGAGTGCGGAGATTGGTTCCATCTCCGTGCCTCTCCGCATAGGTCCCTTATGCATTTTACACCCACCCTTACTCAGCACCTCAATCATTAGCGTTTCACGCTCAGCCCAAATTTGTAGGTGCTTTATGTAGCACCCTATTTGGCTTATATGTCATGGGTATTCTACTACCACTGACTGCCATAACTGCTAGTGCTCTGCGTTGGACCCAGAATCTAGGCGTTCAAAAAAGTGCTGCTCTTCACTTCCACCTAGCGGAAACTCCACTAACACTGTCTATCATTGTTGTTCCCCATTAGGCAAGAGGGTGACACTTAATATGACGGGGACCCTTTAGCTGTCCTCACATGAGACGATGAATTTTATGACACTGTTGATGCCTCCATTTATTGCGTTGTGAAAGAAACCATGTCTCCCATGGAACAGAGTTTGTCACAGCAGATTGGGTGCGCATGCGCAAAATTGGCCCTGGCTCAAGGCGTGTTGGCCCTGCGCCCCCCCCACCATCCAGCCCAGCCCAGTGATGGGGACCTCCTACTGGCCAAATGTCTCCGTGAGGAAGGGGTGGATCATGATGTCTTTGAGCACTTCAGGTAGGTATTCTTGAACCACGCCCTTCCTGCCTTTGTGTCTGGGGATTCTGCATGAGGGTTAGTAGCATCTCCCCGACCCACAGACAATTGTGCCCACAGGGACACAGATAAGGAGCCTGGTCTGTTGTGCCCATGGAATCCTGCTCCTACACCCCCAGCCCCGGATCCCCCATCTGGACAATGGTTCAGACATGTTAGAAACCAAACTTCTCATACACTCCAGCTCTACCGATTGGACACCTTCTACTAAGGGGGCAAATTAGGTGGCAGGGCAGATGAGAACCCCGATGGCGAAAGACACTCAAAATTGCCTTAAAGCAGAATACCCTCAGCCATCTTTAAAGGTAAAAGTAGCCCTGATGCTTGAGCTAGATCCCAAAATGGCCACATTTTTGGCAAAGTTTTTTATAACCCCAAGAACGGCATTGACAAGTCCTGGCGCGCGTGCCAGGTAAACTTTTGGATGCATGCCCTAGGCCCCCTAACCAGCATCCTGGACATAGCAGAAGATGCCAAGGTTTTGGGAGCTCTCATAACCCCGTAGGCCCTCTCCGGGTGAGTGCAACAGGCGTTGACCTTCATGGACAATACTAATTGCACTCTGTCCACATAGCAGAGGAGATCTTTCCTCATTGGAGTTGACCCCAGGTTGGGGGATCTTGAATATTCAGAAGCAGGGCCAGTAGCTCATGGAGACCTTTTTTGTGAGCCATTTATTAAGGAGCTAGGGAAATTTGTCAGTACCTTTCTTACCTTGACATGGCCCAACCCTCCATCAAGAGAGTCTTTTCCTCATGGGTTTCCCGTGAGGCCGAGCAAAGCAGGGGCTACTCGGCCGGCAGCTCCTTCTCCCAAAATCCTCTTAAAGGGCAAGGCTCCAGGCGTGAGTAGTAGCAAGACCAAGCTGACTTTGGCAACATTTACCAGACCCCAGGTTGGTTGACCTTGAAGATTCAAAAGCAGGGCATATAGCTCTGGCAGACCTATTGGGTGAGCCATTTATTAAGCAACTAGGGAAATTTGCCAGTATCTTTCTTACCTTGACAAGGCCAAACCTTCCATCAAGAGGGTCTTTTCCTCATGGGTTTTCCATGAGGCTGGATGAGGCAGAGGCTGCTTGGCCAGCTGTTCCTTCTCCCAAAATACTCCTAAAGGGCAAGGCTCCAGGCATGGGCAGTACCAAGACCAAGCCGGCTTTGGCAACTTTTACCAGACCCTGAAAGGCGCTTCAGAGGCCAATGATACAAATGGTTCGATACTGCCTCCACTACCAGTGAGTGTTCAACCTTCTTTCTTTGTGCAAGTAGGGGATCACTTGATGACTTTTTTCCACAATTGGCAGTACATCACAAGTGATGTGTGTGTCTTGCAAACAATTCAGGGGTTTCATATAGAGTTTTGCATTTCCCTCCAACAGAAGGGGTGACTCAGACCTCTGCAGTTCTCAAACCACGTGATTATCTATCTACCCCAATTTTCTCAGCACAAAGGTGGTTCCTTCAGTTCCTCTGGCAGCAGCAGGTGTTTCAGTTTACAACCCTACCATTCAGCCTCTCCTCCACCCTGTTGTGTTTCACGAAGGTCCTCAAACTGGTCAAGGAACATCTCTGGGTACAGGGGACCCACCACATTGTCTATCTAGATGACATGCTTCTCCTGGGGCAAAATCTCCTTCAGTTGTCGCCCCAGCTGCAGGGGGCAGTCACCCTGCTAGAAAGCCTCAACATTGTTATAAACAAGAGGACGTCCCTCCTGATTCTGGCACAAAAGTCAGTTTTCTTGGATTTGATTCCACAAAGGCTACATTGAGTCTTCCAATGAGGAAAGTGGCAAAAATCAGACACGGGTTTCGACGTACGCTGACCAGGCACAGAGTGTCCTTGAGGCAGATTGCCTGCCTGGTGGGCCTCTTTTCTTCATCCATACAGGCATTCATTCCAGGGCTCCAGCACTACCAGGCTCTTCAATGCCTGAAGGCGACACTCCTGCTGAAGGCACTCTCTTATTCCCAGTCGGTGTTCCTTTCAGAGGACACATGGGAAGAGATTCGCTGGTAGCTTTCACATATGGAGGCATAGAATGACGGATCATTTTTTGGCTCCTTCCCAGATCTCATTCTAGAGTCTGATTTCAGCAGATCTGGATGGGGCATGTGGGGTGGAGATTTTTCCATAGAAGGATTGTGGTCTCCTCAGGAACAGGAGTTACATATTAATTGCCTGGAAATGGTAGGGTATTTCGCTGTCTGGTGTTGGACATAAGACAGAATCCGGACCTGTGTCCAATTAAAGATGGGTGACATCTCAGCTGTCACGTACATAAACCACCAAAGTCGTCTCAGATCTAGCAAATAATTTTGGGCAGTTCTGCCTGGATCAGCAGATATGTGTCATGGACCAGTACCATCCAGGACAGGAAAACAAGGTGGCGGACTATCAATCCTGTCACTTCAGGGATACCGGTTTTTGAAACTTCATCCAGAGGTTTTTGCAAAGCTCCAGGATCGCTAGTGCCTGTTTTCAGTGGACCTTTTTGCCTCCAGTTTGTGTGCAAACTTCTCAATCGGATAAGGCTCTCCTAACCTCTGGAGCCATGGTATTTGGCTCTTTGGGATGTTAGGGGTTTAAACCATTTTCTCTCCTGGCAACCTAACCAATTCCTTTCAAGAAAGGAGTTTTCTGCAAGATCAGCGATGTTGCTCTGCATGGTGTCATGCAGGAGAGTTTCAGATGTTCGAACCCTCGACATTACGGGAAGATCCTTCTTTCCCTCTGGATTGTATTTCAAGCTGGCCAGGTGTACCAAGTCTAATAGCAGGGCTATTAAATACCCAGAGTTCCCGGACTCTCCAAAGTTGTGCGTAGTTCAGTGTCTCAAGGCTTATGAGCAGATGTCCGAGAAGTTCCAGCCCCCGAATGAGTGACAACTCCTAATTGCTCTCAGAAAGCCTCATAAAGCGGTGTCCTCCCCAACCATAGCCCATTGGGTACATTGGGTTATGCAGGAAGCAGTGATAGATTTTCGTAACTTTGGTGCGCACTCCACCCTTGGAATTATGGCTTCTAAAGCTTTCTCTTCAGGGACCCGACTGGAAGATATCAAGAACAAGGTCTATTGGTTCTCTGATTCTACCTATAAATTACTGTACTTTAAGCCAGTATTGGATATGGCTCAGCTAGTGGTAAGTAAGCTTTAAACTAGCATAATCCTTTCCTTGGGTCTTGACTAAGTGGAGTTCACGTAGTGACACTATGTGGAGCTCCACGAAGCTGCAAAAAAACTCTGCTACGCTACACAGAGTTCCGCGAGCGGGCGAGTTGCTTGTCCCACCCGTTCATTTGACGTTTCCTGCTGTACGGCTGTGCAGATTGCGTGTTCGGGAGGAAATATCATGGTACTGTACCACGAGGTGGCGGACGGGCGTGGCCATCTTGTTTTTCTTCTGGGTTATGGTTCTGGGGACTGTTTAGAATCCTCCCTTAATCTTTACAATCCTTTTTTTCAGATCTTTTTTATTTGTTATCTATCCCTCTCTTTATTTGCGTTTTTTCCTACTTTTTGTGTTTTTTTGTGAGTTTTGGGCCAGATGTACTACGGTTTTTAGCATGCGCAAAGGGGTTTTAGACCCGTTTGACCACACAAAAAAACTTGGGCCCATGTACAAAACCTATTTTGCGAGTCGCTAATTAAATAGCGACTCACAAAATAGGTTTTATAGTGACTCATGAGGCATGTAGGAATGTTTTGCAACCGCAATTGCGGTCGCAAAACACTTGCAAATTACCACCTACTTCAAATAGTCCCCAGGGGACTCCTTCCCCTTTGCAAATGCATGCAAAAATATTTTTTAAGGGCATGCAGTGGTCCCAGAGACCACGGTCTGCCCTTAAAAAATGAAACGAAAACGTTTCATTATTATTTTTCTAAATGCATCCTGTTTTCCTTTTAGGAAAACGGGCTGCATTTAAAAAAAAGAAACCTGCATTATTTAAAAGAAGTTCCAGACATGGTGGTCAGCTGAGCCCAGCAGGCCACCATCCCTGGGAGGGCCAGACATTCCCAATGGGGTCGCAAAATGCGAGTGCCTCATTAATATTAATGAGCCTCGCATTTTGCGACCACATTGGGAATTGCAATCAGTGTCTCTGACACTGTAGTACATAGTAAATTGCGACTCGCAATTTGCGACTCGCAATGGAGCGCAAATTGCGAGTCACAATTTTCTATGGTGTTAGGATCAATGTCCCTTTGTTGTTTACACTATTTTTCTCTATACTAGTTACTTCTTTCCTAATTGTTTTACTTCCTTCCTTCTTCTCCCTGTTATTTTTTATACTTTCCTCCCACCGCCCCCCAACATCATGGCAGAGAAAGAGAGCCAGGCCAAGGTGGCAAAGAAGAGACGCCTTCCTCGCGGAAGACGGTGTCCAGAAGGGTTGCGGGCCCAGGACTTGTTTTCTGAAGTGGAGGCGGCAGCGCTGTTTTTATTTGTGCAGCACCACCTCTCCTCAACCCTGGCAGCAGGCAGCAGGCCTGGGTCCGGGTACAGGCTCCTGGAGTGCCAGTGGTGGTGGGCGAGGGTGTGCCAGACAGTGTATCATTGCGATGGGGTCCAGCGCATCCACAAATAGCTGCCAAACAGGTGGTCCAACAACCTGGGCTGAGAAAAGGACCTGCTGGACCTGCTAGGGGTTGAGGATGCGGGGCTTAGTTAGTAGCTAATTATTAATATTATTATTACTTGTGTGTTCTATGTTATTGCTAATATTTTTTCCCCCAAATAGCAAGCATGCTGCTCATATGCAGGTAAGTTGCATTTACAAATCTTATATTATGTGATCGTTATTCTAAATCAGTGCTTGTGCTCTGCGCTACCTAATCGTACTTATTTCCAATTTTGCGCTCACTTGGGCTGATTATGTAAGAACTTAAGATCGGTAATGCAGACTGGAGACTCCTTTCCTTTGTCCTGTCACTAAGATAGTGGTAGTTAGTTAGTTACTTGGGGGCCTATTAGGATGGCGGTCAGAAAACCACCCCGACCACCATTGAAGCGTAAAACAACTGCCCGCCTGTACCGTGAAAAATACACGGACTGCGGCAGAATGGGGCCAAGAAAAACCGCCCGTAGCGGGTGGTGATGTTCAAAATCCATCCACAGTGGTCGAATACGCAGCGGAAAAACACCAACCCGCCGCAAGTATAGCGGAGACACCGCACTGGAAATTAAGATATTCCCGATGGTCCCGCGGTACGTTCCACTGTTTCCGACCGCCGCGGTCGCACACTGAAATGAATGGGAGAGCCAGCAGAAGAGCTGCAGCATAGCCACCACTGCAGACGATCCATGAAAAATATGGCGGATGAAGCATAAAACCCACAATAAGGCCAAAAAGTGCACACAGCAAATTAGCCATGCCCCCCAAATACACAAAACACACCCCAATGACACAACCACATGGCAAAAAGAAAAATATGATTCTCAGGACAACACACACAACACACCTGACAGCAATACCCCGTTTGGACACACCCACATAGCTGAGTATAAAACCATCCCCTTCCCTGGCCAGAATCCTTTGCAACAGCCCAAGACTGAAGGTCTCCAACCCTCACAACAAAGGATAGTCAAAGCAACACACCAGCACTACTCACACCACACACAGCACCTCCACCACTTCCACACCTGCCCCACCAACCCCCTGCACATCACACACCATGCACATCACAACCACACCCACCACTCACACCCCTGCACCCACAACCACTTTGCACACCACACACCATGTCATCACATAAAATGCCCAAATTCACAGAGAGTGAGTTGACAGTCATGGTAAATGAGATAGTCATAGTGGAACCACAACTGTTTGGTAGCCTTGTCCAACAGACACCATTAGCCACAAGGACACAATGTGGGCAAGGATAGTCCAAAGGGTCAATGCAGTAGGGACCACCCCATGATCCAAAAAGGAGATCATGAAGCGGTGGCATGATCTGAAGAGGGTTGTCAAAGAGAGGAGAAGCAAGAACCGTGAGCTGGCTCAGAGGACTGGCGGTGGCCCTCCCATTCCACCAAAACTGTTCACACCATGGGAGGAGAAGGTGCTTGCCATACTGCATCCAGAGAGTCTCACAGGAGTAGCCGGGGGATTGGAGGCTGGTAAGTACAAACAAATGATTACCACCACACTGCTATGTACTGTCTTGCACAACTACAAAGCTACACCACCTTGGACAAATTCCATTCATCTGCACCACACACTCACAAAAACAAGTCGCACAGATCCAACATTCACCCACTCCCATTCACCCCAAATGTAGCTACCAACATTACCATGGGTGCATGTGTACAGGCAACCAGCACTACAACTCCCACCAGGCCCCCTTGTCCCACAGCATCAGCAAGATGGATCCCTCCCCCCACCACACCCAGAAGCATGTGTCAGCTATTACACAACCCATATCAAACTCACTGGTAGGTAGCCATCTTCCCTGGGAGGGTGTCTGGGGTGGGAGGCCTGTACCACTACTCCCACCATACCCCCTGCCCCATACCTCAGCAGGATGGAGCACTCCGCAAATCCCACCCAAAAGCATGTGTCAGCCAATACACAACCCACATCAAACTCACAGGTAGGTAGCCATCTTCCCTGGGAGGGTGTCTGTGGGTGGGAGGCCTGTACCACTACTCCCACCATGCACCCCGCCCCACACCTGAGCAGGATGGAGCACTCCCCCACCCAGAAGCATTTGGAAGCCATTGCAGTACACCAAACAAACTTACAGGTAGGTAACCATCTTCCCTGGGAGGGTGTTTGTAGGAGGGAGGCCTGCACTACAACTCCCACCATGACCCCTGCCCCACCGCCTAGCAAGATGGACACCTCCCCCCATCCCACCCAGAAGCATGTGTCAGCCATTGCAGTACACCCAACAAACTTACAGGTAGGTAGTCATCTTCCCTGGGAGGGTGTTTGTGGGTGGGAGGCCTGTACCACTACTCCCACCATGCACCCTGCCCCACACCTGAGCAGGATGGAGCACCCCCCACCCAGAAGCATTTGGAAGCCATTGCAGCACACCAAACAAACTTACAGGTTGGTAGCCATCTTCCCTGGGATTGTGTTTGTGGGTGGGAGGCCTGCACTACTACTCCCACCATGCCCCCTGCCCCACAGCCTAGCAAGATGGACACCTCCCCCCACCCCACCCAGAAGCAGTTGGAAGCCATTGCAGTGCACCAAACAAACTCACAGGTAGGTAGACATAATATTCTGTTTTATGACAACACTGAGCAGGATGTAAGCCTCCACCACGCACACACAGATGTCACATTACAAAGCCAAATGTGAGCACATAACAGGCAAGTAGCCAGTACGTGCACCCACACATTTGTCACAAAGGAAATGGTGCCAAATGACAACACTAGCCCTCTCATTGCACAAATATGCACACCGACCCCATTGCCACACACAGTGTGCACACAGGTAAGCAAAGGAAACTGTCACAGCTACCAAAGTGTGACACACCAATGCACATGTAGAAGAAAGTCTGGGCACAATCATGCACAGCACCTATTGACACGTTCATCGCCATGGTGCCAGTGCAACAAGGACCATTCGAAAAATAAGAAAGCATGTGTGGTGGTGTAAATCAATATTTGCACATGACAGGACAAAGGTATGCAGGAGATGACAATGGCCAGTCCATGGCCAGATGTGATGTCTGCCAGGTCAGACAAATCAACAAAGAGTCCTCAATGAAAAACATGTTGTGCCAGTCCCTAGATGACAACAGGTCCTTGTAATCATAAATTATGCACGGGTCGCATGATATGCATTGACACCTCACACCATGGACAAGTAATGCATGTATCACTGCATCATGTCAGGAGGCACAGCAGTGCACATAGAAAACAATGTTATGATCAGTCAATTGTGTATTGTACAAAAAGTGAATGACACACAACTAACACAAAGCTTGCGGGGTGCACTACAATGACCATTTCCCAGCTGATCCACAGGTGACCAAGAACTCACTGCAGAGGACAACACCAGCAACCTGCAGAGCCAGTCTCCCCCCCAGTACATGGACTTTCGGATGTTGACTCCCAGGATTCTCTGGGCGATGAGCTCGAAGCCGGCCCATCTGGTGTGTCAGGGAGCAACAGGTCCCAGGACCCCATTGTCCCCCCCACCACATCTGCTGCAATAACAACTTCACTGCAGACCCCTGCTGTTACGGCCTGTGCGTCCACTGCCACCACCACCACAACCCCAACCAGTGCTGCCTGCAACACCCTCCCTGTCCCAGAGGATGGTCACCCCACACCATCGACTGAGGAGGGCAGGGAGAAGATGCGCATGCCCACAGTGGTGAGGCAACAGGTCCGTGGCAGCAGGGTAGGTGGGAGGGGCAGGCTCACCCACAGACATCGGGAGGCTGGGACCCAATCCCTGGACCACATCACCAGAGTCCTTGGTGCATATGAACAGGCCCAGGGACAAACGGGCCGGTCGGACGAATTGTTACGCGAGCTCATCCTGCTGATGAGATCCAGTAACACCCGCATGGGACAAATTGTGGACCTCCTGGGCCAGCAAGTGGTGGTACTGAGGGACAGGCCTGCGCCACAACCAACACCTCCACCTCCCTCTGGTGGGCCGCAGGATGACAGTTCACCATCCTCCCCTGCACCCACAGAGAGGGGTGAGTCCTCAGACCCCACTGGCCCTGCAGCAGGGCCCTCCCTGCAAAGCGACGAAGGGTCCATCCTAAGAAGACCCTGGGAGTATCTGAAGGCAAAGCACCTGCCAAACTCCAGTCACGGAACCAGCCATGATGGCAACCCTCTTCACCACTGCATTAACTTTTTGGACTGTCCTTCCCCACACTGCCTTGTGAATGGCATCTCTCTGTTGGACTGGGTCACCACATCCATGTGGTGACTACTCGATTATCTCATTTACCATAACTGTCAACTCACTGCTCCACCACAACCTCAATGGAAATGTACACCCCCTCATGTGTCACCATTGTAAATAAATAATCCTTACACACATGTTGTTGTGTCTGCTCTGTTTTTATTGCAGGATGTACAGTCTTCAACATGATCACAATGTACCAGGTGTATGGACTGTATGTAGGCAAGGAGAAGTTGAAGGCACCTAGGGAAACACAACATAACAACATTCACTGGTCTGGGTTTGGCATCACGGACATCACACAACACTGACCATCAAGATAACCCAACATTCACACGTCACAATGGCCAACAAGTGTCAACATACACGTCCTGTAGATGTTCCCAAATGACCTGTCCCAGAAACATTGCCAACCACTGCTGAGTCTAACAGTGGCTGCTGTTACAATTCTCACATACCCCTTCATGACAACAGCAATATCATCAGACAATGGGTATGTTGTACATTGTCACCCACCTTCAAGTGATGTAGCGGGTGATGAGCAGTTCACGTGGGTCCACACCTTCCTCCTCTCCACTGTCCTCATCACTGGACACGGGTTGGTTTGCAGGCGGGGGCCTTGGGTCCTCATCATCATCCAGGAGCAGGGGAATCTCCTTGCGAATGGCTAGGTTGTGGAGCATGCAGCATGCCACTACAATCTGACACACCTTCCCGGGCGAGTATGCCAGTGCACCTCCGGTCTTGTCCAGGCAGCGGAAACATGACTTGAGCAGACCAAAAGTACGCTCCACCACACGACGTGTCCCCATGGGTTCATTGTAGCAGACTTCAGCCGGGGTCCTGGGATTCCGCAGTGGGCTCAGCAACCAGGGACGGTTGGGATATGCAGAGACACCTAGGTATGACAAACACAAATAGACATTGCAATGTCGCTGAGGCAGAGGGCAGCAGGTCACCCACCCAGCACGCCATATGACTAGGCTTACTCACCCACCATCAGTGCACGCTCGGGAAGCAGACTAGCCATCAGCTGGAGCACAATGCTGTTCCGCAGGATGTAGGAGTCATGGGCTGAGCCTGGGAATTTGACACACATGTGGGAGATCATATCTGCCAGGCACACCACTTGCACATTTATGGAGTGGTAATGTTTGCGATTCCTGTAAATGTGCTCACTTGCCTGTGGTGGCACAAGCCCGACATGGGTGCAATCAATGGCACTAACAACAAGGGGGATGTGCCAAGGGGATAGAAGTCTCCCTTCACAGCTGGCAGTTCAGCACCCCTGAGGAAATGGATATATCTGTCCTTGTATATCATCATGGCGGACAGAACATCACGCAACACCATGCTGAACATCGGTTGTGACATCCCACCAGCGCTAGCCACTGTCTCTTGGAACGATCCAGTGGCAAACAAATGCAGGGCCGCAATCATCTTATAAGTTGGGGTGAAAGCTGTTGGATATGTCCGGGGAGGCTACAGGTGGGGCTCCAACATATCACAAAAGGTGTTTAGGGTGGCTCTATCCAGACAGCATTTATGGATGATCGCCACATCCTCCATGTCCTCCAGCACTGTCAGATAACGAATCAGATTTGGCCTCCTCCTAGTTGAGATGAAAGTGGACACATGTCAATGCAATACATCATGAGATGAGCACAGCATCTCACGTTCTGGATGACACAACGACAACAATGACTGCCATCAAAATTGAGTTACAGACCAGCTTACGTGTAGGGACACCTTCAGATACACAAAGGGCACACCTGTCAACTTACACAAAACAAGTACCTCAAACACCATCTTGGTCAATGTGAATGCACAGAGGGATATGGCCACATTTCACATGGGCACGCCTGGGAGTATAGCAAATCAACCCCACTGTCTCCTACCTAGGTGTTGTACCTGTCACACCTTCATGCGTCATTTGAACCTGGCACACATCCACAACACAATGACCACAGTCGGCGCAGAAATTACGAATGTGTGCATGAGCAGACATAAGAGGCCATGCTAAAAAGATCATCATTCATTGAGACGAGCATTGCTGTGATTGTCACTGCACCTCAACACATTGACATGTGTACACATTGTAGAGTCCAGAACAACACTGTCCTGCCTACATGACCATCAAACTCATAAATGACATGTGAGGGAGTACAGGCCAATCTACGAAATCACATACACAAACATGGCATGTGTAGTCAACAGTGGAGTAAATGGAACATTGGCATCGTGTGCACAATGATGTGCCATTGACCATGTGGGCACGGTGCACTGTTGATGTTTGCCAGATGGCCATTGCCATTGTATGGCACCCATATCGCGGTAGCTACCACCTGGCCCCAGCGGTGTGTCACCAGCATCCCCCATTCACACAAGTGCGGTAGTGATAGGCATGGAGACATGCCGAAATGGCGGTGGGCATGCTCTGCCCCCCATATCGCGGGAGCTATCACCTGGCCCCAGCGGTGTGTCACCAGAACCCCCCATTCACACAAGTGCGGTAGTCATAGGCATGGAGACATGCCCAAATGGCGGTGGGCATGCTCCACCATCCATATCGCTTTAACTACCGCCTGGCCTCAGCGGTGTGCTACCAGTACCCCCCATTCACACAAGTACGGTAGTGATAGGCATGGAGACATGCCCAAATGGCGGTGTGCATGCTGTGCCACCTAAATCGCAGTGCCTCATGTTAATGTATTGCACCCATATCGCGGTAGCTACTGCCTGGCCCCAGCGGTAAGTCACCAGCCCCCCTATTCACACAAGTGCGTTAGTAATAGGCATGGAGATATGCCAAAATGGCGGTGGGCATGCTCTGCCACCCATATCACGGTAGCTATAGCCTGGACCCAGTGGTGTGTCACCAGCACCCACCATTCACACAAGTGCGGTAGTGATAGGCATGGAGACATGCCCAAATGGTGGTGGACATGCTCCGTCACCCACATCGCAGTAGCTACCGCCTGGCCCCAGCGGTGTGTCACCAGCATCCCCATTCACACAAGTGTGGTAGTGATAGGCATGGAGACATGCCCAAATGGTGGTGGGCATGTTCCGCCACCCATATCGCGGTAGCTACTGCCTGGCCCCAGCGGTCTGTCACCAGCACCCCCATTCACACAAGTTCGGTAGTGATAGGCATGGAGACATGCCCAAATGGCAGTGGGCATGCTCGACCACCTAAATCGCGGTGCCTCCTGTCAATGTATGGCACCCATATCGCGGTAGCTACCGCCTGGCCCCAGCGGTGTGTCACCAGCATCCCCATTCACACAAGTGTGGTAGTGATAGGCATGGAGACATGCCCAAATGGTGGTGGGCATGCTCTGCCACCCACATCGCGGTAGCTACTGCCTGGCCCCAGTGGTCTGTCACCAGCACCCCCATTCACACAAGTTCGGTAGTGATAGGCATGGAGACATGCCCAAATGGCGGTGGGCATGCTCTGCCGCCAAAATTGCGGTAGCGCACACCGGGCCCTTGCGGTGTGTCACTGCCATGGAGCATGCCCTAGAGCCAATGGGAACCTTGATTGCGGTGGCATGATGCAATTTTGAAAATCGCAGTAGGCGTTATCTGCCACCGCGGAGGCGGTCATTGGATGCATTTGAAAGATGCACCATCACGCTAGCGCACACCGGACCCCAGCGGTGTGTCACCGCCATGAAGCATGCCCTTACAGCCAATGGGAACCTTGATTGCGGTGGCATGATGCAATTTTGAAAATCGCGGTAGGTGTGCTCCGCCACCGCGGAGGCGGTCATTGGATGCATTTGAAAGATACACCATCGTGCTAGCGCACACCGGGCCCCTGCGGTGTGTCACTGTCATGAAGCATGCCCTAGAGCCAATGGGAACCTTGATTGCGGTGGTATGATCCAATGTTGAAAATCGCAGTAGACGTGCTCCGCCACCGCAGAGGCAGTCATTGAATACATTTGAAAGATGCACCATCACGCTAGCGCACACCAGACCCCAGCGGTGTTTCACCGCCATGGAGCATGACCTTACAGCCAATGGGAACCTTGATTGTGGTGGCATGATGCAATTTTGGAAATCGCGGTAGGCGGTCATTGAATGCATTTGAAAGAGGCAGACCTGGACCACCATTAGCTGTAGCTTGGCACCTTTGAAATGACCCCAGGGGGCTATATATGTGTGGGAGTGAGCCTTACCTTTCCACTGCTTCCAGAGCCTGCTGCCAGAGATCGCTCACCTGCTGCTGCCTCCAGGGACTGCTGCCCGAGACCCCTCACCTGATCCTGCCTCCAGGGACTGCTGCCTGAGACCCCTCACCACCCAGTTCCGCCGCTGTTGTCTCATGTCCACAGTGATGGCAAGGACAGAGAAGATCCGTGCCAGTCCCTTCACGAGCGAGGAACTGGAGGTCCTGGTGGACGAGGTGCTCACACAGTTCCCAAGGCTATATGGTGCCCCAAATGTTGTGGTAAGTCCTCAACAGTTGGGGGGTAGGGCAGGGGGGGGCACACATGTAGTTGGACTGATGCAGTATGTGCCTGAGAGTGTGTGGTTGTGTCATGCACTGCCTGACATGCTGTCTCCAGGGGGAAGGTGTGTGTACCCAATGCCACAGGTTTCCCTGCCTGCACATGTATGTATGAGTGACCTGTGTTGTGTTGTCAGCCATACAGTGATGCAGGAGGTTGTTCATGCAGGAGTCAGGACAGTGATTTCTTGGCTGAATGGTTGTGTGTGCCCCTGTAGTCCATCTCAGTGTGAGCCCACCTGGCCAGCACAGTCCCTGCCCACAAAGACAAGGACACATCACTTCACTTACAGAGCATTACATCAGTCTTTTCTCATTGCACTCCAGCTATGAGCCATCTCAGCACTGTAGATTGCACACGACCGGCCTTGTGATGAGGATTTAGTATTTGTGAGTTCATGTCCCTCAATGTGACATCCATGACACAGTTATCTATTCACAGGGCAGGGGCATTGAGGGATGCACAGTCTTGGACACAGTGAGGCCACACCCAGACACAGGTTGACATGTGATGTATGTGTTGCTCAACCCAACAATGGACTGGAGATGTGGGCAGGCTACATAGGGGTTTCAGTGCTGGCATCCTGCATGTGTGTGAGATGTGCAGTGACTGTGATCTCCCTCACACCTGCATGCATTTACATCAGCTTCTCCCATGCAGATGTACCATGTGAGGTGTACTCTAGTCCCTGATAGACATATCGTTGGATTTGTGATGAGTTTGTATCTTGCTGCTATACTGATAGATGTCAGTACATAACACTGTGTCACTGATCATGTCCCCCTCTTGTCGCCCATGCCTGTAGCTCAAGGTACACCAGCATAAGGCTGTGTGGAGCACCATTGCAGCCAAGGTGCAAGCTCTGGGGGTCTCAAACCGACGGTGCACCCACTGCCACAAGAGGTGGGATGACATCAGCCAGCTGGCAAAGAACGTGGCGGAGATGACCTTGGGGCTGCTTCCTCGCACTGGGCGTTTGGCACGGCGCAGCATTACACCACTAATAGGCCGCATCTTGGCGGTGACACAGCCTGAGCTGGATGCACGTTTGAAGGAGCATCAGCAGCAAGCCACAGGTGAGCATTTGGGGAGGGTGACTTTGGCTGGGAGTGGCTGAATGTGTAGAGAGCCTGTGCCAGCACTGGCCTATGTGATGTTGTTAGTGTGATGCAGTGGCATGTAAGTGGCTGCTGTGCTGGGTGCCGGTGTCACGCATTTGCCATACCTGTACTTACACAGGTAATTTGAATGCTGTGCATTCCCAATGCATTTTGAGTTGTGCTCTTCAGGTTTCTTCTGCATTGGGGTAGTCTGGGGAATCCCATGGGAGGAACGGCAGTGTTTTCGATCTGAGTGTGCCTTCATCAATGCGTCCATTGCCTGCACCCAGATTGGGTAGGCCTAGACATCTGACAACAATGTGCACCAGTCTTTGGGCCCCAAAGTACAACATGGTGGGTAGCATGGGCTCATGGCCATTGTGGACTGTCCTGTTGTAGTCTGTGTCTGTGTTGTCCCCTCCTGTTCATCCAGATCTGTCAGTAGTGTGCCCCCATCATGTCCCTAGGTGTGCTCAGAGCTAGTTGTGTGTCTGACTTAATGGAGCCACAAGCAGGGTGTTGTGCTGTGTGGTCATCACATGGCTCACTCATGCCTGAATTTCCAGTTTACACACACTGTTTGAGTCTATATAGTGAGTTGGCATGATGTGATTGCACAGGGTGGTGTGCAACATGTAGATTTGGTCATCTTTTGTTATGCATTGCTTGCATATGTTTGTTCTGTTGCTGCCACTGACCTGACCCTACATCTCTCTCTCTCATGCAGCATCTCCTGTGGTCACGGAGGGACAGGAGACGGACACCAGTGGGGGTGAAACTAGCACAACAGCTGCAAAGGAGCCCAGTAACACAGATGTCACCGGCGCCTCAGAGGGGGACAGGAGTCTGCTGGAGGAATGTCAGACTGAGACGCAAAGTACCACATCATCTGATGCCAGCGGGGATGCATCCATGTTGGCAGGCACAGGGAACGCTGCATCATCTTCCACCACACAGTGGCCAGTGCCCACCCTCCCAACCACTTCCTCAGGTGCTGCCCGTGTCTGTCTTAGTAAGAGGGGAAGAGTGTCCTTCACCCCTGGCACCACTGCCCCTGCCCACGTCCCCCCTGCTGCCATCAGTGCTGAGTCTGTGGACCTTTTGCGCCAGCTGTGTGTAGGCCAGACAGCTCTCCTCAATGCCTTCATTGACTACAACAAAACACTGGTCCAGGTGATTGCTTTCATGGAGGGCATACATTCAGTCGTGGGTGGGCTGCACCGGACTGTCCAGGCTTTGTCCCCCACAGTGACGTCTGACCTTCAACAGGCACATACTCACAGTCCAGCTCCGGTCCCTTTGTCCACCCCCCTGGCAGTGGCCACATCTGACGATAGTAACCACGGTCCATATACATCAAAGTCACGATACGGCACACGAAGCACACAGCAGCAGCAACCCAAGCGGTCTCGGGCGCAGACACCATCCCCACAGAAGACCAAAGCCACGCCAGAGTGCAGAGAGAAAAGCCCATCAGGCGACACCAGGGGACAAAAAGCAAAGCAGCAGAACTTAGGCACACATGCCTCCTGTCCCTAAAGCATCTCGCAAAGAGAAGCATACAGTTTCTGTGCCCACCAAGGAAGTGGTGCATGCCAAGGGTACACCCAGGAAGGGCTCCAAGGCAGAATCACCAACATCCTCGACTCCCATTCCAAGCCCAGTGAAGCAGGGGCCGGAGGGCACTGTAGGGGTGACACCTAGTAAACAGGGGAAGGGGGGCAGAGGTGAAGCCATACAAAGCGTTCCGCTGGGTCCAGCACATCACCAGAGGGGGTGCCAGCATCTGCACCTGATGCAGCTTTGGTGGTGAGTGTTCCTGTTGTGTCCACACCACTTCCCATTGTTCCAGAGTCAGCCAAGCCATTTAGGATCACCAAGAAGTGGAAAGGCAACCCTCTACAATCTCCCAGCCACACCGTGTCTCCAGTCTGCATGACTCCACCTCCTCGTGCCACTACACCACCTGGTCCAAGGAGCCCTCCGGCTTGCCAGGCCACTGATAGCTCTACCTCAGCTGGTCCGCTCTCTCCCCGTTCAAGTGCCCCGACAGTCCCAGAGACACAGCCAGCTCCCAGTCCTCCTGACAGGCAAGACTGAGTGGTAGTAACCTTCACACACCTGTCTCTCACACAGGTGGGCCTGTACTGCACAGTGTTACCTCCTTACTGTGTTGCTGACCATGGATCGGTACAGTCTCACACATTCCCTGTGCAGCCTCTCCTGGATATACATTGCACTTCATTTTTGCCACTGGCCTTCTTGCTCTTTGCTGTGTTCAATTATTCCCTGTGCAGCTTCTCATGGACATGCTCTGCACTTAACCCTGGCCACTGGCCTTGTTGTTCACTGCTGTCTTGCCCTTGCCTGTGCAGCTTCTCATGGACATGCTCTGCACTTTGTCCTGGCCACTGGCCTTGTTTTTCACTGCTGTCTTGCCCTTGCCTGTGCAGCTTCTCATGGACGTACTCTGCACCCTGGACTGGCCACTGGCATTGTTGTTCCCTGCTGTTTTGCCCTTGCCTGTGCAGCTTCTCATGGACCTACTCTGCAATTAGCCCTGGCCACTGGCCTTGTTGTTCACTGCTGTCTTGCCCTTGCCTGTGCAGCTTCTCGTGGACCTACTCTGCACCCTGGACTGGCCACTGGCCTTGTTGTTCCCTGCTGTTTTGCCCTTGCCTGTGCAGCTTCTCATGGACCTACTCTGCAATTAGCCCTGGCCACTGGCCTTGTTGTTCACTGCTGTCTTGCCCTTGCCTGTGCAGCTTCTCGTGGACCTACTCTGCACCCTGGACTGGCCACTGGCCTTGTTGTTCACTGCTGTTTTGCCCTTGCATGTGCAGCTTCTCATGGACCTACTCTGCACTTGCCACTGGCCTTGTTGTTCACTGCTGTTTTCCCCTTGCCTGTGCTGCTTCTCATGGACCTACTCTGCACCCTGGACTGGCCACTGGCCGTGTTGTTCACTGCTGTCTTGCCCTTGCCTGTGCACCTTCTCATGGACATGCTCTGCCCTTTGCCATGGCCACTAGCTTTGTTGTTCACTGCTGTTTTGCCCTTGCCTGTGCAGCTTCTCATGGACCTACTCTGCACTTAGCCCTGGCCACTGGCCTTGTTGTTCACTGCTGTCTTGCCCTTGCCTGTGCAGCTTCAAATGGACCTACTCTGCACCCTGGACTGGCCACTGGCCTTGTTGTTCACTGCTGTCTTGCCCTTGCCTGTGCAGCTTCTTATGGACAAGCTCTGCCATTTGCCCTGGCCACTGGCCTTGTTGTTTACTGTTGTTTTGCCCTTGCCTCTGCAGCTTCTCATGGACCTACTCTGCACTTAGCCCTGGCCACTGGCCATGTTGTTCACTGCTGTCTTGCCCTTGCCTATGCAGCTTCTCATGTACCTACTCTGCACCCTGGACTGGCCACTGGCCTTGTTGTTCACTGCTGCCTTGCCCTTGCCTGTGCACCTTCTCATGGACATGCTCTGCCCTTTGCCATGGCCACTAGCTTTGTTGTTCACTGCTGTTTTGCCCTTGCCTGTGCAGCTTCTCATGGACCTACTCTGCACTTAGCCCTGGCCACTGGCCTTGTTGTTCAATGCTGTCTTGCCCTTGCCTGTGCAGCTTCAAATGGACCTACTCTGCACCCTGGACTGACCACTGGCCTTGTTGTTCACTGCTGTCTTGCCCTTGCCTGAGCAGCTTCTCATGGACAAGCTCTGCCCTTTGCCCTGGCCACTGGGCTTGTTGGTTACTGTTGTTTTGCCCTTGCCTGTGCAGCTTCTCATGGACCTACTCTGCACTTAGCCCTGGCCACTGGCCTTGTTGTTCACTGCTGTTTTGCCCTTGCCTGTGCAGCTTCTCGTGGACCTACTCTGCACCCTGGACTGGCCACTGGCCTTGTTGTTCACTGCTGCCTTGCCCTTGCCTGTGCACCTTCTCATGGACATGCTCTGCCCTTTGCCATGGCCACTAGCTTTGTTGTTCACTGCTGTTTTGCCCTTGCCTGTGCAGCTTCTCATGGACCTACTCTGCACTTAGCCCTGGCCACTGGCCTTGTTATTCACTGCTGTCTTGCCCTTGCCTGTGCAACTTCTCATGGACATGCTCTGCCCTTTGCCATGGCCACTGGCCTTGTTGTTCACTGCTGTCTTGCCCTTGCCTGTGCAGCTTCAAATGGACCTACTCTGCACCCTGGACTGGCCACTGGCCTTGTTGTTCACTGCTGTCTTGCCCTTGCCTGTGCAGCTTCTTATGGACAAGCTCTGCCATTTTCCCTGGCCACTGGCCTTGTTGTTTACTGTTGTTTTGCCCTTGCCTGTGCAGCTTCTCATGGACCTACTCTGCACTTAGCCCTGGCCACTGGCCATGTTGTTCACTGCTGTCTTGCCCTTGCCTATGCAGCTTCTCATGTACCTACTCTGCACCCTGGACTGGCCACTGGCCTTGTTGTTCACTGCTGTCTTGCCCTTGCCTGTGCACCTTCTCATGGACACATGCTCAGCCCTTTGCCATGGCCACTAGCTTTGTTGTTCACTGCTGTTTTGCCCTTGTCTGTGCAGCTTCTCATGGACCTACTCGGCACTTAGCCCTGGCCACTGGCCTTGTTGTTCACTGCTGTCTTGCCCTTGCCTGTGCCGCTTCAAATGGACCTACTCTGCACCCTGGACTGGCCACTGGCCTTGTTGTTCACTGCTGTCTTGCCCTTGCCTCTGCAGCTTCTCATGGACATGCTCTGCATTTTGAGCCTTGCTCTTCTGTTCTCATGGTGCCTATCTGTGCAATACGTAAATAAAGACAGTTGCCCCTGTTGTCTATTTTGTCAGTGTCCTTACTGAATAAAGATATTTTTCTGTTTGTATATGGTTTACTGTGCCACGTGGTCTGTGTGGCACTTCAACATAGTCAATGTTTTGGCTCACTTACTCTATTTTTTACAGGGGTGACAGGGACTTCAGTGCTTCCTGACCCAGATACTTGTGGGGGCAATTATGTCAATTTTGAATGGGAAGCAGTTGTCATTTTCTTGATTTGTTCTTGTTGGCTATATTGTAAACATGTCAGGTTGGGGGCACTGCCAGCACAGAGTGGGATTCTATAAACAGTACTGCAGGCAGGCTGTACAGGGTCATCATGCATGTGTATTCTTCCTTTATGTGTGCCCAGTGGTGTATGTGTGTGGTCATCTTGTGATGGCCAGTCATCCTAGTCCCATGGCTTACTTTCCATGTGTGCTCTAGGATGGTCAAGAAGTGTGCAGTGTACAGGGGGTGAGTTTGTGGGAAGTGTTGATGTGTGCATGGCCCTGCATTGTGAACTACACACATGTGTCACCCAGGAGTTGTACGCCTGTTGTTTTGATTGTTCAGCCCTGGATGTGGTTGTATTCACATGTGCGAGTTGTATGTTGTGCACTGTGCAGTGTGTTGGTGTGTCCTTGCAGTTCTGGCTGACTCCTAGTTGTTGTTTTTGTCACTTGTGAGTATGCAGAGTGTGTGACTGGCAAGTCAGTGTTGTGTTTTGTTGATCATCCATGTGTCTTGTTACTGTTTGTGGTGACTGTGCAGACCTGCTGCGCCACACTGCCATTGTGGTTGTGTTTTCTCATGCATATCTGTCACATGGTGCCTTCTTGCCTCCAGTGTGGCATGTTGTGTGTGGTGTCACACCATTCCCTATCTGTGCTTCAGATGCCTACCCATTGTGGGCCTGCAATCTATCTATTTGTGTATGGTACACTCCTGCCATGTCCCCTACTGACATGCAGTTCACTTCACTTAGATGTCAGCTGTCCCCTTGGTTTACATGTGTGTGTGCCACCCCATCACTTCATTTGTGACACTGTGCTTTGTGGTGCAGTTCTTTGGCCAGGATCAATGTGTCACTCAGGGCATTTCCCCAATGGGTTGTATGTGATGTTCTGGTGCTGTTTGGCAGTCATGGTTGTTCATATGCGGTTCAACTGTGTGTGCTACCCAGCCCTCTGGTCAAGTTGTTTCCATCTTTCTGTCCCAGACTTGTGCATCTGTTGGTGTTGTGTTGAATGTATGTGTATTGGCTGTGTTATTGCTTCACTTCCTGGGTGTGCTGTTGTCTTTGTGCTGTGCTGATTGGTGTTGTGTGGGTTGATGTTCTGTCACTCATGTCTGTGTGGGTCTGGTATGCTTGGTGTGCACACACTGCTTGTTGTGCATGCAGTGCTGTGTGTGTATGTTGCCTTGTCATTGCCTGGTGTGCATCTCCTGATGTCCATCTGTGTTTGCTATGTGATTTTTCTGCCTGTGCATCTGCTGTTTGTTTGATGTGGCTGTGTTGTTATGTGATGGTGCACTGCTTGTGTGTGTTGTGGTATGTTGTCTGTGCATTGTTCCTGAGTGATGAGGTTGTGCACTCATGTTGTGTCTGTGCTCCCATTGCCTTTCCACAGTTTAGCTGCACAGGGCATATCTGTTCTTGTTGTGGTTCTGTGTGTGTTTCTGTTGGGTTATGTGTGTGTCTGTTGTTTTAGTGCAGACATTTGTTCTGGCATCCCCGTGTGTGTGTGATGTTTGTGGCTACCCCCAGGGTATGTGATTGTTTGTGTGTGTATTGACTGGCAAGTATTTCCAGCCTTCAGTGTGTTTGACACTGGTGTTGTGTGCTGCTGGTGTGAGGGGGGTATGTGTGTAGATTCCTACTGATGTTTGGCAGTCATGGAGTGTGTCAATGTACCCTGTGTGTAGTGCTGCTGGTGTACTCCTGTGAAGTAGTTGTATAAATGTGTGGCTGTTCACAGTTTGACTTCAGGGCCTTCCTTTCATCCTTGTGCCTATACATTGTTTGCCTTGCTGTCTCCCTGTGATGTTGCACTGTGATGTCTGTGGTTTGACTTCACTGACTGTACCAGCCATGTGTGCTTTCATGGTCTGAGGGTGTTGTTCTCTGTTCCTTGTCTTGCATGTGATGTACACATGCTTGGTGTGTGTCTCCATGGCCTTCCATTTGTGTGCAGCCCACTTTGGCTTTCCTATTTGTTGTGCTCCATTGCTGTTGGCGTGTGGGGTGTGTATGTGTCTGTGTGTCAGTCTGTGGTATGTATGTGTGACTATGCAGGCTGTGTGTCTATTTGGATGTTTGTTCCATTTATGTGTTCGTTTGGTGCTTGTACTCATTTTTGTTTCCCTGAGTGCAGTGTTGTTGTGGTGTGTGTGTTTCCCTGGCCCTGTGCTACTGTGCTGTGTGTTGTGTGTTCCTATGCAGCCACTCCTGCAGTGGCTGTCTCCCTGGTTGTTTGTTGTGTGGTGCAGGGTGTGTATTCACCTGGCATGTTGTTGTGCATGGGGGTACACAGGAGGAGCACATGGCATGTGCCTTCATGGGATGTACTAGTGTATGGTGGGAGGTGGTGTGGCCCTGTGGTCTTTGTGCCCTGCCCATGCCTGGCACTGGCCCTGCCTTCTGCATTGTGCGCATGTATTCCCTTGTGTTTACCGCTGCGGTGATGTTACCGGGACATTGCTGCATGGTCACGGAAGATATGTGTCCAGGATACAGAGGGGTGACTTGGTGGCAGGTGGGTGATGTTTGGGTGCCCTTATGGATGTGTTCCTGTCCCCACCAGGGTGTCTGATGGGGATCTGGACCCTGTGTCAGCCCATGTGTTGTGTGTTGTGATTGTGTTATTGCGTACCTGCGGTGGTCCATGAGTTGCTGGTGATGTAGCAGGTACAGCACTGGAAGAAATTGTAGACCTGGGCCCATGGCGGTCGTGACCGGGTGGTGTGGACCGGGACTCTGGTTTCGCATTCCGCTGTCGAGCTTCTGCCGTCTCTGGTTGGGCAGTTTCTCTGCTGCGGTGCGTCTGCTTGTTTGGGGCATCCTAATTTGTGGAGCGGGGCGGACGTCATTCCGCATGGCGGTGAGTCTCCATTGGCTCCCGCCACCGCGGTGGTGGGCGCACTTTGATGGCGGTGCGCACTGCGTCGGTCGGGAAATGGGCTATGTTTGGCCATACTAATATGGCGGACGTGAGTACCGCTGCTCCCGGGTGGAAAAATTCATTTTTCTGCACCGCCCGACATCTTAATGGACCCCTTAGTATTAGTAATTTAGCGGCCAACGTCTTCTCACTTCAATCCATACCTTTTTTGTAGTTCGCATAGTGACTAGCAGCCAACCAATTTGGTGTATTCAACATGCATGTGTCCATCTATGCATTTAAAGATTAAATGCAGACTTAGTGAATTGGCCCATCAAAGGCGGTTGAGATGATTTTGAATGAGATTGGAACTTAGAAGTAAATCTAATCTTTTTTGCAATTCATTCCAAAGTCTTTGGAATACGGGGGCTAGATAGATTTAGGACTCAGGAATCAGATTAACTGTGGAATAATAAAGATAGGACGTTCTGCGACCGCAATACTAGTCTACTACTAGTCGATCTGATTTAGGAAAGGTCAATGTTATTGCAATTGCTGTTTCCCGTCCAAAAATTATTTTGGAGCAATTAGTTAATATTTATTTAACACCAATCATTTTTGTCTCTTTCATTATGTCTTACATGATCATCCGCATCCAGGGGCAAGACTAGGTTGCCCGAGGCAGGTGCAGGAGCTGGAGCTGCCTCCCAAGGACACTCCTCATCCAATGGCTCTGGTGGCCCCACTAAGTCCTTCTGGTGTTAATATTAATGTATATGTTTCCCTAACTTTTAACTCTCCTTAGTATGAACAATTTTTTCCTTTTCCTAATTTAATTTTGTCCCAAATCCTCTTTGATCTATCTGTTTCTAAATGTTTGTTATACCTGCATTATCCTATTTACTAACTTAGTTATTTTATATTTCTAATGTCTGTATTAAAATGTTTACCTCAAACTGCCTCTGCTTGTACTAGTCTGTATGTAGCTTGCTTTCTTCTGGTATTTCAGTCAGCTTTCCCTCTCCCCTTATATATTTTGTGGGCTGCCTAGTGGTGGTACTGTAAGACTCAGAGAACCCATTGGTCCTTACTAGTACTAGTACCACTACTCTGCAGTGCAGATTGCATGCCCAAGTAAGGTATTCTACGCATGTTTGTTGAGATGAGAAGGCTTTCTTTTACTTTCTCATGCTAAATCAGTAAAACAAGAGAGTGGCCATGGTCACGTTGGACACCCTAAAGTTGTCTCTTCTTCTCATCTAGGCCTAGTTTTATATATATTAGCAGCAGTTGATGGTGAACTGATTACCGTGCACCATGGCTGGCAAAAAGTATGAGGAGGAGGAGGACGGCACCATTACATTTTCCAACCAAGAAGGCCTCATGTCTGATTGACTGCCCAGTTGGCCACGCTTATCTCTTTTCAAAAACTCAGATTCGCCAATAGCTCTAGCCACTCAGTCCTGTCCTTTACAGGTTGTCTTCTTGAGAGGCATTTCAAAAATTGCCAACAACAACATGCACAACCAAATATTTTATTGTTTTTGATAGGACATACTGTCTGTACTCGATTTGTAGTCATATGTGTGGTGTATGTATTTTCAATCTTGATATGGAAAAAAATAAATAGGGAGAGACGTATATGGCATCTAAAAAATGTGTAATGTTTATGTAGCTGTACCGATCACCAGTGCCGGGGCCAGCGGGGACGGCGACGCAAGCCAGCAGGGAGCAGATGCGGCAGATGCAAGGGGTGAGCCAGCAGCAGTGGTGGGCTGTGGTAAGTCATATTGCTTGCTTATTGACAAATTATACACTCGCTGCAAGGGTATACACTGTATACTGAACTGTTGAGACTTAGGGGCATATTATCAAGCACGGCATTAAAATTATCGCTGCTTTAGCGGCAGAAAACTGCCACTAAAGCGGCGATAATGGGTTTGATAATATGCCGCAGAGAATTCCAATAGAAGCCCATGTTGACACCAGAACATGGGCTTCTATGGGAATTCTCAAGGACATATTATCAAGCCCATTATCGCCACTTTAACGGCAGTTTTCTATCGCTAAAGTGGTGATAATTTTAACGTCATTTCTTGATAATATGCCCCTAAGTTGTGAACAGTTGAAGACATTCTTTACTTAGCATTAGCATATACAGTGGGAGTTGAGTAACTAATGGCCTCTTCTATCTTCAACTTGGCAGAGAAAGTTTTATGAAGAAGAGTCAGACCTTGATGGGTTGAATGAAAAGACAAAAAAGGATGGAAGGAGGAAGGACGGGTGAAATCTAATATGACTGGCAGAGAAGGATGCGTGGGTGAAGGGTTGCATATATAGGTGGCTGATATGATGCATGGGTGGTTGAAGGATGGGTGAAAAGTGAAAGAAAGGATGCCTGCCTAGGTGGGTGAAGGGAATCCTCTGGGGGTTTGATGGGTTAACTCAAAGCAAGTACGCATGTTGGTTAAATGAAAAATGTATGTCGGTGAAAGGTTTGTTGAGAAAAATAGCCATGTTTGGATGGATGGATGGATGGTATTCAGTCAAAGGTGAAGACTGGATGAGGAGCATGTAAAACTTAAATCGTGCCTGAGTAGCAAAGCCAAGGGTGATAAAATAATGCAAGAAGAGCAATGCAATGATAAGTGGAAAAATCCCTCAGAAGAAGAATAAACAAGGAATGGCTTTTTTTATGAATGTTTTTGATCGAAAGGTTTGAGGTTGTATTTCAGACTACTCCCTTGACTCACAGTAGTTTTCAAGCACAACATATATATTATGTACCAACCCATCATCAATCGCCTCCCTCCGAGGTCCACTCTCTACCCATGGCATTTTGACAGCATCAGCCATAGGTGGCCTAACGGCTGCATGGTTACAATTACAATAGCAGTACCTCATGTGATGCCATGCCGTATATCATCATTCATATTAGTAACTATTCATCTACCTTGTTGTAGTCAGGGTGAAAGTGAAATTGAGCATTTGCCATTTAACAGAGCATGGCCATGATAGAAAAAGAGATCATTGTGTAGTTCAGCTGCCCCACCTGCAGACTGTAGTAAAGTAACGCTAATCTGCGGCACGAGTATGTCTGTCTAGGGTGCAAACTGAGCTGGCATGCCTATAAGATTAATTTAGCTAAACAAGAGAGAGAAGAAGAATTCTTGTCTACTCCATAGTGCCTAATGCCTGAAACTCTAATCACATCCAAATCTTAGGGGCCGAGGAATAGAGGACACCACAAATGTTATGTACTGCTAGTGCTACTGTACCACTATATAATTTTATGTCTTACTGTTTTGCTAAGAGTATTGGTTACAATTTGTCTTTTTTCTTTCTTGATATAGCTACTCCTGCCAATCCACCATCTGACAGGTAGGAGAGAGCCGCCAAGACCCGGCAAAGGAAGCTGGAGGTCATCAGGGCCGAATATCAGCTGCTAGTGGTCCAGGTGGAGGAGAAGGTAGCAGCAGCTGCAGCCTCCAATGCCCCGGACCCAGCCAGGCCCCAGTGCCTCAGATGGTATGGCACCGTGGTCCGGCAGCTGCCCGCCACAATTATTCAACTACTGCTGCTCCCCCTGTACCCTTAGAGCCTTTCAGCACTGCATGCTTCTGAGGATGCCCCGTCTGGAAACCAGGATAGAGGAGCATTTTGACAAGCTGGAGAGGAAGTTCAAAGTCCTAGCCTGCCGCTAGGCCTTTCTTACCCCTTTTTGAATATTTTGTTTTCTAGGTGGGACCTGTTGAGGAGAAGGTGGGAATGTGGGAGTTGGGGAAATCAGATTCTTGGGGTTTTTGGATTTAAATTTTTTACAGACATTTGTTTGGACAGTTTAGATTTTTGTTGGACATTGGTTGGGGTTAGGGAGGGGTTGGGCCAGGTGTTGTGGGCTTTTCTTCTAGTTTATATGTTTTAGGGGACTACATTTACAGCTTTGCATATGATGTAAATCTTTTTTGGGGGGCTACTCTTTTACTTTGCTCTGTTTCCGTTGCAGCAGGGCCACAGTCAGTTTTTGAAATATGCTTATAGTGTAACACACCAACAGATAGATGCGGTACCCTCACTTGTCCTACTACTCTCTCCTTCTAGTCTATGCAGTCTAAAACTATATTAACCCCTATGGACTCAGAAGGGTTTGTGTTTGTGAATTAATTTCCATAGTATGTAGATAATTGCATCTTGAATGAATCCCCCACTGTTCTTCTCTTACCTGTGATTAGGTGAAGTGATGGCTGCATGGTGATGGTTTCCCAAGATGCCATAGTGGTGGTAGTAGTATACAGTAGCAGCAAGCTAGCGGACTAGTCAAATAGAAGCGAAAGCACCAGAATCTGAAGTTTAGCTCCACTCCCTCCTAGCCGAACTCAAACTGTAGGTTGGGGAATAAATAATCATCGAAGGGAACTAATTAAATTGACATATTTAAATATGAGTTAATGCTGTTTTATAGGCAAACTTTCCCAAAAATAAAATGAGACAGTCACCTGAGGGAGACTAGAGTATAAGTAGTAGTACACAAGAAGTCTGCTAAATGAGAAACCATGATAAACAATTCTATAGTAAAATAAATCAGAATGGTGGGCTAGTATAAGTTACAAACTGAAGTCGACTCAAGCTATGAAGTGGACAAGCATAACCTTTAGTGCTGGAAGAACAATGATGCTGTCAATTTTGATGGATTATGTTCCTCTGAAAAAACTTTGAATATTGAATACTGTGCATGGGTGGGCAATCTAATATATATAACATTGCCAATGTGGGCTATACATAGAGCAGAAGAAGATCCTCGCCCTGCCTTGAGTTGGTATTGCTTTCACCACATCCACCACAGCAAGTGTGTGATCAATTATTGGTGTAAATTTAATTTAGTCACACCTCAATAAATCACACAGCCCGGGGGAAGAGGGTTAGGGCTTCAATGAATGGTTGGGAAGGTGGATTTGAGGGAAAGGTTTGACAAAGACAAACACTACACAAGGACAACACATTCATCTTGGCAGCCGTCCATTATAAATCTGTTATGGGAGGAAAAGGAAATGCATGTATGATGATGAGTACTAGACTAGTTCCACTTATCTACATCTACCTCCATAACTCTAAGGCTTTCAGGAACCTTCCTTTTCCCTAGCATTGTCTCGTGGCGTGTTTTACTCGCGGACTGAGGCAGGGTCCAAGGAGTGTCTAGATCATCAGAAGGGGGGCTTGGAGAAGAAGTTGATGGACTAACCCTCCTTTTTCTTGCTGGGGATCTGGAAGACAATGGATCTTCTGAAAGTGTGGCTTGCTCTTCTTCCTCAGCAGGAAACGCGCTCTCCTAAACTGTCCCTACCTCGGGAGGAACTATCTGAGTTTCCTGCATTGATTGGGTACTTCTTTGGTATAACGATAAGTCATGCTCAACGCCAATGCTCGTCGGCTTTGCCATGATTAGACTGGCTGCCTCTGAGACAAACATGGGCTTGGGCCTAGGTTGGTGGGGTGGGTCCCAGCTTGCTCTCTGAACACCGCTGTGGCAGGCACAATTTTTGGTTTCCCAATAAATTGTCTTGAGCAACATACTGGTGGTGGTAAGTGCCTTCTTGTTCTCACTGGCAACTTTCTTGGTACAGGTACCTTTCTCCTTTGGGGCCATCTTGAAGCTGTCAGTTAGCAGTGGCACTCAGCTTCACAAGTTGAAGAGATGTCTGTGGTCACACGTCACGTCGTGCGCAGGCCTTCTGTCTGACAGGACTATGGCTGATGTTGTCTCCTCCTCTTGTGCACCTAAAAGCAGAGAAGCAAAAACATCAGTGAAACGTGGCATTGTTGTAGTTCAATTACAAGCACAAACAAATATAATATAGTTTAGTGTGTGGTCACACTTGTTACCTCAGTAATTAAAAAAATTAACAATACAGTGCAACCATTTGTGAGACTTTGACAACAACATAAGCTTTCATGGTGTACTGTATAGTACACTCAGGAAGCATCGGAAAGAAGAAGAAGAACAACAACAAAATACAAATGTAACGATTTGTTTTATGTGCATTGTGCATCACGTGAGATGCGGCACTCAGAAAGCTGCAGCGGACAGATGACAATGGAACAATCCATAGACAATGAATACTGTTGTGCATGTCATATAGAGACATGGGGTTAATGGTTCACTGATTCCAAATCATGTTACTTATGAAACTCAAATTTTTTTTTTTTTAAATAAACAACAAGCAGGAGGCATGGAAAACTATGAACACAAGCAGGCCTAAGGACACAGACTTTACAAAAGAGTCCCCGCCACATGGGGAACAAAGGCAAATGCATTGCTGGCCTACTATTGCAATGCAAATACACTCACACACTGGGCAGACAAAGGAGGCATGTTACACAACACATCTTTAATGCAACAATGCCAACAATGAAAATCCACAGGGCAAAAATATTTGCAAGTTACAAGAACCACATACATACAACAAAGGCATTTAATTTAACACACATGAACAAAAAGAGAAATACCACAACAAAAACACACTTTATATTTCAATCCAATGCCATCCATGGTCTAAATGATGGTTAAATTCAACAGACACCACAGAAACAGTTGTTTCATGCACACATGAGTAGCTCTGGGCCTACTGGCTGAAATGCCTACTAGCAGACTACTGGGCTACATAGTGAATTAAATCAATATTGCAAATTGATTTCAAAACATGGAGAAAATGTGGTGAACTGTGCAACATGTTTCTTTTATAAAAGAAGAAAAATTACTTAAAAAAAAAAAACTAGACCCTTACTAAAACTAAAGGTCACCCACCACAATAAATTTAAAAAATCGATGAAAAGTACAAATAAACCAAGGTGCATGGCCCCAATCAAACAAACACCAGTTTTCCAACTTACTTGTGAAATCTCAAATTCAAAGTCGTCAAATCCAATGATATATTATGCAGCAGACCCAAAGTGTGATCCTTTCAGCTCCAAATCCAAATGAAAAGTGACCAGGAGATGGACAAAGAACTGGGAGGAGCCTGCTGGACAGGAACAGGAAGTTGGAGACTCTGGTGCACTGCCTTCCTCTTGAAAAAAAAGTAAAAAAAGAAAAAGGACTCCTTCCATAAAAAAACTAAAGCCAAATACCAGTTTGAGGAGTTTCTTTATTCCAAATAATCCTTTTGAGAAGGTTTTGATGCTGCTCAGGGAGAGAACCTTCTCCAGATTACAGTCGCAGTAGATCTTGTGCGTTCGGGATCGTGTTCATCACAAAACCCTCACTGGAACTCCGTTAGCACGTGCGAATTGCATGTTGGTGACCGCAAACTCTCGCAGGACCATGCGGCTGCCTCGCAAATCTCTTGGCACTCGCAAATGGCTCAGAAATCTCACCAGCGATCGCGAGCACCTGGTAAGTCATTCTGGCGTGCGCGAAAATGTATTTCAGGTTTGCCAACACAAAAAAACTGAGCTCCATGGTGGAGTGCAGAGTATATATTGGCAATTCTGTATTCTACACAGAGCACAGAGTTGCCAAAACTCCGCAAACTCCATGAGCGGAGCCGAGTTTTACGCCGAGCCTTACTCTTAACATAGAATTCAAAATTTCCTAGCTATCATCAGCAGAAAGTTTCAGTTCTATTAAGGCCTCAGAGATGGATATTATCCCACCCACAAAGTTATGATCTGGAGAACCCTTCCTGTGACTCTTAAGTAAAGATGTTGACTTTCTCATATAAATTCTACAGTATGGATGACTCAGTGGAGTTTGCTGATGCATACCATGTGTATTGTTACATCTGCGGATAGTACTTAACATGCTGCTAGTCTTCTGGATCTATCAAATGTTTAGTCGACTGAGGTTGTCTTATTCTCAAGAGTGGAGAATAGAAAGTCGGATTCCTAGAAACAGAGCTGTGGCTTGACTCACACACCGAAAGAGGAGTTGGTGACAGTCAATGGACTATGTTGATGATTCCGGCCTCGGATTTGACACCTGTTGGATTATGGGACTGTTGGACATAATTTATTTTTACAATTCCCAGTGCTCCATGGGAAATGTAGTTCTGTTTGATTAATAAAGAGGGCTGCTATTCAATAAAGTGGAGAAGGGAAAAACATAATCCTCGCCTCCAAGTCCTTAGTAGAATCAAAACTTTCTGTTACAATAGCTAGGACATTTTTCATTCTATGTCAGGACCAGAGTTGAAGATTCTGATCTACTTTCTTTTATTTCCATACCAGCGGTCTTCAACAAAAAACTTTAAAAACCAAACTTTCCCAAGATGCACAGTGAAAGGTCAACACAGATAAACCAATCAACAGTCTAGAATGTCCATAAAGGTAGAAGTTCCCTGATTAGCTTCCTCTTTGTTTTCATGTTTCCAGCTGTCAAGTAGTCTTTCCATTACTCTTGGTATAAATGTATTTTTTTCTATTTGACATGTTGTACTTATATGGTGTTTGCATGACTATCAAGCCGATATTATGAGTGGGCCTTGGGAGTGCTTTTCACACTCCATTTGTTGTGTCTTGTAATCCCCAGGACCTCATGAGTGCGTTGAGGCCAGCTGCTGCCAGAGGGTGTGAGAACGTGTTAGAGTGCACCTCATTGCTCCATGGAGACAGTGCTTCAATCAGTTTGGTGTAAATTACAAGCTTGCGTACCCATGGAGCCTTTGCCTACCCAAGCCACCTGGAAGCCTCAGACGCCTGTTTCCATATGGGTCTGTATTTATATCGAACAGCCTGACTTCCGCGTTATATACCAGTAAGTATGTACTTCGTGCTTATTTCACACAGTGCTCACACGGGTTCCGCCTTAGTGCTCCTCAAGCACCTGTTTAGGGGCAAAGCCCAGCTGTACTGACACCCTCGAATTCCATAGGGTGAGTAAGCCCCAGGGCAGAGTTCTGTTTGCTTCGCTTAGTGCACCCAAAAGTTAAACTGTCACCAGTTGCCAAATTCAGCATAGACTGATAAACAATTATATCATATTCCTCAGCCAGAGTGAGCTGAGCCTAAAGTATGCGGCAGGTACTCCTGCTCTCTGCATATAGTTGAACCTAAGAGTGTGTCAGGTACACCAGCTTTGTTCTGCATATAAACTCTGCCTGGTGGAGGCACTGCACCCAGAGCTTGATCAGCATCTAGTGGGCCATGAAGGAGGATTATTCAGAAGAAGACTCTCTGCAGGTCCTTCCCCTGGACGATTACTATTGTGAACCGGTAGATATATCCATCCATCAAGTAGTGGCGGCTGCCATGGGGCCCTTTGAGCACTGCCTGATGCAAGCGGTTTATGCCTGCTTGGCCACTCACTCCATAATTGATGATGCCTGCCCGGTGCTGGGGCACCCTCTCATTTATACATGCGCCCAAGTGCAAGAGTGACCACGGAATCGATTTGAGCACCTTCAAGTGCCTTAAGAAGACCTTTCTTTCCTGCCCAGCCCTGAGTACACCTGACGCCTTTGCTGACACAGCCGATCTACCTCCCTCACACCACTGTCTTGACGCAGAGGACGATGACTCCCACAGTGACTCTATTGATGAGGCCGGCCCCTCCCGCCTGGGCATCCCTCATTGGCCCCCACTCCCTCAGAGGACTCCCTAGATATGCTATTCCCGGAGGACCTTTTGCACCCCCGCTGAGTGCAATTGGCCCCTTCTGAGAAGGCCGCTAATTTCATGGCAGGCTGCCTTGGGACGCACCTAGAGAAAGAAGTCAGGACATGCCTTAGAGCAGAATTCCACTGTCCCCTCCTCTGTGGCAAGGTTACAATGACCCAGGAGATAGATTCCCCAATGGAAACCTTCTTGCAGAGTTTATTAGGGACCCCAATGAGGGCATAGATTTATCCTGGAAAATCTGGCAAGATAAGATATTGGACATGTGTGGCCCTCTCACAAAGATCTCAGATCTGGCCAAGGAGACAAAGGCCTTGAGTACCCCAGTTTTCCTGAAGGTGATCTTGGGTGGGTGCAACGAGCTGTACATTTTCTAGGGAACGCAAACTGCACCCTATAAATGGAGAGGCGCCATTCCCTTCTTCTGAAAGTGGACCCCGTACTGGGGCATTTAGCATCCATGGAAGCTGGTACAGTGGCACATGGTGAGCACATCGGGTAGCCATTCATTAAGGAGCTTGGCATATTTGAAGCCACTTTTAAATCCTTAGATAAGGCTCAAGATTCAATAAAAAATGGATGGCCGTTTTACACCCAAGGCCATTTCAGTGGCTTCAAGAAGTTCCAAAACCAGTGCAGACAAGGGGAATTCTTCCAATTGTGGAGATGTCATTGTGGATGCGGTTCCAGAGGTTACTCCAGAGGGCAGTTCCAGGCCCAGCAGGTGAGTGATCGCCTTTCTTTCCAATGAGGAGAGGACGTTTGGCCCTATTTGCTCACAATTGGGGGCAGCTTACTTCTTTTTTTTTTTTTTTTAAATCTTTTTATTAGATATTTTAACATTTTATATACAGGGCACAGTACGTTGTTACAAAAGAAAAACAGAGAAGAAGAAAAATACCGGCAGAGAGACATCCAGTAAACAATGAGTACAATAGGACAAGAGAGAGATACATTCATTAATTGCAATACCTACTATCCCCCGCTCTAACGAGATACAAACTATACAGCTTCTAGGCAACAAGGAAAGCAAAGCGAAAAAAAAAAAAAAAAAAAAAAAAAAAAATTAGCAGGCCTATTTAATTCATTGATCTAAATTAGAAGTTCCCTTCTTTCCATCTAGTGATAGGATCCCAGATTATCCTACCCAATTTCCTCCCTTTTTTGCCTTTCCTAGCATATATCTCCTTCTCGAGGTGATACACATAGAGTAATTTAGCAAGCCATTGATGATATGTGGGCGGTAAAAGATTAAGCCAAGCAGTGGCTAAGCACAATCTAAAAACTGCAACCGCTACGAACAAAAACTCTCCCCCTGACTGCATCCCTCCTTCCTCCTCATTTATGCCTAACAGAATAATTGGGGGAGTTAACGAAAAGGCATTCATTCCTAAAACAGTCCTTATGAAATTCCCAACGTCTTTCTTCAGCATATCTAAGTGCGGGCACGTAGCAAACACATGCTCTAAGTCTGCTACATCGCTTCCACATCTAAAACATTTTGTTCCTAGAGTTCCTCCCCATTGGGCTATTTTGAATGGGGTATAGTACAAACGGTATAACGTTTTATAGTGCTGTGCCTGCAATGATGCAGAGCATAGGAGCCTGTGCCCCTTTTCCAGGGAAAATTCAAAACAACCCTGACTAACACTCAGACTATCCTTCCACTTGTCACTCCACTTTACTAAATCATCCTGCTTTCCCTTCATTAATTCGTAATAAAATCGTTTAATCGAACAATCTTTCCCTATCCGAATCACTTCCATTACCGAATCCTTATCAAACCCCGAAGATCCACCTATTTTATTCATCAAAAAACTCCTAATTTGCAAAAACTTAAAAAAATGATTATTTTGCAAATTGTACCTATTCTGGATTTCGAAGTATTGACAAATACCTGAGTCTCCCATAACATCCCCTATGCTCCTCACCCCCTTAGCTACCCACTCTGTAAACACCGAGTCCGCGAAGATCTCTTCAGGAAAATTAGGATTATCATTGAGTCTAGTATAGCGGTTGAACCTTCCCAAGCCTGCCCTTTTCCGAAATGCTTTCCAGACTACAAATGCTGCCATGAGAGTCTTAAATTTTGTGCGCTTATAGTAGCTGGGCTCCGTGAATTTTAATAACACATTTTCAGCCTCCATGCCCAGAACCAAACCGTATATTGCAACCGTACCTAGATCGCTACCCCCTTCAGCCTCAGCACCCCCCACCAGCCCTAACATGTTTTGGAACGTTGCGGCCCAATAATACAATTTCAGGTCGGGCACTGCCCACCCTCCCCTTTCCTTTGGCAATGTCATAAATCTAAGTGCCCTTCTTGTCTTCCCTTTCCCCCAGATAAATCTATTAAGCATATGTTCTATCTTTTTAAACCACCTAGCATCAAACAATAGGGGGATTACCCTGAATAAATATAAGAATTTAGGGAGAATTAGCATTTTGATTATATTTGTCCTCCCCACTAAGCTCAGGTGCAAGTTCTCCAGTCTGTCCAGGTCTTTTTCTATTTTACCCATTAATGGAGCAATATTCATTTCCACTAAGGAATCCAAATCAGCCGAGATCAAAATACCTAAATATGTACCTGAATGAGTGACACGATTATCAGTACAGATCGCAAAACGATTTTTAATTATTTGTGTTTTTCCCACATTCAACTTATATCCTGAAATAAAGCCAAATTTTGTGGCCTCAAGTTCAATTTGATTAATAGACTCCGTTGGTAATGGTGTAATCACTGCCACATCATCAGCATAAGCTAACACTTTACACTGTCCAGTTAAAGTAGGGAGAGCGCTGACCAATCCACATGCCTCAATTCGGCGAATAAATGGGTCCATGTAGATGGCAAACAACAGTGGCGAGCAGGGGCACCCCTGCCTAGTTCCACGACTTATTTGAAATTGGCTTGTACAACCTGCATTGACCCGAATGAAAGCAGCAGGATTCAGGTACAAGGCTTTAATTGATTTGATGAATCCCTGTTTTACACCGGCCCTTTCCAAAGCCCCCCATAGATAGCCCCAGGAGACCCGATCAAATGCCTTTTCCGCATCCAAGAGCATAACAGCCATCGGGTCTCCTGCAACTTCCATGGCGTCAAATAACGTGATCACTTTACGAATATGGTGAGTTGTCCCCCTTTCTGGGATAAAACCATGCTGCATTCTACTCACAATATCCGTAATCACTCCTGCAAGCCTTGTAGCCAACACCTTAGAGAACACTTTTGCGTCGGAATTCATTAAAGTGATAGGTCTGTAAGACCCAGGCTCCTCCGGAGGTTTCCCTTTTTTAAGTATTAATACGATTACCGCACCCCCCCATGAAGCAGGGATTGAGGATCCTGTTTGCGCCTGCTGCATTGTGTCAGTTATAACCTCCTTTAGTGCCCCCCAAAAGACCCGATAAAATTCTACAGGGATTTGATCCGGGCCTGCTGCCTTGCCTGCCGGCAATTTCCAGACTGCCTCTTTTATGTGTTCTAATTGCAACATCCCCTCTAAGCGCTCCGACGCATCCTCCTCTAATGCTGCCCCCGGCAACCCTTCAAAGTACTCATTAAAAGCCCGGTTGTCAAATTCCCCGAGATCCTCGGTATATAACTTTTCATAAAAACTCCTAAATACGTCCCGAATTTCCTCTGGATCTGTATGTAACCTACCCAGAGTATCCCTTATCTCCCTTATTGTTCCAACAGACTCCTGTTGTCTTGCCCGCACAGCAAGGTGCCTACCTACGGCTTCACTGCACTCATAACACTTCTCCCTTTTTGCTGTGAGCAACTCTGCTGCTTTAATAGCCACGTCCCTTTCAGCCTCGCCTTTCACTTTCAGTAGCTCATTCCATGCGTTATCGACTTGGATACCGTTCCGGAGACAGTCTTCTAGTTCCGCCTCAGCCAGAACCAGCTTTCCCCTTACCTCCTCACCCCTCAAGCGTTCTTGTTTCCGTTTATAAGAACTAAAACTCATTGTCTCACCTCGAATTCCTGCCTTAAAGGCATCCCAGACCACTCCCGCTGTCGCGCTGCCTCTGTTAATCAGAAAGAAACCTTTAATCCACCTGGCCATATGCTCTACATAGGCCTAATTTTTTAACAATCTCCTCTCGAACGTCCAATTACTACACTGTCTCTCACTTGTTTTATTTGGTTTATTTACAAAAGTAAGTATTAATGGGTTGTGGTCGCTGAATAGCCTTGGTAATTTATCTATCTGCACATTCGTCGCGTCTGAGCTAGGGATCAGAAAGTAATCCAACCTAACACACACTTGATGCGGGGCCGAATAGTACGTGTACCCCTTGTCGACCACCCGTTTTATCCCCCAAACATCTATTAAGGCATTATTAACGATTAGATTTTCCAATGCCCGGCTCACTCTTTTCTTTCTTCCTTTATATTTACCAAAAGAACCTTGCCCTAGCCCATCTGCCCCATTAATATTAAAATCTCCTGCTATAATAACTCTAGGGGCCCAGGTAGCCATCTCCACATCCAAAAATTGAAAAATTTCCGGGTCATCTTCCGTTGACCCGTAGACCGATATAAGTGTAGTCCATACCCCATCCAAGAGACACTCTACCATGGCCCACCTTCCCCACTGATCCCGCGCTTTCTTCCTTACCACGATAGTCCTATTTCTAGCAAGAATAGCGACACCTCTCTTCTTCACCCCCTGTTTGGAACTCACCAATAAGTGGAAACCCAGCTGATTCAACAAATATACCTGCGTATCCAATATATGTGTCTCCTGTACAAAAACCAAATCAACATTCATTTGCCTTAGAGCAATAGAGATTCTCATTCTTTTTTGTGCGTCATTTAATCCACACACATTCCACGTTACGCACCTGAAACCCATAAGAACCCATAAATATCGTTGCTCAAAACCTCTCCCCTATCTTTCTTTTTCCTTAAATTAGCTTCTATTGCATCCTGACTTGCCTCCCTTAGAACAACATCCCTCTGTACCCAAACACCCGCTTTTTCCAAGTTACCTGAGCCTACTAACCCTGGTACCACCTTCCTTACCCTCTCATTAAATCCTCCTTGCCCGTTTTGCCTCACTTTCTCTAACTCCACCTGTCCAATACGTACCGTGCCCTGTCCCCCCCTGAGTGCCCCAGCCCACTCTCTCCTCCCCCCTCCCCCCCCCTTACCGGCAATTAGGTCGATCCCGACCTAAGTGTGACGGCCGGCCCTCCATGGAAACACCCCCAGCCTGCTCGTGCCCATACCTCTTAAATCTTCATTTTGCTGATGCGATTAGCCACGTTGTTATAACCAAATCTAATCTTCCCCCCATTCCTTTTTGTTTCATTTCTTTCAGCTCTTCACACAATTACAATACTGTAGATAGATAACACTATGTTAGGCGTTCTGTATTTCTAATAGCTACACCTCGATCATTTTGCCTGCTTTGTTCCCTTTCCCCTCTTCGCCCCTTCTCTTCCTTCAGAAAAGTTAAGTATTCCTGTGCCACAATTTCCGAGTAGAACACTCTAGTCTGCCCATTGACGATAACCTTGAGACGTGATGGGAACATCAAATACGCTTCACACCCAATGTTCTGGAACGGTGTAATAAGTTGCCTCATTTGCCATCTTCTCTCCACTGTTTTAGGGCAAAAATCTGGGCGAGCAAAGAAAGAAATATCTTTATATGTTCGCTTCTTCATTGGCTTAGCTTTCGTAATTATCTCTTCCCTCAGCAGGTAGCTCCCAACATAGACCAATATGGCTCTCGATTTGGCTCCTGAATTGTTCTTCCTCTGAACCAGCGGGAATCTATGTGCACGCTGTACCTCCTTGTCCCAGTCCCAATTACCCAGCTCTGGGAATGCACCTTTCAACAGCTCCACCACAAACACCCTCATATCTCCTTCTTCTCTTCCTTCTTCCACACCAAGAATTCTTACATTATTTCGCCTCTGCCTATTCTCGAGATCTTCTAGCTTCCAGAGGACATCCAATGCTGTCTTCTCCTGCTTTTGTCTGAACTCTTGCAGCATCACTACCTCCTCCTCCACCTTGCACGTTCTCTCTTCAACCTCATCAAGTCTTTTAGCCGCTTCTTCATACAACTTGTCAACTTTACAAAGTGAAGACTGGATTCTTTTATTCGCGTGCTTTGCCCTTTTGCTCTCCCGACGAGCCTCGCCCTGAATCTGTTTCAAAGTTGTAAATAACAGCTCAAACTTATCTGTATCTGTATGCCCCTCAATTTGTCCAGCAGAATGCCCTCCGGCTTTTTCCTGGGTTGGGTTCCCTCCTGAAGCACCCTCACACATTGGATACGAGGTAGATGGTGCCTCCCACACTAACCTCTTTGCGGTACCTCCTTGTGGTAGGTATCCTGACTTTTTTGCTCTCCTTCGTGGCCCACCCCTTGATCTGTTGGGAATTATCTTTGACTTCGATTTTGTTACTTGGGCTTTCCCTGTGGCAGAGGCCTTTCCCACCATTACCTCTGACATCCCCGACATCTCCAAAGACTCGGAATCCAGCTCCCCTGAACAACTGCCCACTGAGGTGTCTGTGGATGAGTCAGAACTAGAGCTTGTGTCCTCTGGCCCCCCATCCCTTTCATCCACCCCTGTGTAAAAACACTCGTCGCTGGGTGAGCCCGTGGATCTTAGTTGAGTATCTCTCTTGCCTTTCTTTCCTGCACATGAGTCTCTCCCAATCGCAGTGTTGCCCATTGTAGCTGGCTGTGTTAGATTAACCATGCGATTTTCATCATGAACAACAGAGCTACTCACATCTTGTGCTGCTGCTAGAACATTTTCACCGTTCTTATCGCCATCCTCTCCCCTTTGCTTCTCGAGAAAAGCAGGCAATGCGTTTTGACTTCTAGGTGCTACTCCATTCTCTACATACTCTACATACTCATGCTGGTTAACATTTGTAGCGGGTACCTCTGCCTCTGTCTCCGACTCCGCCTCCACGTTCTCCTCATTCCTTCCTCCACTTGAATTTACTTGCCTGAGGCCGCCCTCCGATAAGCTCAGTTCCAGCTCCGAAGTCTTACTTGCATCTAAGAGAAAATTGGGCTCGCCAGGTGATTTTCCTGCAACCCCGACAGCCGCTGCAACTGTTGGTCTCGGCATCCAATCTGACAACGCATTGACAGCCCGTGCGTCGCTCACGTCACTCACGTCACCTCCGCCTACTCCTATGAGAGGAGTGCTACTGACCGGCTCTGTAACTTCTGACAGTGTAGGAGCAGCTGCTGGCACTAGCGTACCTTCCACCACTGTTATAATTGACTTTGGCGCCCCGAGATGAACTGCCGTTACCGCTGCTGCTACTGCTACTGCCGGCATTTCTCCTGAAGCATCTCCCTCGGAAAGCGCGATCACGTTGACGTTGACAGGAGCAGCTGCCGAGGTAAAGGATTCATACAATGTTGACTGCCGAAAGGAGCTGTCCTTCTGCCTCTGCTTTTCGCCGATCGTGCCACTGCTAGCCGCTCCTTTTCTCAGTGCCAGCTTCCTGCACTCGGCCTCTCGGTCCTGTCTTCGCCTCTCGCTGGCTACCATGCGCTCCTCTTCCCGCAGTCTTGCAGCCTCTTTCCGCGCCTGTCCCTTCCGATGATTTTTAACTCTTAAGTTAGAAGCCGGTATGTCAGAGTCACTCTCCAGTAGCTCCTGCTTTCCTGCAGCTTCCTTCGCGACCCTCTGCAGTTTCGGAGCCATGCTGCGTCTGCCACGCCTGAGGACCCTTCTATTATTTTGACGGTAATATGAGAGACAGTTGGTCACCAGTCTTATCAGCACCGTCAACTTACTCCGCGCGGGTTGCTTCTCACCTAATCTCTTAACCAGCCATGATGTAAGTATATTCGACTCCCATAACATCTCTTCGGTGTCGTGTTCACTCGTTTTCTCTTGAGCGGTCAGTCGGCCCAATCAGTACACTCTCCCTTGATCACCATCTTTCCATGAAGATCCACCAAATCCATCACATCAGCACATTTCAAACAGAGAGCTTCGGGAGCAGGTCCAGGGGCTGCTGCTTCCTACGGGCAGTCGGCGGCCATCTTGCCTGCGTCACTATCGGGGGCAGCTTACTTCTGATGTATGGATTCAACAAACCATCAGGGTTTTCATATAGAGTTCCATGGGACCATGATTCAGGTATCCCCCCACGTATGCTAGTCTTGCAGATGATCAAGCTGCACTGATATATCAAAAGGTGGCAGATCTGCTGCAAAAAGGAATTGTTACCTGGACCGGCATCAACCCCAGGGGGTTCCTCAGCTAATATATTTTGGTGGACAAGGCAGATGTTGAACAACAACCAGTGATCAACCTCAGAGAGTTCAATGAGTGGTCGGTCTATCTTCATTGCAAGATGGAGGGTATCAATCTTTTACGCGATCTTCTTCATCCCTACGACTTGATGGTGTGTTTGGACATGAAGGTTGTGTATTTAGTGCTCCCTATCTTTCCTTCCCACCACAGATTTCTGCAGTTCAGATGGCAGGACCAATTGTACGAATTTGCAACTCTTCCAATCGGACTATCCGAGGCTCCCCAGTATTTCACCAAGGATCTCAAACCGGTGGTGGAATCTCTCAGGACTGAAGGGTTTCGCTTCACAATTTATTTGAATGACCTCCTCCTTTTGGACCAGTGCCCAAATCGCCTGGCTAAACAGTTACAAACAACAGTGGATTTGCTGCAGAGTTTAGATTTTGAGGTTAACAAATGAAAATCGTATCTGATTCTAGCCAAGCAGACGATGCTCCATGGGTTTGTCATAGATTCGGTGACAAAGACCTTAAGCATCCCCTCTTCAAAGCTAGCCAAAATTTGCAGAGAGTTGGGAGTATGTTGTCCAAACCATTAATTCTCCCAGTCAGGTAGCCTGGATTGTGTTTCTCCTATATAGTACAAGGCCCTCCAATGGCTCAAGGCCTTTCACTTCCGCGGGAGTCTCCAATATTCGGAGCTGATCCCACTTACAGAGTGATTCAAGGTAGAAATGAGATGATGGCTGGACCACAGAGAGGAGTGGAATGTTCAGGCCATGTTCGGTTCTGACCCGGATGTAGTTATCGAGTCCAATGCCAGCAAGACCGGCTGAGAAGTGAACTATGGGGACCAGTTTAAAGGAGGAAAATGGTCTGCAGACTAGCAGCAGCTCTACATCAACTGATTGGAGCTAACGGTGGGGTCATTCGCCATCAACTGTTGGACAAAAGACAAGGTTGACTGCAGTGTTCTCCTCAAGATGGACAATGTGTCAGCGGTACGCTACATAAACCATCTAGGGAATACCAAGTCGAAAGTCTTAGCAGATCTGGCCAAGGAGTTTTGGACCTTCTGCCTCTCTAATGTCTCAGTGATGGCAGAGTACCTTCTCAGAGTGTCCAGTGTGGTAGTGGACTGGTGCTCCAGAGCATGGTCAGACATGAGTCTGTGGCATTTGAACTCCTCATTATTCCAGAGGCTGGACTCCCTGTGGGATCTCTTCACAGTGGATCTCTTTGCCTCCATGCTAGATCATCAGCTTACTAGGTACTTCAGCTGGAAGCTGGATTCCCTAAGGACTGTAACAGATGCCTTTCCTCCGGATTGGTCTATGGAGACAAGTTACTCCTTTCCCCTGTATGCCTAGATCATGAGGCTCCCAGCTTTGGCTCGAAGACAGAAAGAGAAGGTTGCCTTGATAACTCCATACTGGAGGTCTCAAGTATGGTCTACGGTTCTTCTGGAACGTCCCAATCCTTTTACCCCATGTACCAGAGCTCCTTCTGGATCCTCTCGGCAATCCTCATCCTCAAGTCCTCCAAGGACACATGCCACTCATGTGCGGGTGAACTTCCGGCTATGCCCTGGTCTTTACCAAGAAGCTGAAGAAATGCCGGCACCAGCATGGGCAGATTGAACAAACAAGTGTAACAGATACACATGGACCAGATGGGTTGATTGGTTTCTTCGAAAGGATCAAACTCCCATGGGGTGCGAAGTGGTCCCTATGAAAAACTTCTTAGCATCCTTGGCATCATAAGGATTGGCATGTCGTGTGATCAATTCTTATAAATCATCTATTTCTGCAGGCCAAATCCCCATACAAGTTGCTTCGGTGGGCGAACTCCCATTGGTATGTAAACTGATGAGAGGAATACATTTGGCACTCACACCGGAACCCAGGTACTCAGACTTATGGGATGTTAACAAAGTCTTATACCTGTTCCGATCTCAGCAACCAAACATGTGCTTGTCACATGAGGAATTGTCAGCAAAACTCGCCATGCTTCTATGCCTAGTTTCATGTAAGAGAGTGTTGGACATGAGGTTCTTGGACATTTCGGGAAGGGTTTTTACTCCACAGGGGGTCACCTTCCACATCTTTAAACATACAAAGTCAAACTCCAAATAGGTCTTATCCAGATTTTGACAAAGCCCCTAACTTGTGTGTGGTACATTGCCTCAAGGCTTACGAAAGCATGACGGAAGAACTCCGTCCACCTGGGGAACATCAGCTGTTAAACCTTTCAAATCGATCACTCCTCCCACCACAGCTTGGTCATACAAGAGGTGGACATTTATGTCTTGCAATTCGGTACCCATCCTGTCAGAGGCGCAGTGTCCTCAAAAGCCTTTTCCCTAGGGGCTCGTCTTGAAGACATTATTAACGCAGCAGATTGTTCTTAGAACTTCATGTGCAAGCGGTTCTATTTTAAACCAGTAGTGGATATGGCATCTTTGGTGTTGGATAAACTTTGAATGAGCATAATCCTCGCGTCTGGTCCTGACAGAGAATGAAATATTTCCTAGTAAACTTCAAGGAAAGTTTAAATCCTATTAAGGACACAGAGGTAAGGATTATTTCTACCCAAGGTCCCTAAGACCCTCTGTTTCCCAGGAAAATGTGCTGGATTTGGGCCTTTTTTGGCAGCCGATTTCTTTACTTTCTTAATGCATATGTATCTTTGGTTGTTTCTTCTTACCAATTGCTGTAACTTGTTCTACTGTGAGCGTCTCCACTATACAGATTCATAACTATCTTCCTGTTTGGTTTCTACATGGTCTGTAACTTTTGATTATGGTCAGAAGTCTCAGATTCATGGTTCTTCTCTCTGGATTGTTTTAGGCTCAGATGGGTCCAAAGCAGACTAAGGAAAAGTGGTGGCAGCAATCATGTTGCTGTCAAGAAAGAGGAAGCTATTCAGGGGAATCCTACCATTATGGACATCCTGGACTGTTGATGGGTTGATATGTGTTGACCCTTCCCTAATCATCTTCGGAAAGCTAGTTTTTGAAGTTATTCTCAATGTCCTTAATAGAATTGAAACTTTCCTTTATGCTTACTAGGACATTTTTCATTCTTAAGCATTCAATATCGACACATCAATCAGATAATGCCAAACCTTGGACCAATATCTATGTGATTATCTCTCAGCTGCGAATTCATATACTTTGTGGTCCTTTATATCTACCCCACCCATTCCTTTTTAATAATTTAGAATGGTTTCAGGTTTGATTATTGACTTCCTAGTTCTGGTCTGTATAGGCAAATCATCTGCTAGGCTAGATGTGGACATTAGTGGCACAGGCTTGCGTTGGCTTTCCTTCTACCTTAAGGCACATGCCAATGCCCCTTTCTTCCTCAGAGATGTAGATTTTTCTGCCTATACTATATGAAAGAGAAGGAATGCACCATATGTAAAATGATAAGGAGCATTCCTGTCCTTTCTTTGCACTGGCACTGTGCACAGCCTTGTGCCAACGCAGATGCCCTTGCCTGAATTGTAGGTGGGATTGTTTTTGTGTAAGAAGGGTCCAACCGTAATAGCTCAATGACATTGAAAGATTTAGAAAAGTGTAATTAGATTTCAAAGGTCAACAGACATGAACCCCCGACACCAACTAAACCAATGAAAATGCAAGTATTTATCAAAACAATTAGAATAATGCAACACTAGTAACGAATGATACAAGGGTAATGAAATAACACCCTTGAAACACCTAAACAAGTAAAATTCTAAGTCAAATGTAAAAGCATAACCTCCTCCAACACAGTAATTAAATAGGATGTAAGTACTCATCATGACAATTCCAATAATGCCTCACTTGTAACAAATGATCTAACAGTAATGGATTAATGTCCATGAAACACTTAGAACAGTGAAAATAGAGGTCAAGGTTCAAACCACATTACCCCCCCACCAATTTAACTAAGAAAAAGATAAGCACTTAGCAAACTAATGCTGTGACACTTGTAAAAAATGATCTAACCATAATGGAATAATCACCATGAAACACTTAGAATATGTGCAATTTGAGGTCCAAGGTCAAATATTATGACCTCTCCAACAATTTGAACAAGGAAAAAGATAGTCTTTTCGTGCCAAGTCCAAGAATGCTACAGAAATTGATTTAAGGGTAACAGAATAAAAACTAAAAACAATTTAAAAAATGTGCAATTATTGGTCAAATTTTACTTTTTGAGAGCTCTAATAAAATTTGACTAGTTGACCTGTGATATCAGACAATGACATTTACAATGATATCTTAATTTGCAAAAACAATTTCACTGTTACAAATATACATTCTTTGCACACCTCCAGAAGCCACTGTTTAGGGTCAAAGGTCAAGGACTGTGACTTTCAAAAGACTATGCATGAAATTACATATCACCTATTCAAAAATATGCACTCTCACTGTGCATAAATGTCAGAAAATACATTTTGAGATGTTGAAAATATTTCCAATAACAAGATTGAAATCATTATATGAAAAACATCAACAGATGAAACAGCATGTTGGCCATTTTGTGGTACGTAAAGTGCTGTAAAATGCGCAAAAATATGTATTTTTCATATCTTTACTAACAGTACTCTCTGGAACATCCATTTTACTACTGTGAATCAATTCTGTTAGGCTTATAACTTTAGACTCTGCACAACAAAAGAAACACATGAAAAAATGTATGTGCCTTACATCTTTGTCATAATTTGACAAAAATCACAAAAAACTAATAAAAAATACAAATCTGCCTTTTTACCTGCTGAGCAAACAGAATAACAAACATTTCTGTGCATCTGCTACTACCCTTCCAACACGATTATTTACACTTATCATTTGACAGTCACCTGTCGGCCATTTTGAATTGTGTCATGTGCCTTCAGGTTGTTTTATAAACGTATGTTTTAAATATACATTGATAGTACAAGAAGAATTGAAACTAAAGATGCATAGTTTCCCAACATTATCATCATAATTACACAAACTGCAGCATATTAAAGCATAGCACTCCAAAAAGTCAATAAATGGCTTGGCACTCATAGATTTTCAACATGCACTAATAGGGTTAAGGCTGACCAATCAGTAGGGACTACTTGAAGGCTGGATTTTGACTTACAGACAAGAAAGTTCTATAACTTATTTTCTGCATTAGGTATGATAAATTCAACAGTGGCAAGTTGTTGGATTTATCATTGCCAACATTTTGAGTCTTTGAACAACATTTGCAGCAATATTTATACTTAAATAACATATTCCAATGTTAGTCTACGGAGCTAATAATCTACAAAGAGGGGAAAACAAAAATGGCAGTTTTTCCTTTACCTGGGCTTATAAAACATATTTTATAATGTCCCTGCTTATAGTTACAAGGCACCCCACCCCTGAGGCACCTAGGGATAACCTTGGGGGTGATGTATATGGAAAATAAGTTAGATTACCACTTTTGAAATACCTTTACCTCCAAAGTCAAATTTGCATAGAATTTATTTTTAAAGACAGTCTGAAAAGCAAGGCTGCCTTTAAAAGTGACAGCAGGCAACACAGTAGTGCACACTCTAGTGCAGGAAATCTACTGGGCCTCTAAACTCTCATACCCTATTATATACTAGGGACTTATAGGTAGTTTGACTCCCCCTTGCCTTCTTTTTATATACTAGGGACTTACAAGGGTCGATCACTGGCAATTGTACTTATACCTAATTACTATGTACCTTTTTCATCAAAGCACTGCCCCTGGGCCGGGTTAGCAGGGCCCAGGACACAGTCAGAGTCAGTTACCACCAGTATCAGTCAAAAAATGGGGGTGGACGGGGCCAAAAAGCATGACGTTTTCACATGGCCTCCTCCCAAATGAAAGATGATGGGTGACTAACCTACACACTGGTAGTCCTCATCAGCTAAGTGGAAAAAACCTGGAAAATCCATCTGCATTGACATGAGTAGCCCCAGGTCTGTGTTCCACTGTGAAATCCATTCCCTGTAGAGAAATGGACCACCTTAACAGCTTTGGATTCTCCCCCTCATCTGCATGAGCCATCTGAGAGGTCTGTGGTCCGTTTGTACTCAGAAGTGAATACTAAACAAGTATGGTCTCATCTTTTAAAGGGAACGAAGCACAACAAAGACTCACCTCTCATTGGCACTCCATCTTTGTTCTCTAGGGAGAAGTCACCGGCTAATGAAGGCAACTGGCTGAACAAGGCCCTCCTCGTTTACTTGAGCCAACACAGGCCCAATCTCTTCTTCTAAAGTATCGGCCTGAACCTCAAATTCCTTTGTGTAGTCAGGGGCCAGTCACACTGGTGCTGAACACATAGCCTCTTTCAGAGTGTCAAAAGCCTTCTGACACTCTGGGGTCCACATGAATTTCTTTGGCCGTTTTTTTAGAAATGAGTTTTGTCAGGAAAGGCACAATGGTCCCATAGTTCTGAACACATCTTCTACAATAACCTGTCAGAACAAGGAATGCCCTGACCTGTGTCTGGGTTGTATGAACTGTCCAATCCAAAATGGTTTGGGTTTTGGCCTGGACAGGTTGTACACGGTCCCCACCTACAAGGTGACCCAGGTACCCAACTTAACTCTGCCCTTGTTGAAACTTACTGGCATTAATGGTCAGCCTGACTGCTGCAGGGCCTGAAACACTTACAACAGATGGCTTAAGTGATCCTCCCAGGTAGAACTGTGCACAGCTATATCATCCAAATATGCTGCACTTGCTTGCTCCAGCCCAGATAGGACCCTGTTCGACAGCCTTTGGAAAGTGGCAGGGGCATTATTTAAGCCAAAGGGCATTACTGTAAATTTTAATGTCTCTCTGGTGTGGATAATGCTGACTTTTCCTTTTCTCCTTCACTGAGGGCAATTAGCCAGTAGCCTGAGGTAAAATCAAATGTACTCAGGTACTGAGCCATCCCTAACCTATCAATGAGCTCGTCAGCTCTAGGCATGGGACGAGCATCAGTGTTTGTGACTGCATTCTGTCCTCTGTAGTCCACACAGAACCATAACTCCTTATTTATTGCCTGGGGGTTAGGTGGTGGCCCTCCTGCACTACCTGTGCACATTTCTTCCTAGGAGGAGAATGTGCATGTCTTTCTTCCACCAGAGGGCTTGTATGGAATCCCAGAAGGAATGGAGTCTGTAAAGTAGCTACTCCACATTCCGAAGATATCACTGTAATGGACCCAGTTAACTAAATGTTTTTTTTTAGATTCAAGCAAACCAATTGTCAATGAGGATGTGATGTGTATGTAATATAGATTACCCACTTACCTGCAATGAGGATGAAAAATATCTAAACTAGTGCCATGTACACACTTTTCCCAAATTCACATCAAGGCCTTCTGCTCCAAACACCACGCACCATTGTCAACCATCTTGCCAGTATGTTTCCACTCACTCTCAGGAAAGCAGAGTTCAAGGTGTGCTGGTTGGGATGGGTGGGAAGGTGTGTGGAGTACAAATCCTGATGGGAGTTGTAGGCATTGCAAACACGCCTCCTCTCACTCAGCACATAATGCCCACCTGGAACTATGCTTACCTGACAGTGATGGGAAATGTACTACCAAAATGGCTGACACTGTGGACTGGTGTTTGGAGCACAAGGCCTAGATGGGAGTCGTGGTCAAGTCAAACACCAGGCACCAGTGTCAACCATCTTGATAGTCCACCTCCACTCACCGTCAGGTAAGCATAGTTCCTGGAGGGCTGGTTGGGGTGCGTTGGGAGTATGTGTATAGAAGAACCTGACGGGAGTTGGCGTAATAGCAACCATTTCCCCCCACCCAGCACAACAAGTTCATCTGGGTCTATGGCTACCTGACAGTTAGTTGAAATGTACTAGCAAGATGGCTTACACTGGGGACTGGTCTTTGGAGCACAAGCCAATGACAGGACTTGTGGTAAACTCAGACAATAGGAACCAGTGTCAGACATCTTGCCAGTACATTCCTACTCACTCTCAGGAAACCATTCTGCCAGGTGGTCAGGTTCCTCTAGGTGGAACTAGTGTGTGTAGCACGGGGCCTGATGGTAGATGGAGCCATTGCAAATACTTCTCCTCCCACCCAGCCCAAACAGCCTACTAGGAACTCTCCTTTACTAACAGTGAGGGGAAGTGTACAAGCAAGATGGCTGATACTGCTGCATGGCGACTAAGTTGACCACAACTCCTATCAGGGTCTTGTGCTCTTAACACCAGGGGCCAGTATCAGATATCTTGCCAGTACATTTCCAATCACAATAAGGAAACCATTCTCCCTGGTGGCTTTCTTGAGCAGGGTGGGAAGAGTGTGTATAGTACAGGGCCTGATGGGAGATGTGGTCATTGCAAATATTCCTCCTCCCACCCAGCACATCAAGCCCCACTGGAACTATGCTTTCCTGACAGTGAGGGGAAATGTTCTAGCAAGATGGCTGTCACTGTGGACTGGTGTTTGGAGCACAAGGCCTAGATGGGAGTTGTGGTCAACTCAGACAACAGGCACCAGTGCCGGACATCTTGCCAGTACATTTCCACTAACTCTCAGGAAAACATTCTGCCAGGTGGTCAGGTTTCTATGGGTGGAAAGAGTGTGTGTAGGACAGGGCCTGATGGGAGATGTGGCCATTGCAAATACTCCTCCTCCCACCCAGCACAAACAGCCTACCTGAACCTCTGATTTCCTGACAGTGAGTGGGAATGTACTGGCAAGATAGCTGACACTGGGGACTGGTCTTTGGAGCACAGGGACTTGATGGGAGTTATGGACAAGTCAAACACCAGGCATTCGTGTCAGCCATCTTGTTACTACATTTACCCCCATTGTCAGGACACTTCTTTTCCTGGTGGCCTGATTGGGCTCGGTGGGAAGGTGTGTGTGGGACCAGGCCTGATGGGGGTTGTGGGGACAGCAAAGAGTCCTCCTCCCATTCCGAAAAACCAGTTCATCTGGACCTGTGGCTACCTGACAGAGAGTGGATATGTACTGTCAAAATGGCTGACACAGTGGACTGGTATTTAGAGCACAAGGCCGGGATGGGAACACCTTATTCACACCATGAGCACAAAATTCCAGGCAAAGCAAAAGACTGAGAGTATATAGGCAGCCACACCTATGTGACTGCTGATACATGGACTAAGCCCAGTACACAGGCCTGACAAACTCTAACATTAGGATATGAAGAGTATGTATGTCATTGTTATTCTACAGATGTGTAGCACACTAAGCCACCAGTGTCATCTACAGAGTGTCAGGTACAAGTCAATGTCATTTGACATGTCATAAAAACTAAACAGAACATGACCATTTCTGCACATAGATGGGGCTGCCCTGTGTGCTAATTTAGTCTTAGCACCCATTGACATTGTATTACCTTACCCTAGGGATGCGACACACTAGCACTACCATGGGGTCAGTGCACCCATATCTATGACAGCGCAGCCTACTGCCAAATAGTGCCGTGTCCCACAGTGAAGACATCATGCTGTAGAGAATTTTGGGAGTGTGCAGCGATAGGCTGTACCCACCTGGAAGGGGATGAATAGATGGCACCATTTGATTGTTTGAATAAATGAAGCTAAAGTGCTCTAGCAACACTTTGTAAATATGGCGCCAATAAAAAAAAACACTGCATTTCAAAAAGTGATGCTGCTGTGGTGTCAGCACCTTGTAAATATACCCCTTAGTGTTTTTTGCTTAAATTTTTGCACAAAGCTGAACAAAGTTTTAATTAACCCTCGGCGTAGTTTGCGAAGTAGTGCTACGCGTAGCTACGCAAAGAGCACTTCGCACTATGCGAGCTACGCGTAGCACTTCGTGAACTGCGTAGTACCCTGTTCGCACTGTGCAAGATGCCGTTTTCAATGAATGCACAGTGCAGACAAGCATCCGGCACTGTGCAATCATTGAAAACGGCATCTTGCACAGTGCGAGCTGTAGTTTTCTGCCGCTCAAGTAGATTGTTACTCAAGCGACAGCTTTCTCAACACGGACTGGTAGTTTCTCATCGCGAGCAGTCGCGACCATATGCGACCGCTCGCATTGAGCAACCTGACCTCCCCGCATTGAGAATCTCGCCGGGAGGTTTATTTCCCACGCTCGCGATCGGCAACTTGATGTTGCTGATCGCGAATGAGGAAAAAGTCTCGCCGGGATGTCGTTTTGCTTGCTCGCGGTCGCCAACTTGACGTTGAGGACCATGAGCAAGAAAAAAATGACCGCTGCACTATGCTATGCTACGCGTGTTTGCACTGTGCTACGTGCAATTCGTGTAGTGTGAGGTAGCGCAAACTTCACAAACTACGCAAGCATAGCGTAGTGCTTTGCCCAGGGTTAGTTTTAGTGTTTTATTAAATAGCAAATGGTTTTAACTAACTGTCATATCTTATTTTGACTATGACCAATGTATTGGTGTGTAAATGTTGTATCAATGTTCTATATATATATATATAAAATTATTTTTATTAATCAGACAATTAAAAACTTACTTACAATTGTCCTGGAGTGTACTCAGGCATAGTAGCCTCTGGTCATACCAGTATTCATGAGCTCCTGGCTGGCCTCCAGTTTTCTGCTTTCCTTGTACATGTACTCTGCCATGCAACATTTCAGGTCTAGAACATTGCCCAACACATTGGCCTAGGCTTCTTTGAGAGGCTTTTCCCAAGACTCTCTCACCAGGCACAATGGTCCCTTTACAGGGAGCCCAAACAAGAACTCAAAGGGACTAAAGCCATCCCCTTGTTGTGGGACATCCCTGTAGGCAAATAGTAGGAATGGGAGGAGAATAGCCCATCTCCTCCTGATTTTGTCAGACAATCCATTGATCATTGCCTTCAGGGTCTTATTGAACCTCTCCACCAGACATTAGCCTGGGGATGATATGGGGTGGTGAACTTGTAGGTAACATCACATTCTTCTCACATTGCCTTCAGATAGCTGGACATGAGGTTTGTGCCCCTATCTGAAACCTCTTTTGGGAAACCCACTCTGATGAACACACCAAGTAGGACCCTAGCCATGTAGGAGCAGTGACTGTTCTGAGGGGTATTGCTTCAGGCTATCTTGTGTCATGGTCCACTACCACAAAGATATACTTGTTTTCTGATGCTGTTGGTGGTTCTAGGGGACACACAATGTCCATCCCCACCCTCTTAGAGGGAGTCCCAACACTTGCAGTGGTATCAAGGGAGCCTTTGTCTTGCACCCTGTCTTGTCACTGTCTTGACAGGATATACAGGAGCTGCAAAACTCATTTATTGTGGCAGACATGTTGGGCCAATGGAAATGGTTGACCAACCAGTTCCAAGTCTTAGTCTGACCCAAATGTCCTGCCAAGGGGATGTCATGGCTTAAAGTCAAGAGGAATTCTCTGTACTTCTGGAGGACCACCGACCTCCCGGTTGACCCTTCTTTGAGGTCTCTAGACTCCGTGTAGAGACCGCTATCCTCCCAGTCTACTTTGTGGAAGCCATTGACTTCAACCTCCTCTTGCCTAGAGGCAGCCTGCCTCAGTCTCTCTAGAGTGGGACACTCTCTCTTTCACCGACACAACTCCTCTCTAGTGGCTCCACCAGCTCCTTGCAATGCTGCCAGGTAGGATAGATCTTGCAGGGGTGGAATCTCTACCTCAGAGGTCAGATCATCCCCTTAGGGCTAGATGCTGCCTGCACCTCTGAAGTTCTTTGGGCTGGCTCACCAGTCCCAGTGCCCTTTCTCCTGTCATTGGATACTTGGCCCATTGTTCCAGGGTCCAATTGTCCAGGATTTCCCTTTTTTGTGGTGTGTGACACTGTAACAGCACAAACCCACACATGTCCAGCATCCTTTCATGGACCATTCTCTCCACCTCTGACTAGTCAGACACTTCAAGATCATTTCCAGGGTAGACAGTCTGCAGGGGGCATCGGAGACACAACTCTCTGCTTAAGGCCTATCACACCTCCCCATTCCAAACTTACTACTACATGAAGTTTGGCTCTGCTGTCTGCATAAGTTACCTGGTGATACAAAGCAGGCATGATCTTCCCTGGGGAAACCAGTCCTTCTGTCATTATAGGAACAGTGGCTCATGTGCCTCTCAATGCCTCAAACTCAGTTCCAAGTATTTGGGAGGCAAGACGGTCAATTGCAATTTCCACCCCACCCAAAGACACTAAGGTTGCCTATTTCAACCCCTTCCCCATCTCTGGAACAATCTCCACCCCCACCTCTATGCTGGTAGTCTGCTGGGACTGCCCACCAGTGGGGTGCTTCTTTGTGCAGACAGCCTCTCCACTCTTGTGTCCTGGCTGACTACAGCCAAACCACTAACCTGCCTTCATCAGATCACGAAACCTTCCTGCCTTTGCAGGGTCAAAAGACTTCCCCTGATACCCCCTCTTCTTGAAAGTGGCTTGGCTTGGGATCCCTACCCCCTGCATAGGTTCTTGTGGATCTTGGGATGACTCTTTCTGTTGTTGACCGTCTTTCCCCTGGGCTTTCCCGTGGGGGGACCATGTCGTCCCTTCTTCTGCTCACCCCCTTGATGCTGATGGGAAACCTGGGTTCTCAACCACTCATCAGCTAGCTTCCCCAGCTCTCCAGGGCGTCCACTAGGTACTGGTGTAACTTCTCTTGTGAACAATGCGTCAGGATGTGCTCTTTCAGCATTAAATTGTACAGACCCTAATAGGTGCTCTTTTGGTTACCACTATTCCAGCCCGCTGGTGTCTTCACTGAGATGTCTACAAAGTCTACCCAGCATTTGTGTTGTCTAGATGTCCCTGAGCCTAACCTGGTACTGCTCCTGGGTCAGACCAAATTTCTTGACTAAGCATTGCCTCATGTTGGGGTAAGATTTTGCCTCATCCCCTTATAGGGTCAAGTGCCTATTCATCTAAGCTAATGGGATCAGTTCCCACAGGTATGACCCCCAATACTTAGAGCGGACCTCTCTCATCTCAACGGCCCTCTCAAATGCAGTCAGCCTTTCGTCAATATCATCTCCCTCAGTGTACATGGGAATTACTCCCTTGGAAAAACTGGAATTAAACCCACCGCCCCAGGGCAGCACAGTATTTTCTTCATTGTTGTTGCCACCATTTTTCTTCTTTCCTTGCCCACTTCTTCTCCTCTCTCGCCAACTTCTTTTCTTCCAAAGATATGGACATTGGTGGGCCCTGTACAGTGAAACCCGTCCTCCCCCATAAGCTAAAAGTATGAACCTGGTGCTAGAAGAAACAGAAAGGTTATCATTCTTCACCTCCTGAAGGTGATTGAAGGGATCACCCTTCCCTTCTTACTCTGGAGCTGTCTGTGCCCAGGCCTTAAGGGACCTAATCAACTCTGCCTTCCTGATCTTGTTGCTATTAGTTATCCCCCTGAACCTACACTGAACCCTAAGCTCAGCCACTGTGAATTTTTTCAGTTTAGCCAGATCTAGCTCCATGGTATCCATAGTTTTGTGTCACACAAACGTCACTGATCAGCAATGGAACACATTTAGAAAAAACAAAAAGATGGTCTTGAAATCAGTTTTAGTCCATATTTAAAAAAAAACATTTTGTTCTAAGTCAATTTAGCAGATTTAAAAAAATCTTAACTTACTATACTGTATGGTGTAATTTAAACACAAGTCTGTATCCACACTGCTGAACACCAGTTGTTGAAAGGTGGATTATTAGTGGTAGTAAGTCTGCACTTACCTCCAGCAATAAGGCTAACAATGCAATCTAAGGTACAGACAAGGTTTCAATAAATGATTCCCTTGTTCAACCCTTGGTAACTGGCAATGAGCAGATAGGCTTACCTTAGGAGATAGGTATGTAAAGCATTTAAAAACACCAAGACATTAAATAAGTAAGACACAACACACAATAAAAATCTCAAACCAATTTATGAAAATAGGAAATATTGTTATCTTTAAAATGACACCAAAATGGGAAAAACCCAATATAGGGAACCCAAGAAATGAATTTTTAGAGGTAACCACTTTATATTGCTTTACACATATAGTTCAACTAGTAACAGCTGGACATTTCACATTTGAACGTAGAAACTTTTCTGGAGGATTTTATCTCGATATCATGCGGTCCCCTCCAGCTGGCTGATTTTGATGCAAAGTCATAGGATTGCTTCTACTCGAGGCTCCGGTCAAATCATGGAAGTCTGGAGCTCTGGAGCTTTCAGCGGGACAAACCTGTAATCCACGCCGGTTCACAGTTGAAGATAGTCGACCTGACTCTTGATGTTGGGCTGGTTCCCTTATGGTGCTTTTTCTAAAAGTTGTTCCAAACTTCTCCATACTTCTGGAACTGCTTCCTGAAGTTTCGCTTAAGTGTTCAAAGTGTCCAAAACATAAATCCAAGGGTCTAGAAGCTTTGAGATGGACCTTGGAAATATGGACTACAGTTTCCATAATGCACCTGGCCAAATATTTAAAAGTCCACTGGATGCACAACAGGCTGGGGACTTCTTGAGGGAGATGATGCAGGGAAGTTCTGTTTGCCTGTTGCTTTCAGTGAGTCCTCTCTTTAATCCTTTTTGAAGCAAGGTAAATTCCTCAGGGCTGTTCCAAGTGTACAAAAGGAGCAGAGCAATACTGTGTGGAGCAGCCAAGGGTTCCAGCAGGGCAGTACTTCTTGTAGTTTCAGGCAGCAAATTTGAGTTGCCCTGCACCTTTCACAAATTTATTAAATGATCTGCAGCTACGAAGCAGGGGTGCAACCCTGTCCAATGAGGAGCAGGGTGCCACCCAAATGCATGACAGTTTCCCCCAAAGTGTGGCATGTTCTCGTCACACAAAGCACTGCACTTTAAAATACAAGATGGAGGATTCCTCTACAGCAGAGTAAGAGCGGACTAATCCAATCTACTAGTGTGGTTCATTTCTAGTAATAGCCACCCCCTCCACCTACTGAAAATTCTATTTCCAGGCCTGCCATCTGGACCTAGCATTCCTTACTGTCTTGCTCTCTCTTTGAAGCCCAGTTTGATTTACCCAGCCCCATTTCTGACCCATCCTCTCCAGCTGCAGAACTCTCCCCATCAGATAACCTCTTCTCTATGAACCAATTATCACCTCATCAAAGCAGCCCAACTAAGCCTGCTAAGGCAAACCAATAAGGAGAGACTGCTTGAAGGCAGGATTTTGGCTTACAGAAAAGAACGTTATGTAACTTAGTTTCTGTATTAATTATGATGAATTCAACAGTGAGAAGTTGTTGTATTTATCGTTTCCAATCTTGTAAGTCTTTCAAGAACATGTTTAGCTCCATCCTACCAATATTTATACTTAAATAACATATTTGAAAGTTAGCCAATAAAGCTAATAATCTACAACGGGGGAAACATAATTGGAAGTTTTTCTCTCACCAGGGCTTATAACATATCTTTTATAACAGCCCAGCTTATAGTTATAAGGCACTCCACCCCTGTTGCACCTAGTGGAGACCTTGGGGGAGACTTATAGGTTAAAAAACAGGTAGATTGCTAATTTGGAAGTACTTCTACCTCCAAAAGTCAAATTTGCTGTCAATTGAATTGACAGCAGGCGACACAGTAGTGCATACTCCAGTGCAGGAAATCTACTGGGCCTCTAAACGCCATGTCCTATTATATGCTAGGGACTTATAGGTAGTTAGAATCCCCATTGCCTCATTATTATATACTAGGGACTTACAGGGATCTGTCATTGTCAATTGCAATTATACCTAATTCCCATGTACCTTTTTCATTAGAGCAGTGATCCTGGGCCTGGTTAGCAGAGCCCAGGGGACAGTCAGAGTCCGTTACCACTAGTATCAGCCTCATATGAGGGTGAACAGGGCTGAAAAGCATGACTTTCTCACAAACATTCAAGCTAAATCCGGGAAATATCCATTACAATGCAGACATTACATTGCACTACTTTTACAGCGCGGCTGTTACAACGCAGCAGCCTTTACATCGCATTCCATTACAACGCAGCCATTACAACGCATGTCACTACAACACATGCCATTACAAAGCATGTCACTACAACACATGCCATTACAACACATTATAAGGTAAGTAATAGCGTTTTATTAAGTTTTAGGGTGGGTATGGGTTTTGGGGTACATGGAAACAGCAATTTTTACCCCTACACTAACCAACACTTACCCTACTGTAGCACTCACTGGAGTGGGAATAGTAATTTTTACCCCTACACTATCCAACACTTACCCTACTGTTGCCCTAAATGTATTATGTGTTGTAATGGTATACGTTGTAATGGTGTGCTTTGTAATGGAATGCGTTGTAAATGTAGTTTCTAAAAATGTGTTGTGATGGCATGAGTTGTAAAATCATATGTTTGGGGAGACGCCAGCCGCATCGCAGGAGAGGGGACTGGAAGTCCCAGAGTGTTTAGCGTCAGGAGGCACCGCCAGCAGCTATTCCATGCCCAGAGGTGCATTTAGCCAGCTCGAGGATCCTGCAGTGCGGGAACTGCCGATCACCAATGCCAGCTGCATCGCAGGAGAGGGGACTGCAAGTCTCCGAGTGTTTAGCGCCAGGAGGTGCCGCCAGCAGCCTTCCCGTGCCCAGAGGTGCATTTAGCCAGCTCATGGCTCCCTCACACAGGAGCCGCGAAACGCCAATGCCAACCGTATCGCAGGAGAGGGGACTGCAAGGCCCAGAGTGTTTAGAGCCAGGAGGCGCTGCCAGCAGCTTTCCAGCACCCAGAGGCATATTTAGCCAGCTTGCGGCTCCCGCAGCGCAGGACGCACGCGGGCGTGCACGGGCCAAGGGCAGACCCATTTGCTCCCGTCAGCGCCAGGAAGAGGCAGGACAGGCACACCCCCTTTACATCTGTATCCTGGATCGTGCTCTCTGACAAAGATTGTATTGTGAGGTACTGTGTTCCCTGCTCTGTCATCTCCTTTTGTTGCCATTCCAAAACTACTATTTTGAACTGTATTGCTGGTCATTGGGGACCATTCATCCTGACTGTATGTGACTTTGCTAGTGCAAGTAGACTTTCCCATTGTTTATCCATCGATATCATTGCACGGGCGGTCTCTATGTTTGCGACATGGGGAAGAGAAAATCAATGGAGGGCATTGGAGGAGGCAGTGGAAATCAAGTTTCAAAGGGGAAAAAGGCTAGGAAAATATTGAAACATACAGGCAGCAGTTGTGTTCTCGATCAAATTGATACTTTGATCAATGAGTGCAAGGACATCCTTGAGGAAAATCAAACTGCGCACCCTCACTTCGGCAGCCCACCTGGCAGATTTCCACCTAGAGCCCCAAGCCCACGCCCAAGCCCAAACCACATGCCTACTGTTCAAACAATGTTCCAAAAACCATCCCTTAAGAGGACACCCACATTGTCAGAAGCCATTATCAGACGCTTTGGAGCCATCTCAATCCCCCATTACTTCCCACATTGGTCCTGACAACAGTACTCAGCAGCATGAACCGGCAGTCCATTGTGTGAATAGTTTGCTACCTCTGCAGGATTTAACGGATGATCACCATAGAGATGTGTCCTCATTGCCATCTCTACCTTTAGTTACGACCAGTTTAGGACAAGAACCGGAGTCTCAGGCCATTCACATCCTCATAAACGCACTTAGAGCAGATATAGGCATTATGAGATCCATGTTAGAAGGTCTCACCACCTTAGTCAAAACATTATTGCAGACCAACCCATAGTACAAGCAGCACGGCGTCCCTGCACAAAGTCGAATGCTGCAACTTCCCCGAAACGCCCGCATGACACAAGAGCTAGCCTCTTTTAGAAACAGCAATACTCCTCACGGACCTATCACGCACCACTTTGCTACCCCTGCTACCCCCGTTCGAAGTCAATTTTTCATCCAACCCTGTAGAAAGGAGAACAAGCAATTCCATTGCCATCTCACAATATAGGTATAGGAACTTAGCTGCCATACAAGACCCCCAAGTGATTGTAGGGCTACATTCCTACATTGTGTCCAGCCTCCTTTTCATGGCGGCCAACACCAGTTGCCCTATTTAGTCACTTCAGGTATCACACCGCCCATCGCCTACCGGTTCGCGAGGTGACTGCGAAGTGGCACTCATGCAACGAGACATCAAAAGCCTGCCCATGCTGCAGCGCCCCGATAGAAAGCATTGCCCATGTAATGTTCACCTGCCCAGCATACAACAACTTGCCGGCAAAATGGCTATGATTTATTTGTCAGCAACTGGGCTCAAGGGATTACCATACAGCTCTGCGCATCCTTAGGTCCGATTCCAGTCCCCTCTTTGCTTGTTGCGTGGCAAAGTTTCTTGGCCAGGCTTGGCTTATCAGGTGGAAGATCCTTTCAAGAGTGGCACAGCCTTAACTTGAGTGACGACCCTAAGTCTGCTTGGCCAAACACAAAACCTTCTTCTATGCACATACACTTTATCTTTTATCTTTGATGCCACCCTAGGGGAAATTCAAAATGTTTCAGCAATGTATCAGATACCGGCAATACTATGAAGGCTTGGTATTAAGATGAAATGTTACTTGTTTTTATCTTATAGTTACTGCATATTTTTATTGACGCATTAATTGCACGTTTTTTACCCGATGTATTAGTTTTTAACTATTTGACCACGACAAATGTATTATCGTGCCACGGGCCTAATAGGTCATCCTGTTGTATTGTCAGTTTACACAAGTTTATGGCATTGCACGATTGCACTTTCTTGAAAAAATTTATTTCAACAGCTTTTATGACATTCCCTGTCAAATAAAGCTTTACAAACAATTTTTTTTTAAAATCATGCTTTGTAATGGATGTTGCGATGTAAAAACTGCGTTGTAAAACCATGCGTTGTAAATGTTTGCTTTGTAACGTGTCCTATTTGCTAAATCCAAGCCATTAAACTTTTTCTGTTTTAAAACCATGCTTCTAAGGTCTACAATACAAATGATGGGTCATATTTACAAGTAAATGACGCAGCACTGCAAGCAATTTAGCAGTGCTGCAATGCGTCATTTGAAAAATGCATGGATGCACCGTATTCACAGGAATAGGCACATCTCTGTATTTCCCCTTGCACCGTCGCTAAAAATGCTGCTTAGCGCCAACGCAGACACCCTTTTGCTAAGCTGCAAGGGTGCCTGCATTGCAGGGATGTTTGTTTACGTGCAGTAAGGGACACCTCATTAAAGGCGATTTGCTCCTTCTTTGTGTGCTGAAGAATGCAGCACACATATAAAGTGGAACAAACGAGGAGAAATACATGTATTTCTCCTTGTTGCATCACTGTAACACCTGCTTTTCCATGGTGTTAGTTTTTGGTGCTGCCTCAGATTTACACATCCTTGTAAATCTGAGGAATCGTCAAAAAGCAATGGGTGTTGGGGTGGAGTGCTCAAAGCAAAACACCCATTGCATGTCCCTCTGACACAGAAAACTGTGTGAAAGCTTACAATATTTACAATGCGGCGCTAAGCCACGCAAAGTGGCTTAGCACTGAATTGTAAATATGGAGCAGGGCATTGCACCACAGGAGTGCCATAGAAAGTGACGCTCCGGTGGCGCAATGCCCTCGTAAATATATCCCGACATTGCTGAGATGTTCACTATATTAAACTCCCATTTTCTTGTTGTTCAATAAAAACAATGGAAACCACAGAAATATCCTCCAATAAAGCAGTACAAACTAGTTCAAGACATCAAAGTATGTCACATATATACATGGTTGAAAAGTGCTAAGAGCAGAACAGAAACCAAATACAATTATACAAGGTTCAAATTGTCCAAATGGGGTGAAAAATGCTGATGTACTCTCATCACTTTTCTTTATCAGTAGCAAATAATACTCTCACCTACACTGAGTTTTGTAGGAACTTGAACTCCATGAATTGCTTCCAAATGATACTTTAGAACCAGTCACCAATATCTACTCTTGATTTAATTTAAACCTCTAAAATCAATACAAGACTGAACATCTTAATTCCTCTTAGGTCAAAAAACGATACCCCAGCAGGTAATAGGGATGATACGATTTGCACATTTTGCAGATTCTCCTGAAAATAAGCTCCTTTCCTTTCCTATTTAAGAGTAAATATATTAAGAAAGAACAATGACCCCAAGTTTGGTTGGCAAAGTGCAATTATACTTCTAATGAGGAGAAAGTGAGCAAACCTTAGGCTTAAAGAAATTGTAGATTAAGTTCTGGACATTTTCCTTCACACCCCCTTTGTCTGAACCTGTTTTTGTTGGCTCTTAGGACTGCTATTCAGTGCTAAAGTGCTTGTAGTCTCTCCTTTAAACATGATGACATTGACTGACACCCAATAGGTACATTTAATTTACTTGTAAGTCCCTAGTATAGTGGTACTATGTGTACCCCTGTGAATTAAATGCTACTAGTGGGCCTGTAATAACAAAACACGGATAAACCTTGAGGATTCATTCACCTTATATTCATTATTTAAATAGTCACCATAGTGAACATAATTTCGCAGAGCTCAAATAAATTTCGTATTAACATAAATTATTTTTTGTATCAGAATTAATCATTTAATATATTCAATACTTTCATTTAATAGAGCAATGAGTATCGATCCATATATCATATCATGAATGGCAACCAAAGAACCACTGTCTCATTCTGTATCATATATGCAGTAGTATATGACACATTTTATACAAAGATATGGGCCATATAAAATCAGCCATATATTGAAATCAATTGGTTCATACAAATATAATTCCTGATAACATCCAATGATAATTGTATGTACAAAAGAAGTGTTGTTGCGTCGACGTTTCGGTCTCAGTATTGGAAAATCAAATCCGCAAGACCATCCTCAGGACAAATGTTGCACCATGAATCTAGCATAAAACAACATATACACATTCAATAATCAGGATTAAGAAACACTAAGAAATCTTTTGAGTTCAGAATCTGTATCATCTATACACCAAGGAAACCAGGTGTTGTGTTATATATGATTCATCCACCACGTGCCAGAACTACTAAACACCACCCCAATATCAGACAATTAATTGGTCCAAACCGCTATTTATAACACCATACAGGTGATTGCCACAGAGAAGCCAACAACAATACACTCTACTGTGGAGAACACTCTACGTGCAGAATATCCAAAAACTCACTTCTTCAGGACGTTGGATAAACAGGACCTGTTTTCAATTACAGCGTTCTTCAGTTAGGATAGCACTAAATCAGAGAATCAAATGAAACACACAAATCAAGTCAGATTAGCCCTAATACACTTAAAATAACCCTAATGTATTTAAAATCATCAATTGCATCAACACAGCATTATGCTACTTACACAGAAGTTGGCACCGGTTGTCTGCACCATTACTCTGTAGAGTAAAAATAGGAGTGAAATCAGACTAGGATTCTGCCTATTCGTCGCGGCTTAGTGCAAAATACACCACAGATAACTTACTTTCCAAACTTGCTTCAGCGACTTCTATGCCCCATAGCTCACTCGACAAACTGACCGAGTGAGCTCGCGGCATCAGCAGAGACCTTTGAACTCTAGCGCGATTACGTCCCGACGTGTCAAAACGTATCGGCCATCTTGAAACTACACTTTGTTCAAGTCATTTACACATGATCAAATGACTCCCTAGGACATCTACTTGTTATGATCTATTTATCTTTTCACATGATCATCCATTTAACTCATAACTAAAAAAGTAGTTTTTAAACTGACCGAATTAGCTTGCGGCATCAGCAGAGGCCTTTGAACTCTGGGGCAATTACGTCCCAATGTACCAAAACGTATCGGCCATCTTGAAACTATGCTTTGTTCAGCTCATTTACACATGAACAAATGACTCCCTAAGACATCTACTTATTATGATTTATTTATCTTGTCACATGATCATCCATTTAATCCATAACTGAAAAAGTTGTTTTTAAAAAGCCGAAATTATGTACACTATACCATAGTGTTCGGCCATCTCGAATCTGCCATTGTCAGTTGTGCCTGTTTAACTTTATCATAGAAACAACATGAAACATCAAACCAATCGGCCATCTTAGAACTGCAATTCGTTCATGTTATAATCCTTACCAAATGAAAAGAAAACAAATCAAATATAGTAAACGCTGCAAGTGGGCCTGCAGCACTGATTGTGCCACCCACTTAAGTAGCCTTTTAAACATGTCTCAGGATTGCCATTGCCACCTATGTGTGCAGTTTTTAACTGCTATTTTGACTTGGCAAGATAAACCTTTTTCCAGGCCTTAACCTTCCTTTTTGTTGCATATATGTCACCCTAGGGTAGACCTTTAACAGCCCAGAGGGCAGGATGCAGTGTAGTAAAACATGTGGGCATGTATGTTTAAGTTTTACATGTCCTGGAATTGAAAACCTCTTACATTTGTTGTTCACTACTGCAAGCCCTACCTCTCCCATAAGATAACATTGGTATTCCTTATTACATTTAATCAATGATAACTGTCAATTGGAAATAGGTAGGTAGATCGAGTTTGGTGTCTAAAGAATAGTAATGAAAAGCCCTTTTTTATGGTAAAGTTTAATTTTGTCGCAATTCTAAAAATGCCACTTTTAGAAAGGTGACACTTTCTTGTCCTAACCATTTGATGCCTGCAGCCTCTCCATGGTTAGTTGTAGCTGTCAGTTGGTCTTTGTGTGTTGCTCCCAAACAGTGAGAGAAAAGGACGCTATGAGATGTTGAGATGGACCACTCTTAAATTACAAGGGGGAGAAGCTGTCACCTGCAAGATCTGCACAGCACAAAGGCTCTGTCTGAGCACACTCACAAAGGTTGTCACCAGACATTTATGTCCCTATACACACAGGGGCCAGGGCTGGGTAGAAAGGGAGGCCTGACACCTCAGGGGTTGGAAATCCCCAGAACCTTTTCCCACTTCAAAATGGGCACTAGGTATAAGTGATAAACCATATACCCAAGTCTTCAGTACACCTCAGGACCCGTAGAGGACTTAGAAGGACTGCTGTGCTACTTTGCAGAAAGGAATGCTACTCTGTTGCCCTGCATCTCTGCTGCCCTGATTCCAGAAGGAAGGACTGGACCTGCATCTTGAACCCAGGACCACCAGAGTGACTTCAAGGGACATTTGACTGACCTCCTGATCAGAGCCTCCGGGACAGAACAGGCTCTAGCAACCTTGAACCCAGCACCTGGACTCTACCAGCTGTGAGTCATGTCCCCCCAAGTGGTACCACTCCAGTTCTAAATCTTAACAAATGGGCCTGAAGGTGCTCTGCAAGCGCATCTGTGGTCCCAGCAGCATTGACATAGCATGATGCATTTCCTTGCAAGACTCTGCACTGGAACCACTGTGTGACGTATCCCCAATGCTGGACTTCGCATCACAACCAGCAGCTCCTTGGGACTGCTGCTACAAGACGCATCTCCACAAAAGAACATCACATCGCCTCTGCAGCTCCTCAAGACCGTCTCTGCATGATGCAGCTACATGCACAAATCTCCGATCACCATTGCAGCTCCCTCAGAACAGGCTCTGGGGGGCCCTTCTCCACAGAAGGAACTTGCATCGCCTCTGCTGAGTGGCGCATTCTCGACATGGGACTTCGCATAGCTTCATAACCATGATTTAAGGTGCTTTTGTTCAGTGAGCCTAACTGGTTTCTTGTAGCCGGTCTGCGTTCTATCAAAGTTAGCCTGAGGTTGGGTTTTTGTCCCGATCCAACACAACCAGATAACCACAATTGGCACTTTTTTGCTTCTAGGCACTATTTTAACTTAAAATTTTAAATTTGCATATCTCTGGTTCTACTGAATGGACTTTTGTTGTTTTGGTCTTAAATTATTTATTAGAAAATACTCTATTTTTCTGAATTTGTGTGGAATTTCCCTGTGTTGTATTTCACTTTATTGTTGTTTGAATTGCTGCATAAATACTTTACACATTGCTTCTAAGTTAAGCCTGACTGTTCTTTTCCAAGCTACAAGAAGGTTGAGCACAGGTTAATTTAGGGTTTGCTTGTGACTTAACCCTGACAAGGATTGTGATTGCTGCTTGAGTAGGGTTTCCCCCCCTCAACCTGTACCCCAATTTCTTATGTTAAGCAAGACATTACAATGGCACTACTGAAAGTTAGTCACTGTAAAAGTGGATGTAGATGTCTCAGAAGCATCACTGGGTGACCAATTGCTTCCTGAAGCATAACAATAGTTGAGATAAAACTCTGATTACAAAGATAATATTGGAATAGACAAATTGACAGACAGATTATGTTTCTTTTTCCAAGGAACAGCAAAAGCTAATGCTAATTCAGAGAGACAAATAGTAATACTTCAATATGATATCTAAAAATGACTTGCAGCGGAAAAGAGTCTTCATGTATCTGACCTAAACATAATGGGGAAACATCAACACTTTAAAACTAGAAATCAGTGCTCATTGCCATCATGGAAGCAGTGTAAAATTGGGCAAATTTGTAACAGCCCAGAGCCCAAATGTCAGGTAAATGCGTACATGGTGTAAAGTGTATAATAATTATTCCCTCTAACAAGAGATCTGTGATAGGGTTCAAAACACAAAACAAACACAACACACAGAGCGTTCATAACACTGTCTGCCCTCCCAAATGAAGTTGTAAAAAAACTATGTAACTATCAATTATCTAAGCTCAATCTAGCAAGTTGTACACAGTTGACCAATTCATAATCATTGTTTTCTAAATAAATATTTTATTCCACGTAGACACTTACCTATCAAAGTCCACCTCAGCTGACAATTGCTAGGAGTGAGTATAATGATAACATGCTTTAACTTATTGAAAGCCTTTTAAAAATGGCTTGGTAGCGATATCTATTATCTTTCACCTGACTTAAATCTTCCATTCAGTGTCCTAAACTTAGGCCCTCAGCCCAAGTGACCTGATAACTGGTGTGATATTTAACACACTTGATAAAATCTCACTCCACTGAGAAAGAATGTTTTTGCTGCAATGAAAGCCACCCAATTGCAATATTTGAGGGAATAACACGTACATGTTAGTGCTTACTTCACCAAAATCTGCATGTTCTGTTAAATACCGGATATTTTCCCTCAGTAAATATGGGCACGTTTGACCTGCTATATATCACAAAATGAATTACCCACACAAGTGAGGCACCATTTTTACCGGGAGACCTGGGGGAACGCTGGGTGGTGGGAAACTTGTGTGAGCTCGGTGATGCCACAACTTTCCCACACAAAAATGTGTGAAAAAAGTGATTTTTTTTCAGCTTAAAATTGAGGTTTGCAGGGGATTCTGGGTAAGGAACCTTTGGGGGATCCACACAAGCCATACCTCCCTGGAAGCCCCCGGGTGTCTAGTTTTCAGAAATGTGTGGGTTTGGTAGGTTTCCCTAGATGGCTGCCGAGCACGTGGCCAGAAACCCAGGTGACCCCCCCCCTTACAAAACCGGGTGGTTTTGAGATAGGCAATTTTGTTGTCGCCTCACTACGTTTTGGGCCCTTGCGTTTTGGTACCACTCCAGTCCTAAATCTTAACAAATGGGCCTGAAGGTGTTCTGCAAGCGCATCTGTGGTCCCAGCAGGATCGACATAGCTTGATGCATTGCCTTGCAAGACTCTGCACTGGAACCACTGTGTGACGCATCCCCAATGCTGGACTTCGCATCACAACCTGCAGCTCCTTGGGACAGCTGCTACAAGACGCATCTCCACAAAAGAACATCACATCGCCTCTGCAGCTCCTCAAGACCATCTCTGCATGACGCAGCTACATGCACAAATCTCCGATCACCATTGCAGCTCCCTCAGAACTGGCTCTGGGGGGCCCAACTCCACAGAAGGAACTTGCATCGCCTCTGCTGAGTGGCACATTCTCGACATGGGACTTCGCATAGCTTCATAACCATGATTTAAGGTGCTTTTGTTCAGTGAGCCTAACTGGTTTCTTGTAGCCGGTCTGCGTTCTATCACAGTTAGCCTGAGGTTGTGTTTTTGTCCCGCTCCAACACTACCAGATAACCACAATTGGCACTTTTTTGCTTCTAGGCACTATTTTCACTTAAAATTTTAAATTGCATATCTCTGGCTCTACTGAATGGACTTTTGTTGTTTTGGTCTTAAATTATTTATTAGAAAATACTCTATTTTTCATAATTCGTGTGGAATTTCCCTGTGTTGTATTTCACTTTATTGCTGTTTGAACTGCTGCATAAATACTTTACACATTGCTTCTAAGTTAAGCCTGACTGCTCTTTTCCAAGCTACAAGAAGGTTGAGCACAGGTTAATTTAGGGTTTGCTTGTGACTTAACCCTGACAAGGATTGTGATTGCTGCTTGAGTAGGGTTACCCCCCTCAACCTGTACCCCAATTTCTTATGTTAAGCAAGACATTACAATAGCACTACTGAAAGTTAGTCACTATCAAAGTGGATGTAGATGTCTCAGAAGCATCACTGGGTGACCAATTGCTTCCTGAAGCATAACAATAGTTGAGATAAAACTCTGATTACAAAGATAATATTGGAATAGACAAATTGACAGACGGATTATGTTTCTTTTTACAAGGAACAGCAAAAGCTACTGCTAATTCAGAGAGACAAATAGTAATACTTCAATATGATATCTAAAAATGACTTGCAGCGGAAAAGAGTCTTCATGTATCTGACCTAAACATGATGGTGAAACATCAACACTTTAAAACTAGAAATCAGTGCTCATTGCCATCATGGAAGCAGTGTAAAATTGGGCAAATTTGTAACAGCCCAGAGCCCAAATGTCAGGTAAATGCGTACATGGTGTAAAGTGTATAATAATTCTTCCCTCTAACAAGAGATCTGTGATAGGGTTCAAAACACAAAACAAACACAACACACAGAGCGTTCATAACACTGTCTGCCCTCACAAATGAAGTTGTAAAAAAACTATGTAACTATCAATTATCTAAGCTCAATCTAGCAAGTTGTACACAGTTGACCAATTCATAATCATCGTTTTTTAAATAAATATTTTATTCCACGTAGACACTTACCTATCAAAGTCCACCTCAGCTGACAATTGCTAGGAGTAAGTATAATGATAACATGCTTTAACTTATTGAAAGCCTTTTAAAAATGGCTTGGTAGCGATATCTATTATCTTTCACCTGACTTAAATCTTCCATTCAGTGTCCTAAACTTAGGCCCTCAGCCCAAGTGACCTGATAACTGGTGTGATATTTAACACACTTGATAAAATCTCACTCCACTGAGAAAGAATGTGTTTGCTGCAATGAAAGCCACCCAATTGCAATATTTGAGGGAATAACACGTAGATGTTAGTGCTTACTTCACCAAAATCTGCATCTTCTGTTAAATACCGGATATTTTCTCTCAGTAAATATTGGCACGTTTGACCTGCTATATATCACAAAATGAATTATTGTGAGATGTGCAATACCAACAGGTATTGCACTCAACCAGGCTGCTTCTGATGAGGTTATTACTGTGCACGCATCCTGGAAATCAACATATGCAATTCATATTAATGCCCAGGCATTAACTAGTCCTACTGACAGCTGAACAGTGCTATAAGGGCTGGTCCAAAAGGCTGTGTGTGCATTGAATTTTTTAGACAAGGTGGGCTCATTCTTTAGTGCTTTCTTCAACACTACTGAGTAGAACTGAAGGAGATCTTTAGCACACTTTTTAGGTCTACAGTATGTGCATGCCAGGCTGCTGCAGTAAAGCCAGAGGCACTCAGACAGTGAGAAGTCACAATTCTACACAATTGTACTGCCTAGGTACAACCTAAAGAGACAAAACTCTTTAATTGATCACCAATCAACCAATCACAGAGTTTATAAAGAGCACAGCTGCATGGTGGGTATCCCAGTGCTATCAGATTTGCTGACCACCATGCTGAACCAATTATTGATATGATAATTCAAAAAGCCAAGTCGTAAGGTTCTATTTGAATTATAGTACATTCTTCATAGCCCGTAAGTGAAAAGGGAGTACATTCAGTCCCTGACAGCAAGAAAGGAGGAGGTGCCACCCCACTTCTTCCTTTTTATTCGCAGGACCACTGCCATCATAGCATCAGAGGAGCAAAGGATTCTTGCCAGCTGGCAAGGGGTAATCCAGTTGGCAAGGTGATGCGGACATGTTTGATAGAAGGCCCTATGAGCCAGTATGAGCCCCTTGAACTACACTCTTTCCTTGATTGGTAGCAAGTGCAGCTCTGCAAGATGAGGACAGATATGCTCTCCTCTCAGGAGTTTCAACAGAAGCCACACAGCCCCATTCTGTTCCAAGTGTGGTCTCCTGAGTTGATAAGCTGATAGGCCACAGTAAAAACAATCAACATAGTCAAGCTGAGAAGAGATAAGGGCTTGTATTACCATTTTCTGATGTTGCACTGAAAACAAACAGAGACATTTCTTTAGGGATTTCAGAATACCAAAACAGGAGCCCACAACACAAGCTATCTGCAGAACAAAGGAGGCTTGATTGTCAAACTTTACCCCTAAATTACGTGCAATGGTGGATGGAACAGGCGTAGGCGGAACGAAACTAGGCTAGCATTCTCATTCCAGGTGGGCGAGTGTAAGCCAAATAACAAATTCTCAGTTTTGCTCGCATTACACGCTAAATTGCTGAAGCGCATCCACTGAGAAACATTCTTAGACATGCTTTAAATCTGCTGTAAGCATTAGGTACATTTCTGTCTAGTGTGGGGAGAATCTGAGTTTTGTTGTTTTAGGACTCAATTTTCATGCTGAAGAATTCTACCAGAACAGCCAGAGGTGTCATTTATATATTGAACAATGTCAGACTCGGGGCAGAGCACTGAGGGACACTGGCCCTTAGAGGTTTAGGATCCGCGGCATAAGGGGCCATCCACACTGATTGGCTTCTATCAGACAGAAACAAATAAAAACAGGCTAACTGTGCTCCATGAGCACCAATGTTTCCTAGTCGCTGAAAGAGAATATAATGAGAAACTGTAACAAAAGCCCCAACAGATCTAAGAGTAGCAGTGCCACCTGTTTCCCCTGATCCACCACAAGCTAAATGGTGTTCGTGACCTCCAACAAGGCGGATTCAATGCCAGAGCCAGGGAAGAAACCTGATTAAGAAGGATGCAGCAGCTGAAATTGTTCTGAATAGTCAGATAGTTAGTGATAGATCAGCTTCTCCAGTATCTTAACGAAATCCAGTAGTAGGGAAGTAGGTCTAAAATTTTCCAAAATTGATTTGTCTGCCGATGGCTTTTTGAACAAGGGAAACGTTTTCACCTGTTTCCAGCAACCAGGTACCATAGCAGATTGGATGGAGCTATTTAGAAAAGAATTTAAGATGTTTTTTACGGCTGTGCATTTAGAATCAAGAATATGCGGTGGACAGGGATGAACAGATGAGCCCGACTTGCAAGCTCCTAAAGCTTCAATCACAATTTTTGAATATGGGGCACTTCTCCATTTTTTTGTCAGCTTTTTGCCCTATTTCAAATCTGGCTCACAATATTACAGCATTGTGGGATTTCCTTAGCTTCCTATAGCCATGCTAATGGTGCTTGACCAGGAACACCCATGTGTGCACCCATTCCCATATTTCACGCTCCTGCAATAAACTCAGAGGAATTTCACTGCTGATGTATTTACATCAGCAGATCAGGATACTTTCTGAATCAGAAGCTGTCAATTACATTTGCAAATGCCTTTTTCATGACCTTTTGTTTAAAAAAACGAATGTCAACCATGTGTGTGGGTATGTTTGATGTATGCCAAGAGTAACAATCATGTTTTGAAATAGCAATCATCTCTTTTGAACTACTATGCCCACACAGGTCAAGAAAAGGAAAGCGCCTTGTGGATGGGGTAGGAACTGTAGTATCTTGTGTAATATAGAGCACAGGACCTCTCTGGTCCCTAACGGACTCCATAGTCTAGTGACGTCATTGATGGGATGTGGGTAATAAAATTAATCTCGCAATACGTCTTAGTTAACGAGTTGTTCAGGTGCCTCACCGACTCTTTGAGGAACTATGATCTACATATGTTTTGTTTGTACATTTGTTTAACAAAAGTCAAGATGTCATGTCCCTAATGGGCGCCATAGTCTAGTGGCAGAGGTGATGGGGTGTGGTTAATAAAACTCACGATGCAGTACGTGTCAGTTAACAGTTACACTCTAGAGAATAAAGACCTGTAATGCTGAGCTCCATGTGTGGCATGATTCATTCAGCCACGGCCCGTATAAGGCGTGCCACCGGGTGGTGATGTGGGGCGGGGGCGGGGCAGGGTGGGGGTTTGTAAAATTCGGCAAACGGACGATTTCAGGTAAGTGACTGAAAAAATAAATAAAACGAATTTTGTTACGCACGCTGCATCACATTTGGTGATGAAGCGCGCGCAACAAAATTTGTTTTATTTATTTATGAAATCGTCCGTTTGCTGAATTTTACAACCTCCCACCCTGCCCCTCCCCCGCTCCACGTCACCGCCCGGTGGCATGTCCTATACGGGCCGTGGCTGGATTAATTTATCATCTACCATGTGGGGAGTTAGCTACAACTGACGACGAGTAGGGGATACGTAAACCACGCAACCTGCAGAGTCAAGATTGTTCTCCAAGAGAGTCTGCCAGGGTCCATCAAACTGCTAGTGCATGCCTTAGTGTGCCTTAGTCGAAGTGAAAATCTTTGGTTGACATATGAGGACTAAAAGCGCAACTCCATCCAGTGCAAGATTTTCTAAGAAAGTGTAGGCCCTGCCGAAAATTTCATTTATCGTTAGTCAGAAAATTGCTAATACGATAAGATCAGAGGTACAACGCCACAACCTAACAGAGATCCATCATTCATACAGTACGATAACACTAAAAGCAGTGATAACCAGGTACAGAATGTGCAGCAAAGTGCAAAATAATGCTGCAATTTAAAGTTAATAAAGGCAAAGAAAAGCTAAATGGCAAGGACCAGCCAAGTGCTAGAAAACAAAAAGAAACGTCAAACACGATGTGTCTTAAATACATAAAATACTATTTCACTTACCAGAACTGGAGTAAAGAGAGTCATTCGGTCTCAGCTTCATGCTCAACAGCCCCAGTGAACGCATCAGGGTTGTGCTTATGTGCTTTGTGCTTATAAGCTGTTGATACCTGAAGCGGCTCACCACTGAGCAGCTGGGTGGGGCTCAGTACAACTCCAAAGATCTTCAAAGATTGAAAGCTCCGATGGCTGAGAAGAAAGAGGCCACGTTATCTAAATCTCTTGAGTGCGATCCAGAGGTCAGCACATCACAAGGCCTTAGAGATTGTATGAATGACACAAGTCCTAATGGACAGCAAACAATAGTGGAGAGAACTCCACTCTCAATGTCAGTAAGTTGTACACATGCTTTAGCTGTTGCCTTTCTGAAACAACAGTTTACTTTAGATGTTGGCATGAAGTAAAATATTGTTACTAGATGGACTGCCTGAATGTAAGCTTTTGAGGATTTCATTGACGCGCTGGAAGAGTAGATGACAAAAAGATCATCGAATATCTCAAAAACATAGCAGGAGAAGGAGTAAAGGAAGTGATAAAAAAAATACCACAGGTGGACCGAGTATGTAATCATGATGTCAAAGCGGTATGAACCTCAAAATGAATCCAGTGCCAAATGTCGATTATGAAAGGTACATTTTCATTTAAGAGCATCAGAAAGCAGGAGAAATCATCAATGAGTTGAATCGCTCATCAAATATTGCTAATTTTATGAATTCAATGATGAAGAAGCCATATGGCTCAGAGTCAAGGATAGTTGCCTTCCCGATTCATTCAGACACCAAATGCTGAGAGAAACACTCAGTCTGGAGCATGTTCTCATGGCGGTGAGAGCAGAAGAGCGTGCTGACAAACAAGCCACTGACATGGAGGCCGGAGGTGCCCACAGTGAATCGGCACTGAATGTGAAGAGCAAGAAAAGGCACAAGGTAGAAGGATACAGAGTGGTGTCTCCAAAGAAAAATAAGTTGTGTTATCAATGTGGATTTTGCTTTACGCTTGAAGGGAAATGTCCTGCTATTGGACAGATATTTAAAGTCTCAAGGAAAGAGAACCATTTTGTAATAGTTTGCAAAGTGATGAAAAAAGAGAGTGCATCACATAATGAAAAAAAAATGACTTCCATTGCATCACGTCTTGAAGACAAAATGGCTGGCAGAAAGTTCCAGAAGCTTTCCAGTCATGTCCACTGATGTAAACTGCAACATCAGTTGTGGCCAGTAGACAATGAAAGCGGCAGATTGTCATCTAATTCTTTGTTGAAAGGTTCTTTGACGTCACTGTCGAGTGGCAGTCAAGGAGATGGGTGTGCAATGTCGATGCTGACTACTGAAGGACAGGGACATCTAGGTTTGGCTTCTTACAAGGAAGCAAATGTCGAAAAAGGATCCACATGTAAAAGCATGAAATTCATGTGGAAATTGTCCCAAAATAAAATTGAAAGTTAATGATTGCTATATACCATTTATCATAGACAGTAATGCATCAATAAATATCATAACACACAAGATGATGGACGGAATGGTGCACATTGGCAAAACATTCACCCCCAGTCACATGTCTGGGTTTAATCCATCGATATTTTGCTCACCACACCAGCCCAGTTCAGACATGGCCATATGAAAATCTGTCTTGACCCTGTGTCTCATGGGAACAGTCCAGCCGAACTGCCAAGCCATGTCTTCCCTGTTGTTTTTGCATCTGTCAATAAATATCATGTCAGATGAAAAATGCCATGAACTGTCTCCAGTGTCTCGTCTCACACCATCAAAAACCAGGGTATACACTTGAGCATCTTCTATGCCATTACAAAGTCAAGGTTCATCATGACAACCATGAAACACAAAAAAACAAAGTTACAAGCCCCAATCCATGTCCTGAAGGGCACTTTGTTGAGTGCATGTTTGCTGAGCTTCAGCACCTCTGTTGACATGGGACAAATTTCTGTGAATTACAATGTCTATGCTCATCATGACATAGTAAATCTGTTTCCATCATTGTTTCATGGATTAGAAAAACTTAAGAAAATGAATTTGCAGCTCCACATTAATGAGGACATTCGTCCTGTTGCTCAATGACATCATCTAATTGCTTATCATTTACAAGAGACTGTTGAAAGCGAAATAGAATTTTTGCTAAGCCTTGATATCATTGAGAACTCTACTGGTCCAACGGCATGGGTGCTGCCTATAGTGGTAGTAAATAAAAAGGACAGTGGAGTATCTGTGTGAATTTATGTTGACGTGCATTAAACAAACAAGGCGATTGAAAGACAACGATATCCAGGTCTGCACATTTGCGGTATGATCACTCAGTTGAATGGTGCTAAAGTCTTTTTGAGCCTTGATCTGAAAAAAAGGGTATCATAAGCTCGAATTGGAAGAAAATTGCAGGGAAATTACTACCTTTTCAAATCATGTTGGTTTGTTCAGATACAAAATATTGAGTTTCAGAGTTTTCAAGAGGTCATCCATCACATTATACAGTCTGTCTTGCATCCATTCAATTATAGCGATGACATGCTAGTTTTTGAGGCCACATGAAAAGAACATGATAGAGCACTTACCCAAGTATGCTGTCTATTTGCTGATGCAGGTCTTACTTTGAATGCTGAAAAGTGTGAGTTTCACAAATCAAAATTACAATTCTTTGGACACATTTTCTCTGATGGGGGGATGACTCCAGATCCAGCCAAAGTTCAGGATTTGTTTTCCACTTCTCCTCCATGAGTTGTAACGAAGTTGTGTTCTTTTCTTGGCATAGCCAGTTACTGCTTGAGGTACATCTGTGACTTTGCCACTGTGAATGCCCCATTGAGAGACGAAGAAATGGAATGTTTGATTTCAATGGTCACGGGAGTGTGATCAAAGTTTCAAGACAATTAAGCAATTGAAAATACTACTGAAATGGCCTACTTTGATCCTAAATTGAATACAAAGATTGTTGTGAATGCCAGCCTAGTGGGCTTGGGAGCAATTCTTGCTCAACATAGTGGACATGCTAATGCTTGAAGGTGCATTGTAGCGTATGCTAGCCAGAGTTTGTCACAGACTAAACAAACTTATTTCCAACCTGAAAAACAAAGCCTCGCTATTGTGTGGGCTTGTAAACACTTTCATGTGTTTTTGTATGGAAAACATTTTACACTTGTTACTGATCACCAAGTGCCACTCACTATTTTTAGCAATCCAAAGGCCAAGATGCCCCCTCGCATTCAGAAGTGAGGGTTACATGTTTATGACTACACTATTGTGCACCAGCCCGGAAAAGATCAAAACCCTGCGGACTTACTTTTCTCAAGTACCCCTATAGTATCAGGGTATTTCTTCTAAAGTGGTTAAGGCCTACTTTAATTTCAATGTGAGATCCAGTACCCCAGCAGCCTGGCTATCTGTGGAGCAAATAAGTGCTACTATCAATGCAGATAGAAATATGCTCCAATCCAAAGGCATTATATGCATCAATCGTGGAAAACACATGCTCGATCTCTTGATAACGACATTGAATATCAGAAATTCAAGAATGTGCATGATGAACTGTCAGTTACACAAGAAGGGATTATTTTACGAGGGCCAAGAATTGTAATTTCTGAAAGTCTCAGACAACAAGTCATTGAAGAAACACATGAGGGGCATTGTGGAATTTTGCTAGTAAGCTAGCCCTTCAAGACCGTGTTTGTTTTCCTCATCTTGATGAGCGAATTGAAAGACAGCTCCAGGCTTGTCCTTTATATAACTGTTTATCTAAAAAAAAGATCGAAGTATCTTTTGAATCAGTTGGATCTTCCAAAACATGTCTGTGAGAAACTTGCAGTTGACTTCTTCGGACCCCTTGACAATAGAAATTATCTCATGGTAATTGTAGATGAGCACTCCTGGGTTCCTCTGGTGGAAGACCTTTTGTTAATCACTCATAATTGAGCTATTGAAAGACTAGAAGGCATAATTGCAACCTGGGTTGTTCTGTCAGTCCTAAAATCTGATACTGGCCCACCATTCAATAGTCGTAAATTCAAAGACTTTCTTACTCATTTAACTATCAAGCATCAGAAAAGTACATCTCTCTGGCCACAGGCTAATGGTGTTGTTGAACGCTTTATGGGTACACTTAAGAAAGATGTACAGTGTGCTGCAATAGAAGGACTTGAGCTCAAGTCACTTCTTCATTCTACTCTTTATTCACTCTGATCTATTCCTCATTCTACAACCGGTGAAAGCCTGGCCAAACTAATTTTCGGGAGACTCATGGGTACCGAGTTGACCCAGAAGACCACTGAAAGAACAATTGAGCCTGAGAAAGTTCGAATCACCAATTCATCTCAAACGTCCAGCATGAAGACATCTGCATACGAGCATCGATGACTTGGAGTGAGACTATGTCATCAGAGGGCATAAGAGCCCAAGGACTCTAGCCGTGTCTAGATTGCCAGTGCCTGCTGTAGTTGCTTCTCCTGTGTCCCCGCAGTCTCACACAACTAAAATATGGAAGAGTAGTTTGAGCGCCTCAATGGCTCATTGAGGAACTATGATCTACATATGTTTTGTTTGTACTTTTTATTCAACAAAGGTTGAGGTGTCATGTCTTGTGTGTTAAAAAGCACAGAACCTCTCTGATCCCTAACAGACTCCATAGTCTAGTGAGGTAGGGGATGAGGTGTGGTTAATAAAACTCATGACGCACTACGTGTCAGTTAACAGTTAGACTTTAGAAAATAAAAACATGTAATACTGAGGACTGTGTGTGACGTGATTCATTTACATGCTACCGGGCTGGGGAGGACACTACATGTCACTATGTTTACATACGCAAGGGGATTAATATGACATCAGGGTGCAACATGAAGCCCTCTGCCCACCCTGGTAATGGGTAGAGCAGTTTCTGGAGTCTGGCAGGGCATGGGATGTTTATGTGAGTGTACAGCAGGCAAAAAGAGAGTTCGGGATAAAGTAGGAGGAGAGATGGGAAGGTCAGGAGACAAGATATATGGGGAAATAACTAAGTAGAAGGCCCGCTAGGCCTAATTCGGGCAGGAAGAAAAAAGGTGTGGGACAAGAGTTGGATTTATGGGTTACTAAATAAAACATCAAGGTACAAAAACAGAAGAGGGAGGTGACTGAAGAGCACTAAGGGTAGGGTATTGTCGAGGGAAGGGAGATAGTTTCATCTATTGATTTTAGACCATTGCTAGGTTGTCTAGAAGAAGAATTGTGAACTAGTTGTAAATTCCGCTTGCTTCCAATAAAGAAGGCTTTCCCCCAAACCAGCAGGCGTCAGGGGTGGCCCCTCTCCCAAAGAACTGCGTGAGGTTGTGACTGTTGAAGAGATAAAACTGACGGTTTACTTGAGGATTTAAATCTGGTCATTGGTTCGACTTTCATAATCAATCTATAAGCTGCAGTCAGAATGGATAAATCACTCCATTACTTTGTGGCATTTGGTTTTATTCTCGATATTTGATCATTTTTGCTAAAATCGCATGGCAACACCTACAACATGGATTATTACAGTCTCAAAGAGCACAGTAATGGCAAAGAGAGCGGCGTGGGGCCCATGCGCCAAGTTAGTAGCAAGGCACTCTTCAGGCTGGTCACCTTACACATCAGTGTCCATGATCCACAAACACGGTTGCTTCATTTCCTATCATAAATTCATTTAGACCTCCCAGCAGCACATTAAAATAAAGTAGCTTTCAGGGTGTCTTTACTTTTTATCATCTGCCTGGGAATATGGACATCTGTCTCTGAACCAATGATCACGCGAAGATTCGCGAAGATATTACTGTATAGGCTATTAAAAACAGGTGGGTACTTTGCTTACGTACTATACAGGGAAACATTTGGACACGTTGCCATTTTATTGTATTTCGCGTGCAACGTAAAATCATTATAGGTCTCCTGTTATTTAAAAATGTGTGTTCCCATTATGTGGTACAAGGTGAAAGTCTGTTGCAGAAAATCTAGATTTTGGAATTCAAACCCCATCCTATGTTATTTTGATCCATAGCGAATGTGCCTTCTGTTACTGCTTAATTTTTTTTACAGTAAATCACATTAAAGAAAACATACATTGTAGCCCTTTTTATATTTAACCTCCTCAATGTTCAATTAACTTTCTAGTTATTGTCACAGGGATATATGTCTCCCAGTACTTACTCATCTCACAATCGACTTAAAACACCCACACCAAACAGGCAATCATTGTTTGAATTTGTATAAAACGCGTCTCAGCTAAATCACCATAGCAATTATGAAAAGTGAAAGAATGTTAAATTATGAGCTCACTTTTGTGACACTGAAAGGACATTAACTTGCATAATATTTATATGCATGTTTTTGACAAAACTAACAAAATAAATATGAGCAAAATCAAAATCTCCCAAAATGCTACAGTTAATGATATGACTTTAAAGCGGATCTGTCAGCCCATTGGTGAGGCTACTATTTTTGGGTTTTGGCTATAGACAGCTCTGGCTGTTTAAAGGCAGACCTCTTATTTCCAATGCACAATATCTACTTAGAGTGGACTTTGGTTCAGCCCGTCACTCATGATTGGATGGCTTTGTTGTCTTCTCTTGATTTAATGACTTTCCTCCCTATTCTTGTGTTTGTCCCAGCCAGGGTCATTTCAGTCTCGTGGTGTTCTGACTGCATGAGTTTATCCTTCCACATTTTAAAACTTTGGGGCATATCAACAAGCATGCAATAAAAAATTATCGCCGCTTTTGCGGCCGTTTTCGGCCGAAAAGCGGCGATAATTTTATCGCCTAATCAGCAAGGTCACGCTAACGCGTGAAACCATGCTTTAGCGTCAGAATTCCTAACCCCCAGCTTTGCATCTCTAATGAGATGCAAAGTGGGCGTTCCTGACCTGGCATGACAGGAGAAATGTCGCTAAGCGACATTTCTCCTATCAGCAAGCCTAATGCTATGAAGCATAGCGGCAGGAAAAGTAGCGATAACCCCTGTTATCGCTACTTTCCTTATGTCTGCTTCAGGACTGACTTAGCCATGATATCCTATGGAAGGTGGCTATCATGGCTAAGGGGCATATTTACAACAACGGCGATAATTATTGCAAAGCGCACTTTGCGCTAGGATAATTATCGCCGGCTAGCGCGGATTTTTATCGCTGAGATAGCATGCTATTAGCAATACTTATCTCAATAGCGATAAAAATCCTCACGCTAACTGGCTAACGTGAGATTATCGCTGGAAACCCAGCGATAATCTCACGTTACCTTGTTGATATGGACTCACAAACTTAGCCATGATATCCACCTTCCATAGGATACCATGGCTAAGTCAGCCCTGAAGCAGGTGTTAGGAAAGTAGCGATAACAGGTGTTATCGCTACTTTTCCTGACGCTATGCTTCATAGCGTGGGGCTTGATGATAGGAGAAATGTCGCTTAGCGACATTTCTCCTATCATGTCAGGTCAGGAACGCCCACTTTGCATCTCATTAGAGATGCAAAGCTGGGCGTTAGAAATCCCCACGCTAAAGCAAGGTTTCACGCGTTAGTGTGACCTTGCTAATATAGCGATAAAATTATCGCCGCTTTTCGGCCGAAAACGGCTGCTAAAGCGGCGATAATTTATTATCGCCTCGTTGTAAATATGCCCCCAAGTTTGTGAGTCCCTATCAACTAGCTAACGTGAGATTATCTCTGGGTTTCCAGCGATAATCTCACGTTAGCCAGTTAGCGCTAGGATTTTTATCGCTATCTCAGTGATAAAAATCCACGTTACCCGGCGATAATTATCCTAGCGCTAAGTGCGCTCAGCGATAATTATCGCCGGTTGTTGTTGATATGCCCCATAGTTATTTAATAAGTGAAGGAAGGACAAATAGTGAATCAGGCTAGGTTACCATAACAGCAACGTTTATTAAAATGTACATAATTGTAGTGAATCAATCTTGAAAGAGAAAAGCCTTGAGGCCAAGAAAAATCTGCATTATTAGTGATTAATATTCTTCTCTCTATGAGAGTTCTACTAGTGTTAAAAACAGCTGATAGATCCAGGAGAAAAACTAGATACACATTGGGAGTGCCTAGATCATGTTGGGCATAGTTTACCACCTAGAAAACATACTGCTTCCCCGTGGAAATCATCCAGAAGTATATTTTTATAAATGTGTTGTCTCAATTGGGAAGCTAGGCAGCTTTCAATTATCGTCACTGAGAAGGGTAGGGTCAGATGTCATTGCTGCCTTTGTCATCAGCTGAAGGTTTCTTAAGCATAGGAGACCAATTTTAAGACGTTCAGGGAATTCATCGTCCCCACTGCTACAGTCAGAGCACAGCCTGAGCTGAGGCAGGAGCACACAACTTCAGTCAGATGGGGCATAATACTTAGCTGCCCCGCAGTCATCAGAGCCCTACTTGGATGACAGCTAGTGAGGAAATATTGGAGTATGTCAAGTAGACATGCTTGTCTGTCAAATTCACTGGGGGTATAAATACTCAGATAGCAAGTAAACAATTTACAGTGTGGAAGGACACAGGTTTTCAGAGCCAGCCAGAGGGATTTTTTAATTTAAATTATTTCTATAATCAGCTGCCTTTGGAAAGAAGAGAGGATATGCAACAAGGCAGGGATAGGGGCCTTCTGAAAGTGGGTGGGAACAGTTGAATGGCAGGATGTATTATGGCGGAGGGATTAATTTACTGAGCTTATTAAAAGGTGAAAAAGATTTAGAATTGATTCGGCATTCTAAACACTAAATATGCCAGAAAAATGTTACACAAGTGCAACTTTGTTTTCACAAAGGTTTATGCCCATAATCTTTCAAATCATTGCTACAATATCCTGAAGGGGCTGGGATTGGAGGGTGGGCTTTGGTTCAGTGGGTCAGTGTGACTAGTGGGTAATAGCTGCAGCTCCCTACTTCAGTACAGTCACTGCAATCTCCCATGGGCAAACCTGGAGGAAACAAAGATGATAAAATACATCAACAAAATGCAAATGTGTACAATTCATTAAAAGACTTAAACATGATAATGAATCAGCAAAATCTTAAAAACTCTAAAATCGAGATATATGGATCATAATTATTTAAAAAGTATGCAGCTATTAGGCAAATAATGGGTTGGTCTTACACAATATTTTTATTCTCATCAGCCACGCTGCGTGCAGTAACTTAGAAACAGCAGACACTATGGGCCATATGTTCAAAAGTATCTGATTGTGATTTCGAAATAGCGATTTAATGGAAATTGCTATTTTGAAATCGCACAGTGATATGTATGAAGGTAAGTATTCCACTCTTAGGGATTCCAACAAATTCGTAATCACAATGCGGAAATTTTCTATTTGGAAATCGCACTGATGCGATTTCTTGATAGGGAATCACAATTTTGAAAAGTTGCATTTTGGATGCAGATTGATGATGTAAGAACCAGAAAGTTTTGAAGTACAGGGTGTGACTACAGCTCATAAGCCTAGAAAGGTTCTGGAATGAATATGTGCTTCTGTGTGATTACTGGCTGTGCCATTTACATTTCCTACAACACCAGGTTTAAAGATGACAGGGAAAAGGTCCTTAGCAGCAAGAAGAAAAAATGTAGATTTTCTGACAAAGAGCTGTAGCTGTTGACTGAGGATCTCGTGGCACACACAGACCAGCTATTTGGCAAATCATCTTTTTCTGTACCTGTGTCCCAGAAAACAAAAATATGGAACAGTATCCTTGAAAAAGTGAGCTCTCTTGGTGTCTTCCAGAGGACCATGCCAGAAATAAGAAAACATTAGTTTGACTTAAGATCCCATACAAAAGAGAAGGTGGCCAGTAGGATGGCTGAGGCTCATGCCACAGATGGTTGTCCCTGTAAACACCCTCCTCACATTCTAATGAAATCACTTTTTGAGGGTACACTTGAACCTGAAAGTGTGCCGGGAGTGTTAGACATTGACACTTCCGATCCTCTGGGCCCCAGCCAAGGTACATTTTTTTTTGCATTACAGTTTCCATAACATACTGTATGTTAGGCTTCAAGTTCAATATATTAACTATAAAAACTCCATTTAAATGTTAGCTATAATTTGCAAATGCATTATGAGAGATGTAGTACAACCAAGTTATATGGTGTAGTGTGTACTGATGTATAAACTACATAGAGCTATATATATAATCTTCATCTCAAAAACACATAAATCACACTGTAAACTATATTAAGCAAACTTAGTAACCATTTATTTACACAAGCTATATACATAAATTTCCACAGATTACAACCCGGACGTGTCTGAAAACATTGGGCCTTTAAAAGCACTTGGCACACAAGAGAAAATTTATGGCAGCACAATTGCTACTCCTACATCCATAATTCAAACTCCAGCTACTAAGCTACTAAGAGAGCAAATGAGGCAGCACTACCAGATTTTGAGGAAGGTGATGAAGAGCAAACACAAGGCAGGAACACAACTTCAAATGTGTGCAGGACACCAACACAATGTAGAGTTCAAAGATTTTCCGCTCACAATGATTATGTCTCTGATGACATGTCAAACAGTTCACAATTTTGCAGTGGGCTTGAGAAATCAATCATCACAGTACAGAGCTTGCAAGTCAAACAGATAAAAACAGTGAATGCACATCTGCAAAGCACGTCACACTCAATGCTGAAATTGCAGAAAGGGGAAAAGCGTTGGATTGCTGGCATGGAAAATGAGCAACATATGCAAGGCCTCAAGCACAAGCAGCACATAGCAAGCTATGACGCATTTACCAAATCAATACATCGATTGGCAGTAGCCATGCCAGGAGAACTGTGAACATCCAAAATGAAATAGGGCACTGCTGCCACGATGTTGCCCGTGGTCTGGTCCAAGTGACTACAGCTCTTGAGAACAGTCAGACACATTACCTGTCAGTCCCCAACCACCACCTGAGAGCGAGGACGGCTCTAACCTCAGTGCCATATCTGTGCCAGAGAGATGCTGTACAGAGAGAAAATGCTGACAAATCTGGCACAGATTTAGCCCCAACTATACAGCCAAGTCCTGCTAAGAAGGCGACCAGAGCCAAAGGTTTCGAAAAAGTAACTTTTGTATACACTCAGTTGTATGTTACTAGACTGTTCTGATTCTGATCTCCAACTTTGTTGCTTTGTTTAAACAATGACATCCTATAAGGATACAGTTGATGATACACAATTACAAATCACAATTACAACCTGAATAAAAAGTTATCTTTTAGTAATGGAAAAACATTACCATCATGTGTGTTGGCTATTTCTTAGATGTGCCATCATTCATATCTCAAAAATAGATCTTTGTGATCTCTATGCGTCCTGCTCGACCCTCTGCTGCAGTGTTCCATCCTGATGAATCTGTAGTGGTGGTAGTTCATCATCGGAATCTGGTTCTGGCTCTATGTTGATGTTGTGAAGACCCATCATCATGGCTATGTTGTGAAGAATAGCACTTGTGGCATTGACTTTACAACAGGTCTGTAGAGTAGTACTCTACATCACAAATCCCCAGGGCCACATATGCCTGGGGTGGGTAGAGAGGTCCTCAATCACGAGGTTAGAAAGGACACGTCCTCCCTCTTTTATACACATTAAACAAACAAAATCTCCTTCCCGTTGTTCCTTAGTTATATCCTCCATGTGGTGGGCGGACAAACATGGACAACAAACTAAGGCTGGGTGTGAGATTCCTATGTGTATAGTGGTGACTCTCTCTAGTATCGTTGTACTGAGAGCATCAAGAAGATGTCTATGGAGCCAACCCATCTCTGCAGGTGGTAAGGGAAAAACCCTTTTCCTTTTAATTGCCCTCACTCACTCTAATAGTGACATGCTTCATCATAGGACCATTCCAACGTCTACAGGTCGGGGTGGGCTCGACCATATTTCAGGGAGCACTTAAGATTTTTGCAAGGGGGCGGACCATTAAAGATCAAATTCCTCACAGACTCCTTAAGAAATCTTTAATAACGGAGTGGGAGGGAAAATTAAAATACAAAAACTGGTATAAAGGATGTGATGGTCCTATGACCCTAAAAACAGCACCAACATGTTTCAGCCCTTCTTAACCAGCTTTAATAAGTCCTGGGCTTTTGTCAGGGTGGGACGTAATGAGGTTACTTCCCCCAAAGACGTGAGTGTGATTGTACCATTTGCCACATGCACTATCGATTTTAATTTTTAAAAATAATAATCATAATACTTGCCACCGGTCTGTATGAGGAATTACCTATGCAGAGAATGAGATAAAACAACATTTGTATTCATAATTACATTTGGTGTGATTGTGTCACCATTAACACACCGTACTTCCTGTATCCATGTGATGGTGTCAGGGTGTCACCCATATTTCAGTTATTCAAATCAAAATCATATTGCTGTGATACATCAAACACTATTAGCGACTTCTCACCACACCATATACACTTCAGTGATTTTTACTAGTTCTCAGGATGGTACATACATGCATTATTTCATCCACAATACTCTTACGTACTTCCCACTTCCCTAGAGTGTGTCTCACCACATTCATTTACATTTCTTACAACCCACCCCATCAACTCAGGGTTAATGATTCTCAAAACAGAGCAGGAGGGGGGCCTTGTAGTCACACACTGTTGGCGACAAAGCAATGATGGCAATATTAGTTGAATATATATATATATATATATATATTCACTGAAAAAACATAGGTTTCACACACGTTATAGTTAGCTGGACATTTCACTCGAAAAAAACCATTGAAATTCCCCTGTTATAGTTAGTTCAGCTAACTATAACTCGCGCGCCCGCAATCCACTGCTGATGATGTCACATATTACATCACTCATGACATGGTCAGTGACATCACTCATGACATCACTGATGACATCTCAAATGACATCACTGATGACATCACTGATGACATCATCCAGTGACTGTGTGTTTCTGTAAAATTTAAATATGTTTTATATACTTATAGTGAAAGGCCTGTGGAAGAATGAGTGGCTGTACAAGTGTGTGAATGGATGATTTTCTATGTGCGTAATTGACTGTAAATGTGAGTCATTAAATGTATCTTACTGCAGACTAGTGACTAAACTGTGTGAATGTCTTCATGTTTCTGTCTGTTGGTGTATAAGTGGCTGCATGGTTTTGTGAATAGCTATCTGAGTGTCTATATGGGTTATTGATTGGTTGTCTGAGTATCTGTATGGGTGCTTGACTGTTTGTGTGGGTAGGCTGTGTGTGACTCTGCATAGATGTGTGACTGGGTGATTCTATAGGTGCATGGTTTTAAGAGTACATCTGTGATTAACTGTATGGTTGAGTGAGTGTATGTATGGGTGTGTTAGGGATTGAATGTATATCTCAGTGGTACATTTTTGACTAACTACAAATGTGAATGGCAGTATATATGCATGTAAGAGTATATAAGTGGGTATATGTGAGAGTGTGTGATTGTGAGAGTGGTTGTATGGATGAGTGTGTGCTTGTATCAATGGTTGTATAAGAGCGTAAGAATGTGGTACTATTTTTATGAGTAAGTGAACTTGTGTGTGTATAACTGCATAGGTGAGTAAATGGGAGTGTGATTAATTATTTGCATGACTGACTAGGTGTGAGAGTACCTCTATGGATAATTGGTGGTGTGTGAGTGTCTATGTAGGTGTATAAATGCATATGATAGTCTTGTATGGAGTGACTGTAAGTATGAGTGACTGTACAGGTGAGTGAGTGGAGGTGTATGTAGACCTAAGAGTCAATGAGTGGGTATGTAGTAATTGGTATTGGAGTATCTATGGTCTTCAAAATGGCCGTCTGAAATTTTGAGTTGGTGTATCAAAAGTTATATTAGGGTGTGAGAAGGTGTACTAATTTATCACACAGATGACGTCATCAGTGATGTCATCAGTGATGTCATTTGAGATGTCATGAGTGATGTCATCAGTGATGTCACTGACCATGTCATGAGTGATGTAATATGTGACGTCATCAGCAGTGCATTGCGGGGGCGCGAGTTATAGTTAGCTGAACTAACTATAATAGGGGAATTTCTAGGGTTTTGTACGAGGGAAATGTCCAGCTAACTATAACGCCCCTGAAAACTATGGTTTTTTCAGTGAATTTCTAAGGTTTTTTAAATGCCAATTCCTAACTATAACGTGCCTGAAACCTATGGTTTTTTCAGTGAATTTCAAAGGTTTTTTAAATGCCAATTCCTAACTATAACGTGCATGAAACCTATGGTATTTTCAGTGAATTTCAAAGGTTCAAATCCTCTGTTTAACACTTTTTTTTACTATATTCTCTTAGAAAGTCACGTAATTTATCAATAGATTCCTGTCGTACAGTACAAATACTACTACAATTCCAAGTGTACACTGGGGCTTTAGGACGTCTCCCCATAACCTCATCAGCTAACACTTCTTCCTCATTTCTTGGAACCATTTTCTCCTTTTCCATTACACAACCTCTTTAACTTCATATGCTCGACCACTGGTGTCAACTGCATGCAGCAAACTATTACTTTGAAGATAACTTTCTTCATTAAAAAATGGTTCAGTACTTGAACTATGCTTCCATTCTCCTAAGAACACTTTACAAAAGTGTTTTTTTTTCACTTCTCTTTTTCTTTTGCTTTTTGACTTCATTACATTCACTAATTTATCTAATGTACGGATCCTGTTCAAAATTAAAATGAATAGTTTTCTTTTTAATTCCAAAGCCTTTGCAACAATTGATTCAATATGTTTCTTTTTCTTCTAAAATTTGGCTTTCTTCCTATATTTTTTCACATCCTTTAGCAAATTGAACATCACTCTTCTCTGTAACATTTTTCTACGAATGTTTTTAAACTCTATTTTTCTTTTTAAGTCATTCTTTCTTACTTCTGATTGTACATTAGCTTTTAGTATATTCTGTCGATTGTCTTGTTCTTTTCTACTTGAAACACTATTTCCAGTGTATATATTTATTACATTTTTTTCTTTGCTTGAGGATATTTTTTATAAAATCCTTAGTCTGCTTACCAGAAGGCTTTTTCTTTTTTCCAACATGAGGTTCTTTTTTTTTTGTTGTCCATTTGTCTTCAAATATAGATGTTGTTGCTGTTCTTTTCTCTTTCTTGATTATATAGGCATCTTTAATTTATTTCACTGTTGTTCAGCAATACCTGAAAGAAACAAAAAAAAATACCTTTATGTAATTTAAATATATTACTATATTTTTTATGAGCTTTTCAAATCCTGTCATATGAGCTGTCCCTTTCCTACGACTGCAAGTCTTACACAATAAAAGCTACACAAATTAAATCTCTGACAACAATTCCTGTGTGCACACAGACTCATGGTGTGGTTCTAGGCAGAAAACGATATTTCATTGGTAATTTCAAAGCACATTTACTACTGTGGTTTTGCAAGTGATAATTACTGTAACAGCCTGACACATTTTCCTTATAGTTTAGAGAGGCAGAAAAGAGCACATGTCCTAACAGCTACTTGAGAGCATGAGCATGTGGAACCTGGGTGAGTGATTAGACTAGAGCAAAGGAAATGAGCCTTGGTGATGTTGAATGTGGTAGTGTTACACACTACTATCTAAAATACCACACAGTGCGGAATAGTAAGCATGGGAGTGCAGGAGAAGCAGCTGCCTGTGTGCTAAGAGCGTGCTTCTGGAGACTGTGTATTGTCAGGTGCAAGAGAGATCTGCATGGACGCTTGCACAACTGCATGAAGACTGCAGAGATGTATGTAAGAGTACATGTATGGTAAGGGTTAATTGGAGTTTGGAACATGTAGGAACTACCTCACCCATGGCAGGAGTGGAAGGAAAATCTACCCTGTTGTTTTCAAATGTGTTTGCATTTGCCTTTCATCTGTGAGATAGTGATGTGTGCTGTATGCTAACTATCACAGTTCAAGAAAACAAGCTGCCCCTTTCCCACGAGTGCTAGTCTTACAAAAGCACAGCAACACAAATTGAATCTCTGACAACAATTCCTGTGTGCACAAAGACTCATGGTGTGATTCTTGGCAGAAAACGATATTTGATTGGCAATTTCAAAGCACATTTACTACTGTGGTAGAGGAAGTGATAATTACTGTAACAGCCTGACACATTTTCCTTATAGTTTACAGAGGCACAAAAGAGCACATGTCCTAACAGCTACTTGAGAGCATGAGCATGTGTAACCTGGGTGAGTAATTAGACTACAGCAAAGGAAATGAGCCTTAGTGATATTGATTGTGTTAGCATTACTCACTGCTATCAGAAATACCACACAGTGCTGAATAGTAAGCATGAGAGTGCAGGAGAAGCAGCTGGCTGTGTGCTAAGAGCTTGCTTCTGGAGACTGTGTATTGTCAGGTGCAAGAGAGATCTGCATGGATGCTTGCACAACTGCATGAAGACTGCACAGATGTATGTAAGAGTACATGTGTGGTAAGGGTTAATTGGAGTTTTGAACAGATAGGATCTACCTCACCCATTGCAGGAGTGGAAGGAAAATCTACCATGTTGATTTCAAATATGTTAGCATTTGCCTCTCATTTGTGAGATATTGATTTGTACTGAATGCTAGCCATCACAGTTCAAGAAAAGAAGCTGCCCCTTTCCTACGAATGCAAGTCTTACAGAACCAGACCAACACGAATTAAATCTCTGACAACAATTCCTGTGTGCACACAGACTCATGGTGTGATTCTAGGCAGAAAACGATATTTGATTGGCAATTTCAAAGCACATTTACTACTGTGGTTTTGCAAGTGATAATTACTGTAACAGCCTGCACATTTCCCTTATAGTTTACAGAGGCACAAAAGAGCACATGTCCTAACAGCTACTTGAGAGCATGAGCATGTGTAACCTGGGTGAGTAATTAGACTACAGCAAAGGAAATGAGCCTTAGTGATATTGATTGTGTTAGCGTTACTCACTGCTATCTGAAATACCACACAGTGCTGTATACTTAGCATGGGAGTGCAGGAGAAGCAGCTGCCTGTGTGCTAAGAGCGTGCTTCTGGAGACTGTGTATTGTCAGGTGCAAGAGAGATCTGCATGGACGCTTGCACAACTGCATGAAGACTGCACAGATGTATGTAAGAGTACATGTGGGGTAAGGGTTAATTGGAGTTTTGAACATGTAGGATCTACCTCACCCATTGCAGGAGTGTAAGGAAAATCTACCCTGTTGTTTTCAAATGTGTTAGCATTTGCCTCTCATTTGTGAGATATTGATTTGTGCTGAATGCTAGCCATCACAGTTCAAGAAAACAAGCTGCCCCTTTCCTACGAATGCAAGTCTTACAGAACCAGACCAACACGAATTAAATCTCTGACAACAATTCCTGTGTGCACACAGACTCCTGGTGTGATTCTAGGCAGAAAACGATATTTGATTGGCAATTTCAAAGCACATTTACTACTGTGGTTTTGCAAGTGATAATTACTGTAACAGCCTGACACATTTTCCTTATAGTTTAGAGAGGCAGAAAAGAGCACATGTCCTAATAGCTACTTGAGAGCATGAGCATGTGGAACCTGGGTGAGTGATTAGACTAGAGCAAAGGAAATGAGCCTTGGTGATGTTGAATGTGGTAGTGTTACACACTACTATCTAAAATACCACACAGTGCTGAATACTTAGCATGGGAGTGCAGGAGAAACAGCTGCCTGTGTGCTAAGAGCGTGCTTCTGGAGACTGTGTATTGTCAGGTGCAAGAGAGATCTGCATGGACGCTTGCACAACTGCATGAAGACTGCAGATATGTATGTAAGAGTACATGTGGGGTAAGGGTTAATTGAAGTTTTGAACATGTAGGATCTACCTCACCCATTGCAGGAGTGTAAGGAAAATCTACCCTGTTGTTTTCAAATGTGTTAGCATTTGCATCTCATTTGTGAGATATTGCTTTGTGCTGAATGCTAGCCATCACAGTTTAAGAAAACAAGCTGCCCCTTTCCTACGAATGCAAGTCTTACAGAACCAGACCACCATGAATTAAATCTCTGACAACAATTACTTTGTGCACACAGACTCATGGTGTGATTCTAGGCAGAAAATGATATTTGATTGGCTATTTCAAAACACATTTATTACTGTGGTTTTGCAAGTGATAATTACTGTAACAGCCTGACACATTTTCCTTATAGTTTAGAGAGGCAGAAAAGAGCACATGTCCTAACAGCTACTTGAGACCATGAACATGTGGAACCTGGGTGAGTGATTAGACTAGAACAAGGAAATGAGCCTTGGTGATGTTGAATGTGGTAGCGTTACACACTACTATCTAAAATAACACACAGTGCTGAATACTTAGCATGGGAGTGCAGGAGAAGCAGCTGCCTGTGTGCTAAGAGCGTGCTTCTGGAGACTGTGTATTGTCAGGTGCAAGAGAGATCTGCATGGACACTTGCACAACTGCATGAAGACTGCATGGTGTGATTCTAGGCAGAAAACAGTATTCCTGGGTGATACCAGTACACCTTAACTTATGGTGAAGACATACTCCATAATATCTTACAAGTTCAAGGCAGTTAAATATCTTCCAAAACATAAAATGTAAAACACAATTTTAAAACAAGAATCACATTTCTATTTTTTATATCAAAATGCACCACATACATCCCCTCTCAAATTCATAACTCACCTTTAAAAGTAGTTAGTTGAGAAAGAAATGTGGCACTCACACAGCAGATTATCAGAGCCAGAATCTCTGAACTGTACACCTCTCAGCAGAACCAGTAAATGGCAATCTTTCCCTCTTTTTTTTCACACATATACATGTTAACTTCAAATCACAGTGCTTCCCACATTTTTTCAAATGGAAACACACATTTCTATTGGTTGCAAATTTCAACCCTTTCCAAATGATCCCTACCCCCAACATGACTTCTGCCTGCTACCATAGCAACAGGTCATGGAACACTGGTGTGAGCAGAGAGGTCAGAAGTTCAGCACACAATGTTCATAATCCAAAGAGCAAGAGTGCTTGACTTTTCAAACCTAACAGCAAATCCAAAGTAACGTTCTGTGGGAACACATTTTTCTGAACGAATACAAAACATGCTTTAAAAAATTTAAACATACAGCCTAGTTTTTAGTGTTGAATGGTCTGAAACAGCCAATGAGTTATTTTTATTTTAAAAAAGTATGTAAGCCTCCATTTTACAACTATCTTTCTTTTCATATTGCCATTCTACTGAAAGACACCTTCTGAGTGCATCCAGATCTCCTTGAAAGAAGTTCACAGTGTGGATTGTAGGTCATAGCTATGTCTTCTGGAGTGAAAAGTATGCAGAAAAAAAGAGGTATTGTGAAAGACGTTGCTTTGCCAAATGTAGACATTAAATGGATTGGTCAGAGAGGGTTAAAGTGGCACCAATTAATGCCTTTGTGGACCTTATAAGTGTGCACTGTGGTGGAAATGACCTAGGCACTTTAACTGGGGTAGGTCTGGAAATGCTTGTTAAGGACACCTTTGTGCAATTGATGTCACTTTTTCCACAAACTACCTTTGTATATTCTAATATATGTCAAAGGCAAAAGTGGAACTGGTCCAACCAATATTGTCCGCAGATTGACAAAGCAAGAAAGCACGTCAATAAGTCTGTTTCTGCTTTCCTCAGAGACTATGGTATGGGTTCTATATACCACAACAACTTGCGTTAAAACATGCAAGGCATTTATAGAGGAGACGGTGTTCATTTCACAGGTGAAGGCAACAGAGTCTTCCTCTTGAACTTTAGACTCTGCATCGGTACTTACTTGTAGGTACAAAAAACCACTCAATGAACACAACGGCTCTTTTTTAGAGCCAACCAACATCTAAACACTTAAACTTAATTTTTAATTCTAGTTTTTTATGTTTTTTTGCCACCGTGCGCGCACCGTACACGCACCGTGCACGCACCCCGCGATATTTTTTTAATTTTTATTTTTTTTGTGACCTAATGGGTCTTTCATGGTCCCCCTGAGAAGGCCTAGGGGGTCAGGGACTCTCTACCCTGCACCCTTTTCACGTTCTTCACTTGTGTTTTTAGCTCTCTTCTGCCTCTAAAACTCAAAATGGCGGCTGGGGGGTACGCGCACCGTGCTCGCACCCCGCGATTTTTTGAAGAAAAAAAAATGTTTTTTTTACCCTTCTGGGTCCTTCAGGGACCCCCTGACAAAGGCTAGGGGGTCAGGAACTCTCTACCCTGCCCCCTTTTCACGTTCTCCACCTTTCTTTTTCCCTGTCACACACACAACACACAAAATGGCGGTCAACACTTCCTGATTTCGACCAATTCGAATGTTGACTGTCATGAATCCACCAATCAGAATTACGCTCGCGCACGGCACAGTGTTTTCCACGATTGATGCATAATAATGCCTTTGAATTTGAGCATATTTCTATCTGCATTGATAGTAGCACTTATTTGCTCCACAGATAGCCAGGCTGCTGGGGTACTGGATCTCACATTGAAATTAAAGTAGGCCTTAACCACTTTAGAAGAAATACCCTGATACTATAGGGGTACTTGAGAAAAGTAAGTCCGCAGGGTTTTGATCTTTTCCAGGCTGGTGCACAATAGTGTAGTCATAAACACGTAACCCCCACTTCTGAATGCAAGGGCCCAAAACGTATTGAGGTCATTTTGAGATTGGCAATTTGATGTCGCCTCAATACGTGCCCGGTGATCCTACATCTTTCCCACACGAAAATGTGTGAAAAAAGTGATTTGTTCAGCTAAATTTGAGGTTTGCAGGGGATTCTGGGTAAGGAAACATTGGGGGATCCACGCAAGCCATTTTGATGTCGCCTTAATACGTTTTGGGCCCTTGCCTGTCGCGGGTACTTGGGCCTCCCAGACGAGTGAAGCACTGTTTTTATCGGGAGACCCGGGGGAACGCTGGGTGGTAGGAAATTTGTGTCAGCCCGGTGATGCCACAACTTTCCCACACAAATGTGTGGAAAAGGTGATTTTTTTCTACTAAATTTGAGATTTGCAGGGTATTCTGGGTAAGGAAACGTTGGGGGATCCACGCAAGCCATACCTCCCTGGAATCCCCCAGGTGTCTAGTTTTCAGAAATGTGTGGGTTTGGTAGGTTTCCCTAGGTTGCCGTCGAGCACCAGGCCAAAAACCCAGGTGACCCCCCATTTCAAAACCAGGTCATTTAGAGATAGGCAATTTTGATGTCGCCTCAATACGTTTTGGGCCCTTATCTGTCTTGGGTCCTTGACCCACCCATGCAAGTGAGGTACCATTTCTATTGGGATACTTGGAGAAAGGCGAAGGGGTAGGAAATTTGTTGTTTATTTCTGCAGCGTGACAATTTTGGCACAATACTGCAAGGAAAATGTGACAGACATTTTGAGGTTTGCAGGACATTGTGGGTAAGATAACTTGTTGGGATCCACAAGAGAGACATCACCATGTACTCCCATGAGTGTTTAGTTTATGACAATGTCTACAGTTGGTAGGTTATTCTTAGATGGAATGTACACCTTGGCAGAGAGACTAAAAAGACAAATATTACTGCACAGCCATCTAATCCTCAAACACACACACATACTGGTTGGATTTGGCGCGAGGGTGAGTGATGGTTCAATATATACAATTGTATTAACAAGTGATTTCACAAAAATGAAATGCACTGTTAATAATTGAAAGGACGAGAAACTGAACCATTGACTCACAAAGCCACGACAAGTCACCAACCTCTTTACAGGCCATTCATACACCTTTCATACATGTGACACATACAAAACCATTCACACCACCAGCCGCGGCCCATCACATTACAACACTCACACCAGCAGACAGCGCCATTCAAGGGCCCATCACATTCACACATCCACATTCCTGACACAGCAACCACACAAGCTGATGGACTGCATGGACTGCATGGAGTGGCGCTCGGCTAGCAGTGTGTGTAGTGATCAGCAGCAAGTCACTACTCACACACCGCCAGCCGAGCGCCAGTCCATGCACACAGCCAGCCAAGCATCAGTCCACGCACACCGCCAGTCAAGTGCCAGTCCATGCACACTGCCAGCCAAGCGCCAGTCCATGCACACCGCCAGCCAATCGCCAGTCCACGCACACCGCCAGCAAAGCGCCAGCCTACACACACCACCATCACATTTAGGATTTTTTTATACAAAAAAATATACACAAACAAATTGCAAATAGATACAAATGTACTAACACAAAATATGAAACTAAATACATTGCACTAATGCCAACCTTGAAACAGAACAAAAAATGTTAAACAATACAGATCAGGCAGTTCACTTTACCACTCATGGATGCTCCCAATAATTCTTTTGCGTGTGGTACGTTCTAAAACAAGCAGGCACACACAGCCCAGGGTTAGAAGGACTCTCGGGCAGTACATACGAGTCTCCTTCCGCGTACCTCTTTGCCAACAGACTCTATATCTCCTAGTGGGAAAGTCTTTTGAGGGTGTGGGAGGAATGTGATCAGATAAGTGGCGATCTTTCAATCAAGCCACATCCTCCACAACTCTAGGAACACTTGCCTTTTCCACAACAACAAGGCTGCCTATCACAGGCTGCTGAAACTGAACAAAAGTCAACTTTGACGCTGGAGAACACTCCTTGAACACAACAAAAGCATTTAAAGTTGCTAAATTGAAGAGATGGATGGCCAACTTCTTATACCAAATGTAAGCCTTACGAATAGCAGTGTAAGGTTCCAACCTCTGATCTACTTTATCAACACCACCCATGTGCTTATTGTAGTCTAAAATGCACACAGGTTTGCGCACTTCAGCAATCTGACCCCAAACAGCCACAGGTGAAGTACTCTCATCATGGATGGCAGTCAGCATGTACACATCCCTCCTGTCCACAGCTAGTAGTTCATCACTATGCAAGGAACTGCACTGTCCCCTCTGAAGTTTTTTGCAAACAAGCTCTTTTGGATAACCTTTATGGTTAGAGCGGATTGTGCCACAAGCAAAAGTGTCCACTTTGAACAATTCCTTAAACAATTGCACAGCAGTGTAGAAGTTATCAAGGTACAAATGGTGGCCTCTTTTAAACAGTCCTCTAGCAAGATCCCATACAATTTTCTCAGAAACTCCAAAAGTGGACGGACATCCAGGGGGATCAATAGTGGAATCCCTACCAGTGTACACATGGAAATTAAAAACATATCATGTCCTACTCTCAGACAACATATTCTGCTTAATTCCATAAAGTGCCCTCTTCCTAGGAATGTACTGCCTGAAAACCAACCGGCCCTTGAACAGGACCATAGACTCATCAATAGATATTTCTTTCCCTGGAGTATAGATCTCTGAAAATCAATCTACAAAGTGATCAAGAACAGGCCGAATCTTAAAAAGGCAGTCACAGTCAGGGTGATCTCGTGGCAACGCCAAAGCATTATCAACAAAATGCAGGATCCAAAGCAAAAGTAAATACCGATCACGAGTCATAATTGCAGGAAATATGGTCGTTGCCATCAAGGGACTGGAAGACCAATATGAAGCCATGGACGGCTTCCTTATCAAGCCCATCAATAAAGTCAAACCCAAAAATTCTTCATCTCTTTCAGATTTGTGGGAGTCCACCGGGTAGTTCTAGGGTGGGCTGCACCATGTTTGGATCAACCCAGAGTCCAGCACTTCCAGTAGGAAGCCTTGCAGCCTCAGGCTGCAATACTGATGTCTCTTGCTGCACCATCGGCACACCGGTGTCCTCCTCTAAAACAGGCACTTCATCCACACTGAGAGTAGCTTCATTCACACCAAGATTAGTTTCATCTGCACTGAGAGTAGCTTCATCATCTGATGATTCCATGTGGAGAGAAAACTCACTGCCTGAATCATCCCCTCCCTCCTCTCCCTCAGACGCACTGTCAGTCTCATAATCCTGCTCAAAGGAAGATTCAAGAAGCATACCAACCATCTGCTGAGCAGTTATTCTATGGCTAGCCATAATGCTTACTAATAAAGGTAACTTGTCAAACAAGTCAAAAACAACAAACCCTTTGTAAAAGAAGAAATTAACAAAATGTAGCTTTATCACAAAGACCTATATACTCCAACACTATACCACTCACTTGCCAGAAGTAGCTAGACTCACCACCACCTACTCTGCACGGACTCAATAAGAACCAACAGTATCCAACTAAAAAATAAAAAAAATAAAATTACACATAAGAAAACGCAAAACACATCGCAAAGATTTTTATGCACAAAACACTAACTAAATATGCTTTTATTATGACACCATTTATTAAAAATGCATCCATGCATGACAATAATACTCATTTGGAGTAAATACAACAAAAATAGTTTTCTTACCAAAAAAATGCAAATACGCAAAACTGCAGAACAACCACTGCCGAAACAGCAAACAGGAATCAAAAGCTTAACACTAGAATAAAAAGGAGAAAAAAAAACATTACAATCACATATGGAAATATTGCGCTAGTCCACACACTATCCACCAGCCAAGCAAAGTTGGTAGGTGGGCCTAAAAGCATAAGGCCAATCTGCCCACGCGGGGAGCAGAAGCAGCCAAAACATTCACCATCATAAAGGGGGAGAGACCCTTGCCCAAGGGGTCACTCCCCAACATCAACATTTAAAAAGCCCTGGTGTCTAGTATCTTCTGCCCCCCAGGGGACAGATGGGCCTGAAAACGTACGGCCAAGCTGCCCCCAAAGGGGGCAGAAACAGCCATAATCTTCACCCCATAAAGGGGAGTGACCCTTGTCCAAGGGGCTGCTCCCAACAACACTAAAACAAACACAGGTGGCCTAGTGGGCATAAAATAAAAGTAATTTTTTATTTGGGTCGATCTGCCCATCCAGGGGATCAGAAATGGCCCAAATAAATGCTTCCCAAAGGGGAGCGACCCTTGCTGAAGGGGCCACTCGCCAAAAACATATTGCTCCCCCAAAGGGAGCGACCCTTGCCCAAGGGGCCGCTCCCTGACACACAAATGAAATTTAAAAAAAAATCCCTGGTGGCCCAGTGGGCACACACATACTTTTTTTTTAATTACCACATCTGCCCCCTACACACATTGCCCCCCCAAGGGGACAACCCTTGCCCAAGGGGCCGCTCACCGACACACAAAGGGCATTAAAAAGAAAACCCTGGTGGCCCAGTGGGCTCTTACTTATTATTTCTTTTTAAAATCAAGGCATCTGCCCCCCCCCCCCAAGAACCAACTAAACACATTTCTCCCCCAAGGGGAGCGACCCTTGCCCAAGGGGCCGCTCCCCAAAACAAATTGGCCATTGAGAACAAAAAAAATGATTAGTGGTCCAGTGGGTACAAATATATACCTTCTTTTTTTTTTCTTACTCGGTTCTCCCCCCCCAGGGGGGCAGATCAAAGTAAATACATTTCAACCCCAAGGGGAGTGACCCTTGCCCAAGGGGCCGCTCCCCGCAACAAAATAGACATTTAAAAAAAAAATCGATGGTGGTCTAGTGGGTACCAATACACATATATTTAAATATTTTATAAACACCGATATGCCCCCAAGGGGGGCAGATCAAATTAGAAACATTTGACCCCCAAGGGGAGCGACCCTTGCCCAAGGGCCTGCTACCCGCAACAAAATAGGCATTATAAAAAAAAGAAAAACGGGCATTCATGCTGCACGATCCCACCCCCGGCACGATCGTGCAGCAGGAATGCTTTTTAAAAAGACATCGGAGGAAAGGAAAACCCTTCCTTTCCTCCGATGCCTTTTAAAATCTAACCCCCCACCCTCCACGAGTACAAACTCATCTCCTTTACCACCGATGCACTGGAAGCAAATGGTTTCCAGTGCATCCGGAATCCTCAAATGACGTCAGCGCGCCAATGTCATTTGATGACGTGGAGGCGGGGGCAGGGGGAGGCAGGGGAAGGGCTTCCCCTGCCTTCCCCGGTGGGGGCATGTTAAAGGGCGTCCCACGGGGGAGCACCAGTGCTTTCCCCGTGGGTGTGTGCCATGATGGGTGGGAGCCGTCATGAGCACACGCCCACTGTGTCTCATGACGGCTCCCAGCCGTCATGAGCACCAAAGGGGTTAAGCCCAGATCTCTGTACTGGGGTGAATGTGTGACATTGTTCTGCATTCTGTCCATCAATTTTTGTTTTTGCATTAGCCCTGCCTTGCAGGCTGCTTTTAAACTAATATGATATGCAAATTCGACTTTTGAATGTAATGTACTTCCAAAGTCTCAAACTATCCTTTTTCTTAAATATAAGTCACCCCTAAGGTCTCCCCCAGGTGCCAACAGAGGTAGGGTGCCTTGTAACTATAAGCAGGAAAATTAGAAAATATGTTTTATATACCCTTGTTAGGGACAAACTGCCAATTTTGTTTTTCCCCATTGCATCACAACCACTCCATAGGCTAACATGGGAATACTTTATTAAAATGGAACTATTGAAGGAAAGGAGCTAAAAATGTACTTCAAAGTATCAAAATGATAGTTACAACTTGCCACTGTTAGATATATTATAACTATCACAGAAAATAAGTTATAGAACTCTCTTTTCTGTAAGCCAAAATCGAGCTTTCCTGCAGCCCTGCTCTGATGGGTCAGACTCTGCCAGGCTGAGTCAAGCTGTCTTAATAAGGTGTGAAGTGGCCTGACTAGAGACAACGGATTTCCTGTGGGAGGAGAACTGAAAGCTGGAGAACAAAAGGCAGAATGGGGGTGGAGTAGCCAAGCTGGTTTCAAAGAGGTAATGACAGTTTAGGGTAGCACAGACTCACCCCCACATCCTGTACCCCCAGCTAGACAGGATCCCCTGTAATTAGATTAGAAGAGTGGTTGGAAACGGAGTGTTAGGGAAAGTTAGCAACACCAGTGGGATGGCACAACCAGATCTTAACCTATAGGAAAAAGTTTCTCCATTTTGGATTTTGGAAAAATTGTACTTTCTGGGTCAAGAGTATGCCACACTTTGGAAAAAGTGGTCATACCCTGGATCGCACCCTGCCCCCTGCCCCCTGCTTGTTGCCCAGGAACATTGGATGAAAATGGAAGAGTTACCTAGCATCTCAGATCCCTGCCTGAAACTAGAATGAGAAGAAGGACTGCCCTTCTGGAACCTAGCCTGCACCCAAAGGATTGCACACATAAGGACTGCAACTGCTGTACACTTGGAACCACAGCCCTTAGGACTTTGCCTTGCTTCAGAAAGTGGAAGGATTGGACTCCCTGAAAGCAACAGGATAAAAGAGCTCACCTGCACCATCTTCACCAAGGAGTCCCAATCCTGGAGTGCCAACAGTGGACTTTTAAGGATTTGGCCAGGTGCATTGTGGGACACATAGTACCAACATCCCAAGTACCATCTCAGAGCTTCTAGACCAGAGGTATTCAAACTTTTTGATGCTGAGATTCCTCTGTCAAACCTTTTTTTTAAAAAGGGACCCCCTCCTGACAAAAATGTCTAGAACTGGGTACTCCTCATCATTGACAACTATTGACAACCATAAGTGTCCCCAATTATTTTTTACAGTGGGGGAATACTATTAAACAGTGTTTATCAAACCAAAGGTCAGGGAGCATGGGGACAAAGGTGTGGCTAAAAACAAAGGACCTAATTTATGAGGAATTGGCATAGGGCAGCACTGCAAGTCTTCTTGCTGCGCTGCTCTATGCCAATATAAAAGGGCAGGAATGCACCCTATTTATTAAATAAGGTGCATTCCTGTCCTTTCCCCCTGCTTTGGTGCACAAATTGCTGCCTAGCGCTAAGGTAGGCAGGATTGTTTTTGTGCAGGAAGGGGCACCTTCCTGCACAAAAAATCCCAATATGGGTTTTCCTCTTTCTATGTGAGCTGCAGAATGCAGCACACATGGAAAGATGAAAAATGAGGAGAAATTAAAACATTTCTCCTAGTTACGCATGCTGTGAGGAGGCGTAAGGTTTTGGCGCTGCCCCAGGTTTACATGGTTTTGTAAATCTGGGACAGCATCAAAATCCATGGGATTGCAGGGGAACACCTGCCACAATGCCCATGGAATGCCTACTTGACAGATTAGGACATTGCAGCGACTTGCGCTGCTCTGTCTTATGGGGCCATGCAAAGCCACACAGCGTTGCCTCATAGATATGATTGAGATGCTTCTGCTGGAGGAACAAAAAAAGTGACACTCCGGCGGCGCAAGCCTCTCATAAATCACACCCAAAATATTTAGTTAATTTTTTAGGTCTTTCACCATTAGGTAGCTATTTATAAAATAATGGGTAGCTTAAAATAAAAATGTATTTTAAAAAGTTGTTACTCAGTGAGAAATGCACAGTAGTACATTAGGAAACCTCTATTAGTTAATGCGCTGCAGAGGTCTGTGTGTAACCAGAGAGCCACAGAATAAAATTTGATTGGTGCAGTGGAGAATAGTGACAAGTGTATTTTTAGTGCTACGAGGTCACAGCCTGCGACAGAAAGCACTGAGAATGTGTAAGTCAATATTTTATACTTGCATTACACACTTTATAAGATGGACTGCTACAAACTGTGAAAATAGTTTTAGGATAGCTTCCAAAAAGTATATTTTATTAATACCAGACCATACGTAATGCAATATTATTTTTTGTATAACTGTCCCTTCAACACCACCTCAGGGGTGCTAAGCGATGATGAGGGCTTCTTCAGGACGGGCTTGACTTCTGCACATTTCCAGTCATCGGGGAATGTGCTGGCTTCGAAGGTGGCATTGATGATGCGTCTTAGTTCAGGTGCAATGGAGGGGGCGGCTCTGTGGAAGATGTGCGGAGGGCAGGGGTTCCTTGGGGCTCCTGAGTGAATGCCTTTCATGGGTGCTAAGCACTGTGTATATGCAATCACGATTACAAGCACGTACTTCACAGTCCAGTTGTTAACTCTTCTTACTACCACACACAAAAAAAAATCTTTGTCATCACAATGCTTGGAGTGATTCGAGCAATTAAAGCTAGAACTGCTCCCAAGTATCTTTATATTTACAGATTAACTCACACATTTACATTTCATTCAGGCAAGCTGGCACCCTGGCACAAAGGATTGATTTACCTGTCTGCCGGCCTTTTCCTTTCAGTGCACAGGAGACTCAATTAACTTTGGCTGAAGCATAGAAGTGTCCTGGACGTTTTTTTTTCCTTTTCACATCTTTTTTGGTTCCAGACAGAAGTGAAGCCTGAAAATGCATGACCCCCTTCCCAAGGCTCCACGGTCCCCCTGGGGGTCGCGCTCCACAGATTAAAGACCTCTGTTCTAGACCCTTGGAGTGGTATTTTGGACCCTTTGAACCCACAAAAGGAACTTCAATCAACCAATTAATCAATCAGGGAACTGTGAAGTGTGCTACTCACCCGTAAGGGTCTCAAGACACTGGAGGGGTGCAGCTCTGGTCAGTCGAAGAGCCAGATCTTGAGGGTCTTCCTAAAGATGTGCAGAGTGGGGGTGCGTCTGATGTTGATTGGGAGCTCGTTCCAGGTCTTTGCCGCGATGTAGGAGAAGGTGCTTCCACCCGTTCTGGCTCTGCAGATGCGTGGGTTTTTGGAACTGAGGTTTCTCTTGGGTACATGGAAGGATATTCCTTAGTTGAGATATTGGGATCCAGTGTTGTGGAGGCATTTGTAGACTTGGGTGAGTATCTTGAAGGTTACTGTCTTCTCAACGGGGAGCCAGTGGAGTTCTTGCAGGTGTTGGGTGATGTGTTCGTGTCAAGGATGCAGAGGACGAGTTTGGCTGTGGTGTCTGGAGCTTGCGGAGTAGAGATTTGTTGATCCTGGCATAGAGGGAATTTCCGTTGTCCAATCTGCTGGTTATGCGTGCGTGTGTGATGGTCTTACCTGATTCAGGGGATTCATTTGAAGGTCTTGCGAAGGATGTGGAGGATGTTGAAGCAAGTGAAGGCAACAGCGTTGATCTGTCGGGTCATGGTGAGGGAGGAGTTGAGTATGATGCTGAGGTGCCGGGTGTGGTCCGTGGTGGTAGGGGGGCTGCTAAGGGCAGTGGGCCACCAGGTGTTGTCCTATTCAGAAGGGGATGGTCCGAGGACGAGGACCTCTGTTTTTCCGAGTTAAGCTTCAGACAACTGCTGCTCATCCAGGATGGGGCATCCTTCATTCCTTTCTGGAAGCTGATTCTGGTGGTGAAGGGGGTCCTTGGTGAGGGAGAGGATGAGCTGAGTGTTGTAGGAGTAGGATACTATGATGAGTCCATGCTGTCTGACGATGGCAGCGAGGGGGGCCATGTAGATGTTGAAGAGTGTGGGGCTGAGCGACGATCCCTGGGGTACTCTGCAGTTGATATCTGTGGGTTTGGAAAGGAATGGTGGAAGTCATTTGGGTTCTGCCAGTGAGGAAGGAGTGGATCCAGTCGCGGGTGGTTCTATGAATGCCGGCGTCATGGAGTCTGGTGGTGAGAGTGCGGTGGGAGACAGTGTCAACGGCCTTAGAGAGGTCAAGTAGGATCAGGGCCGCGGTGTGGCCTTAGTTGAGGAGGGTGCATATGTCTTCTGTGGTGGCGAGTAGGGCGGTATCGGTGCTGTGGTTGCTGCAAAATCCTGATTGGTAGGGGTTGAGGATGGAGTTCCCTTTGATTAATTTCGTTAGTTGGACATTGCCGATCTTCTCGGTGACTTTGGCCACGAAAGGGAGGAGAGAGAGGAGTCGGTAGTTCTTGAGGTCTGTCGGATCTGATGAGGGCTTCTTCAGGACGGGCTTGACTTCTGCACATTTCCAGTCATCGGGGAATGTGCTGACTTGAAAGGTGGCACTGATGGTGCGTCGTAGTTCAGGTGCAATGGTGGCGGAGGCTCTGTGGAAAATGTGCAGAGGGCAGGGGTCCCTTGGGGCTCCTGAGTGAATGCCTTTCATGGTTGATGCGGTGTCTTCGATGGTGACTGGGGTCCAGGAGAGGATGGTGGGCTGGTTGTCATTGCTGGAGGGAGGAAGTAGTGATAGGTAGGGACCTACCACTAGTAATAAGACTGTAAATGCAGTTAAAGGTTCAGTCAAGGTCTCAATAAATTATTCCCTTTTTCAACCCGGAGGAAGAAGTTCCAGAAGTTTAGAGCAACTTTGGCAAAAAGCTCCATAAGTAGACGACCAGTCATCGAGAGTTAAGCCACCGACAACGTGCCATGACCGGCCTGGATTTAATTTTTACCCTGTTTAATGATCTGGAGCTCCAGTCATCAACAGGACTTCCAGGAGTTGACCAGGGCCTCGTGCTGAATAAAGCTGATGATAAGGACACAAATCCGGCCTGAGGTAGTACCTTGCTCGACGGCGAGAGAAAAAAGCTCCCAAAGCGATTTTATGTGCGAAGGTAAAATTTTGACCTAGACCTCTGAGTATCTGACTGGGGCCCCATCGAGGTTGGCCTCAAACTTTGACTTAGTCCCTGTCGAGTGTGACCAGATGTCCCAAAGTAGTAGTTTGGGCTTTTAAGCAAAAGAAAGTGTTTATTCTTTAAAAAACAATCATATCTCCGGTTCCATACATTCCTACATTGAATATTTGTTATTTTGGTGTCTACATTTTCATAAAAATATAACCTATTTTTATAAATTGGTCTTGATTTTTCTGTTGTGTATTGTGTCTTACTTATTTTATTAGTGTTTTTAAACACTTTACACAGCTGCCTCTTTGACAGCTATCAAGGGTTGAACAAGAGAATAATTTATTGAGACCTTGACTGAACCTTTAATTGTGTTTGTGGCCTTATTTCCAGTGGTAGGTCCCTACCTATCACTACTAATAAACCACTTTCAAACATTGTGTCAGTATTAAAGGATGCAATGCATATGCCTTGTCTCCCTAAATAAAAACAATTAGATTATTTTACAAACATGCTATTAAAAACTGTATAAATTGAGTTTGTAATCTTCTTACCAAATAGAAAAACCATTGCCAAATTCACCCTCAGACAGTTGATTATTTATTCCACTGTGGATGAACATAAGGTAGTCATGTGTGCACCCTGGGAATCTGGCTACAAGGTTAGTTATGATTCATGAGGCATCACACACTACCAGAATATTGAGTGAATTAGTGTTTTTCCTGTTTCTATACATAAATTCATTTTCAGAGGTCGGTCAAATGGCAATATGTGTACCATCAACACAACCAATAAAAATTGGAAACTATGGTACTCGATAAAACATTAGTTTTGTGTGTTAAATATCTTGGGGAGTGTTTGGAAAAAGAACAAATTGGTACAATCTGTCAACCATGATGTCCAAAAACGTATGTAAAACCCAGAAAATAAAATGCTGTTTGTGACACTCCCTTTGCTATACTCCCTGGTAACTGCCAGAAGCTAAAGGGTGTAGACAACCCTATACCTGCACATGTGGTGTAACTGCATTGATTTTAACTGTCGGGGGTTGTAACTCAGAATATTTCTCAGCAATTAAATCTAATATTACCTCAATACTAAGTCTATTCTCTCATAAATCTCCTCCTCAGTCTGTTCAAACAGGGCGAGCCCCACCTTCAATATTCTTCTCAGTCTCCTTCTCATTCTCTGACTACCAACCAAAATCCTAATTCTCGCCGAGACATACAGAGCCGCAATTTTGAGGAGCTGGGTGCATTTTGGGTGACTTTTTATAGTTTGCACCTGATTACCACCTGAAACATATTGATGGTAGTTGCATTTCCTAAATGGCCATTTTGTAACTAATCGCAATTAGGAAATTCTTTGTTAGTGAATCACTATTTGGTCAAATCAATTCTCAATTTCCAAAACATTTGATTTCTCCATAATGGAAACCACAAATTGCACCATTTAAAAGGCCTTTCGTACATACAAACAAACCATTTTGCATTTACGAAGGACCTGAAATAGTGATTTGCACCATTAGGAAATGCAAAATGACTTCATACATATTGATCTATATGCATACTACTATGGGGTTTGCATATTCTCAGAGAATTAATGCGATTCCATAAACCCAATAACAGACATAATGGGGCAACCAATCTGCTCTGGGCTTTGAATAGGCAGGAGAAAAGAGCAATACATGTTTTTCAGATTCCTCTGTGGAGCAGCATACAGGACACCCTTTAGACTTTGTGACAGAAGATGACCAAGAAGATAAAAAGAATGGTTGCAAACTTCTTAAAAATTATAAAGTGATGTCATTTAAATTTTCCTCACGTTTGAATACACTTTTGTGGTGGAAAAATGCTTTGGTTAGCGAAACAGAAGATTCTTTTTTCTCCAAAAGTAGTTTCCAATTCCTGGCCTTCACTCTAGCGACTAAAGCTGGACAAATAGATGGATTATACAAGCTTTATCTCAGTCCAAGATCAGTAAAAACCTCTCAACATATTTCTGCCGGGGGATCCTCAAAGCCTGAGGACAACTTATAATGTCGCTGAGAGCATCTTGGTACAGTTAAAGTATTCAATGCACCATATGCAATTCTAGTACAAGATGGGCATGAATTTTGCAAGCTTTATGATGGGCTTCTGTGCAGGTGCTAATCTTAGGGGCAATAAAGGAGAGCTCTGATCTAAATTCAATAGGGACCATATGAATTTGTTTTCTTCTATCCTTAGCTCTGCCACATCACAATATCCCCAAAGCTCTGTGCCATAGAGAGCATCGTTGGTAGTTTGGACTTTATACATTTCTATGGCCGGGGACCCTTGGCAAACCTATGTATAGCTCAAGCCCTATCCACAATAAGAAGGGAGCCTTTGTAATTTGTGGCACGCAGGAGTTGAAGTCAGTTAACCTAATTACCAAAGTCTTTCACTTTTTCCAAAGGATTATCCCCTGAATTAATCTTCTTCCTTCTAGTGTTGATTAAAGGCCCTAAACTTAGGGGGTTATTTACGAGAGTGTCACTTTTTTTATGCTTCGGTGGCGCACGACTTTCAATCAAATCACACTGAGGCGGCTTTGCATGACCTCAGAGATAGGGAGTAAGGCAAAGCAGCACAAAGCACTGCATTGCTTTATTCTACATCAAGGAGGCGTTCCATGGGCATTGCAGTTGGTGTTCCCATTTGTTTTCTGGGCATTAACTTGCAACCCATTGTTATAAACAAAATAAATAAAACCTGGGTAACATAATTTGGAGGCCCTATTGATAATTTGAGAGGAGGAGGGTATTGTCAGCAAAGAGTACTGGACAGCTAGAGTCAATGAGAGATTTTCAAAATGAGCCAGAAAGCTGATGTACCCATTAACAAAGAGAAAAAATAGTGTGGGGGCCACCCTGGCTAACTCCTTTATTAACATACATTTTTTTAGTGAGTTCACCATTTGGGACTCTTCTAACTTGGGCATACATAATATAACTTTAGGAGGTGGGGGGAGTGGCTGTGCCAGTGAGAACTTCCACACAATCTCATTAGATATCCACCACCCTCTACCTTGTCATAAAACGTTGAAAGGACTGGTCAATGATTCCATTTCTCACTCTAAAACCTAAAACCTGCTTGGTAGTGGCTTAATGAATCATTTCGCTCAATTCAGTAAATTAACTTTTCATTGATATGTGCGCAGAAAATCTTTTGCATATTATCCAGAAGGCTGATGAGGCCGTATTTTACTGGGATGTTTCTGCAGCTCTTTTTAAAAATATCACTGCATCCTTCCATTAAGGGGGAATGTGAGCACCCACCACTTTGGTGTTAGATATATGATTAACACAAGGTACCCAGAGTTTGATTTCCAAATGAAACAAATCTTCAAGGATCAAATCCGAGCCTGGGGCTTTACACTGTATCTGAGAGAAGACAGCTTTCTCAGTGTCTTGTAAAGGGAAATCCTATTTCATGTCGTTCAAACTTGTTCAGAATCTTTGGTGATAGAGTGGATAAGTTCTTTGAAGGAGTATAGACCAAATATAATAAAGAAACCTATGGGCTGAATATTGAGGAACAGTAAGATGAGTTGGAATAGAGTTGTGAAGGAGGAATAACGATACGTAGAAATATTGCTGATTTGAGGTTTTTGATCTGTCTATAGTAAAGAGTGGGAGGGGACAGTAAGAGAGACACTATGCCCTTTTAAAGGAACCAGATGCATTTATTAGAAGATAAAGAGAGGGTAGTATCTCTACATATGCAGATAGAAGTGAATTGATGAAGTTCAGTCACTTACTAATGAGCGTGTAGAAAGAATTGAGCATGAATGGGTGAGACTGGAGATTGTGAATGCAGCCTCGGCCCGTGCAGGTAAGAGTGGTGGGGCAGTGGGGCCAGGTGGGGGAGGATTTCAAGGGACAATGACGAGGGAAATTTAAATAAATAATTAATTTTCCTCATCATCGTCTGTCAAAATCCACCCCCCACCCGGCCCCACCACCCCACAGCTCTTACCTGGGCCGCGGCTGTGTGAATGGGGAGTCCAGGGGAATTAGTAGGATAAAATATAAATAACAAAAGAGTAGACTAAAATAAATTAAATTGCAAAACCATTCATCAGCTATATGCTGGACTACTGAAAGCGGATTCCATCACAAACATGAATAAAAGTTACAGAACAAGCAAAAGGTATACTTGAAAATAAGCAAAATGAGTAGATGAGTAAAAACAACATAGCAAAATCAATCTAGAGTTAAATCAACACTATGGGCCTGATTACGACTTTGGCGATGTGGCGCCGTGTCTGCTCTGCTGCCGCACCACCAAAACTGTGGTTGGGCCGCCAACCAGATTGCAAGTGTAACGCTTGTCTGACGGGCTTTTGTTTTGATGTTCCAGAGGCGGTGTCCTGAAAATGGACACTGTAATGGGAACGGCAAAAACAGTTCCTGCACAGCATGGACTGTAAAGTCCATGCTGTGAAGGAACTGGTGTGCATGCATGCAGGGGGCACATGGTGTGCCCTCCTGTGTGGAACCATATGGCACACAGGCAGAAAGGGGTCCTATAGGGTTCCCTTTGTTTCCTCTCTGCCAAAGTTTTCATGAATGTGGAACCTCCATCAAAACCATAGCGGAGAGGGAACTTGTCTTACACTTGGTGGGACTGCCTCGGTCCCACCATACATATTACTGCCTCCTGACCGCCGCAACACTGCCAGGGAAGGGCTGTACCCTGGCAGCTGCGGCAGGGCAATGGTGGTCCGACCAAACTTGTAATCTCTGGAGGTAACTTTTAAGCAGAAGTCAAACTCTCATAAAAAAGAACAAGATAGTCTTAAGTTAAACTGTGGGAATGCAGTTGAACTTCCCAAAGCCTGATCTTTTTGCAGCACCATTATCAAAACTCTAAAGACATTATTTACCTAAAGTTCATTGTGCTAGAACATTTAAGGGTACGAGTCCTGTTTTTCCTAGGTATGTATAACCTGAAAATGTGTTGCACATTTGAAGAGTGACAATTATAATCATGTATGTAAAAAGGAGTTATTGTTGCTAATCATTGTTATATAATGTGTTCCTCCTACATAGATATTTACTCACTGTTCTGTCATAAATGGGTCCGTATCCAAAGTGTGACAGATTCTATCAAGACGATACATAGTTCTTCTCAGCTACACAAATTCATCACAAAACCTCTACTTGCTCTTGTACCGACCCCCATGCTCGACTATCAGAGTGGACCTTAAACTCAGATTGACCAGCTTTGATAGTGTGGTGTGAGAGTGGTGAGTTTCACATTGTTCCTGAAGCAGAGAGAGGAGTTCAGGATATGTTGCCTGAACCTAGCCAACTTCAATATAAATAGACCTCATCAGGTCGCAACCTACTAAACATCCTTACTAGATTCGTCAGAGGTAGAGTTCCTCATTCCATCACGGGACCATAAGGGGTAGAGGGGAGCAGAGGTTGTTGTGACAAAGGACAGAATCAACAGAATAACAGCAGTCCACAGTAGCATACAAGTCCAACATTCTACAAGGGTCACCCGCAGCCGATAGTGTGCCAAGACTGCTGAGGATGCTATAATGGGGGCATCGGCAGTTTCTGAAGCATCAAGGCCATGAAAGAGAGACAGGATTTTTGATTTTCCTACCTATGGTTAATTATTAGCAACTACAAAGTCTCATTTGCAGAGGCAGGCTTAAAAATAAGGTATTGATCCACTGCAGGACACTCCAGAAACACCCAACACAGCTGAATGGAGGCAATCTGATAGACATTTCAATAGAAGGTTGTCCTTAGGACTTGCCCAAATACAGTTAAATATGCACATTCAATGCATGCAATCTGGGTAAGAACAATATTGATACAAAAGTCTTCTCTGAAGTTTGGAAGAGGTCTGTGATTGGCATTTCCAAATATTTTGATCTCCAGCAAGCAGAGCTTTTCACTGAGAGTTTTTTTTGCAGGCCATTAAGAAACCAAATTCTTCTATACCAAAGCAATGCAAAATATTGCTCGGTATAGTGTCAGGATATTGGGGACAAAGACATACCTGCCATGCCCCCTTGGGCCACCTTGTCGGGGAGCCTGATCTGTTGCCTCAAATCAGCTTTCTTCCTACAGGGTCATTCGAAAGAAGGAGGCCCAGAATTCTGCAGAGACAGGTAGGGGTAGAGCTAAAAGCCGAGAGAATAGACCAATGAGAGTTGTGGAAGAGGAAGGAGACATCTAGAGAGGTTGTGGCAAGCATCGCGGTACATAAGATGGTTCCAGTGAGAACAAACAAGTTTATAACAGAGGGGAGAGGAACCTGACAGGCAGAAGAAGAGCCGGAGCAGAGAGGCCCCCCAGAATTGTGTCTTACCCCGCTGCAACCCTGGAGGGGGAGGTGGCTTACCGTGGAGCACATCCGTTTACTGGGGAAACGGGGAGCGGCCTGACCATAGCATGGAGGGGGTAGGAAAGGGAACTGTGTCACCATTTTTTAAAACTTGCTTTGAAACTCATATATGGCAGACGGGTTCTTGTTTCACCCTATAAAACACCAAGCTGGCAGTGCATGTTCCCAGGGCGCACACATAAATCAGCTATCACTCTTAAACAAAAGTAAAGGCTGATGAGGGAACCAGACCTTACTATTATCAAGCACATCAGTTTTGTTTGGAGTCACATGTGGCGGAGGTGGTTCAATCCCCTCGTTCCTCATGAGTGTTGTCACTAATAAACCGTTTCCCATGGGTCTCATATTTCGATAAGAAAATAAAAGATCTTCTGTGCCGTACTCTTACCTCTGGCATTCTCTTTCTCTGAGGGCAAATATCTGCCTGGAGGTCTGAAGTTGAGAACACTTGCAAAAGAAGACGAAAACCTTACTTGGAATTTACACCCCTGTGTTTCACAAATAAAGGATACTAAGCCATAAAAAACTGTGTTCTTTGTATTAAGTCCGCTAACAAAGGCATACAGCAAGGCTGTAAAATGTGCTGCATCAGTGCTTAATTTGTAAAATAGGAAGTCCAGGTGCTTAAATGTTTCAAGGGGGCCACACCCACTTCTCCTGGCTCCACCCACTTCCTTCACTGGCTCCCGAGAACACGCATGTCCACCTAATGAGTCACCAGGCTAACAAATACCTGTTCTGCCTAAATAACTAGCATAGCTCGTTAGCAAGGAACCAGTACCCTGCATCATTCGTCCTGCAGTTAGCTAGGGAGGAAAGAACTGAATGATGTAAATGTATTTTGTTTTATGGCGCGAGCTCGACCCGAATGTATTGAAGCGCTTTACATGAATGAGATCCAGCTACACTTCCCAAGGTTAGGCATGGGAGGATTTAGAGATATGCCCGGAATCACGGTGTTGTTGAGCCGACGCCGAGATTCAAACCACTAGCTCTAGCCGTGATGCCACATCTTCTCCCTGTTCGGAGTTAGGAGAGCAAAAGCTTTTTGTAAACATTTGCCAGTAGTTGACTTTGTATACCTGAAAAACAATGTATAAAGTAAGAAAAGGAACATAAATAAATGGTTTGTGTGTTTGTCCGTTTCTTTTAACGTTTCCTGCTGCACCAACCTTTCATGTAGCAAATAACCATTTCAACTGCAAAACAAACAATACTCTTTGCCCCTCCCAAGTCCAATAGTGAGGAAAATAATGAAGATCGAAAATAAAAATCAATGACGTGCAGCAATCCGTGTAGACCCGGCCCTGATAATTAAGTGCCGGTGCTAAGCACTGGAAAGCACCTGAACAAATTAAGCACTGTGCTGCATTCATGTTTGCCAAACTGAAAGCTTGTAAGCAAATCCAAAATTACAACACACACATTGTATAGCAATATATCTTACAAAAGCATCTAACTCGGAGGGAATATTGCACTAACAACTAGTAATCACAAGGCTCAAAGAGGGTTCTTGCCTTTTGTAACTGAACCTGTTTGCACTTCACTTTTATTCTGCTTTCGAACCCTTTCAATGCGCTTATTGTTCAACAGTTCACCTGTTTATCATTGACTTTTAAATCAATTTTTACTCTGGAATATAAAACAAGTATACCATCAACATGCAAAAAAAGCTGCTGCTAATTGGGAAAATGTTACATATTCACCAGGGATTCTGAAGATCAATTCTTGTATCTCCAGGTGTACAGACCCATACATTTACAAATATATTTATTAGTTGTTGTAACTTGTAAGTTAGACAGTAATACAGTCACACATAACTAGTGTGACAAGAATAACTATGATTACATTACTTCTACTACCCTGCTTGATGAATTGGTCTTAAATAAAATCAATCATGGTTTATCAGTGCTTAATTTGTAAAAGAATAGGTGCTGGGGAAATCGTCGGTAGGCACTGCAGCTTGCACCACACATTTCCCTGGTCGGCTGACAATAACAGTACAAACACATCTACTAACCATCACACTCCTACAAGTGTGACAATTCATACTTTTTCAGCCCCTCAAAGCTATAGGAATGGCTTGAGAGGCAGGTATTAGTCAATGTCAATGTAAATTGAACTAATAAACATCTGTTTTTGAGCTCATACCCAAATTAGCAAGAAAGCGCTACCATGTGGCAGACTGACATAAGCCCCTGGGCTGACAATTAGGTGCCAGTGCTGAGCACCGTGAACCACCGGCTCAAATTAGACACTGGGGTTTATTGACAAGTGAGTTCCTGTATATTCAGAGTCTTGTCTGGGAAAAATACCAAAGTTTTTATTTGGAAAGGCATCTGCTAGCACAGAAGATTTTGCTAATGGCCCCACCACAATGCAAGTACCAGACTAAGATTTCATTCAAAGAGCATCCTAACATGTGGATGTGGGTTACTAATAGATGCAAATCTGCATTCTTCCCTATAAGTACAAACCTAAAGACTCACTGGAGGATTGTGGTGTAGTGTGAAAATGAATTGCTACAACTGCTGCTTGGAATGCTGCCATCATTATGCACTAAATTGAGAACAGCAATTACTGTGGCCCAAACATGTCCTACTGCTCTTCCGACTTGGTGAATTTCCATCAATGGATCATGAACCTACCTGGAAGCAGTCCTGGCTAGATAGCCATTGCCTTTGATGTGGTCACAGCTAAGAAAGCATGTTCAATTTAACCTGTGTGTACGATTGCTTTTTACTCCATAGGTGGAAACTACTTTGTCTAGCACTGAGAGCCCCACAAATCAGGTCCTACAAGCCACCAGTAATAACACTTTGAATGGCCACAGCATCCAGCTATCAAGCAGAACAACCAGGTTTCTGCTCCATGCAGCATAACTGCTCCACCAGCAAACACCGCTTAGCTTCAACCAAAATCGAGCATTAATGAAAAGTTCATGCTGGAAGTAGCCATGGCTTGACATCGACAAAGTCGAAACGAACTGCACGAAGTCAAGCAACTTAGAACCTCAGAGAGTGTCCGATTATGTGAGAAAGCAGTAATGAATTGCATGAAGCCTGTAGTTAGAACTTGAGACACTGTCCCATCAGGTGCCTGTGATGATTCCCATTCCTAGTCCCTATTGCAATAGGGTGTTAGTATCCCACTTATTAAATGTACTTTGTTTGATAAATATCACAATTAACAGTTCTCATTCATAAGATGATTTTTATTTGTCAATAAGCACTGGTCACTTCATAACAACAGGCACTTTAAGCGCATGATTCTGAAATGTCGAACCTTAAATTTTCTCCTTGTTCCAACTGTGACAGTCAGTGCTGTCATTCGTTTACCCACTGATGCCCTGTTTCAATGTTTTAATGTGATCATCTGTTGTAGCTTCATCTTTTGCTGTCTTCATTGCTGCCCCTTTTCAGTGTTTTAATTTGACTATCCATTTTAATTTGATCTTTTGCAGATTTTATTATTTTATCTTGTAAACATATTTAGTCGTATATTGCAATGATTTTAATTAATTGGGGCAATAAAATATATTACTTACTCCGGCCCAGATTTATCAACATTTGGCGCTATGCAGCAAGAAAATCGATGCACTGCGTTGCTTTAAATGGAGAGAGCAGGAATGCTCCATATTTACTAACATATGCTGCATTTCAGCTCTCTCTCTTTCTGCGTTGGTGCACTTGTGGCTGCCAAATGACAATGCATGCGCCCTAGCACCATGGTGGGAGGGTACCTGTGTTAAAAGCAGGATTGTTTTTTGTGTGGGAAGGGCTACCTTTCTGCACAAAAACAATCCTCGGAGGCATTTTCCTCTTTCTACATGTGCTGCTGAATGCAGCACTCATGGAAAGGAGAAAAAACTGGGCGAAATAAACATATTTCTCCATGTTACTCCTCACCTGTGAAGGCGTAGCATTTTGACACATTCCCAGGTTTACTAGTCTTAGTAAATCTAGGAATGCACCAAAAACCATGGGTAGATGTGTCCTCTCATGGAACGCCTTCCCAATGCTGAGTGACGCAAGGCCAGAACTTGCGCTGCTTTGCTTTACTCCAAATTTACTAAGCGTGGCTCTGCATGGTTCACTAAATCTGACTTAAGGGATCCCTTGATAAATCTGGGCAGATGAAGCACTTGTATGCTTATAAGAATCCTAGGTGGTTACTTTTCATGTTTGATAAGGAATACTTAAAACGTGCTGATGGCAGAGACCATTTAGGGAGCTGGCAAACTGCATGATTCTAATGACCTGAACATTTAATCTACGAATATTATAATTAATTGACTTGATAATTTTGTTGTGACATTTCCATCAGGCGAAGAAATTGAAGTATACAATATATGCAGTCACCCATGTAATAGAGTGGAGCCCACTGTAGCTCTGTGAAATCCTCAAGAAATCAGTATTGGCATGGGTGGTTTGCTTTAGGGAGATCTTCAAGTATGTTGTTTGAGGAGGCTTTAATGTAAGTTATGAATCCATGATACAGTTCTCTAACCTAATGGTAGATGAAGATGGAAATATTGTGTTGCACCATAATTTAGTACTGCGTATATAGTGATCATGGAAGAGATATCTCAGATATTGTTCATTACCTAAGTAACTGATCTAGCTGGAAGCATTGAGAGCTAAAGATTAGTGTCTCTTCCACCACATATAAGTCTGTAAATCACTTTTTCTGGAAACATAACATTTCAGGAAAATTGGGCAAACTGGTGTAAAGTGCTATTTGGCAACATACCTATGCATGCAATTATCTCACACAAAAGCATACTAGCAGGACAATGGTTTGAGCAAAACGTCTCTTGATCAAGACATTTTCTACAGGAATCAGTCTAAAATGGAAGAAATGTTTTAGCGTGTTGTGTATTGTGAAATATGAAGATGTTTACAAATATTGCAAATTTTACAGGTGTAATAAAAATGTAGCCAAGGCCTAGTCATTGTCCAAGTCAAATTGGTTATAATGTTTTATATATTGCATTTTGCCATTTTATACATTTCATTTTTTACTTTAACATTTATTAGGTGGATTGAGAGAGACCATGGCCCCGTTTTTATTCAAATATATTCCTTAAACTCACATTAAGTAGCATTTGCAATTTGGTTGAGAGCAATGTTCATGTGTTTGTAGAGTAATAGGAAATATTTACATAAGGCCAAAAACCTTGAGACCGTACATAGTAGTACCAACTGTATCCAATCAGAATAAACACTATCTGTTGGACCAAAAAATAATATCCAGTGACATCAGTGATCAGCCAGTTGAAAACATCAGGATGGGACGGAAGAAGAGAAACAGGAAAAAATCAATACACAAGAATTTCCTCATTTCACTTTTTCTGTAAAGTTTTGTTCCAGCCCCTAAAGTAATTCAGAGCACTCTGCCTCACCAACACAGTGAAAAACTATAAAAACAGAAGAAGTACAGTAAAATGCCACACCTTATAAAACCCCAACTGATATTATTAAACACCTCAGGATACAAGTGATTCCCTGTAACTTACAGAGTACCTCAAGTATCCTGGCCATAACTGGTCATCTTCAAACTCTATATGAAACCCCTTGAATCATACCATACCAATACATTAATATGCAGATGGAATACTGGAATACATGTAGATCACTTCTGACAAAGAAATACATTGAAATTCTGCATTGGAATGTGATACAGTGGTCAAGCAAAGCCTTGCATATAAATTATCTACTGAGGACCCAGATATGACGTTTGCTTGGAATAACTGATTTCTTTCTCATATGAAAACTTTGGCATATTTCTAACCCTGGGCGAAGTTCGTGGATTTGTGCTACCCGAAACTCCACGAAGTGAGAATAAACTCCGTAGCGCTACGAGGAGTTCTGCAAGTGGCAGAGTGCAATAGAAAAATGCTGTCCGCGTGATTGCACAGTGACAGATGCTTGTCCGCACTGTGCAATCATTGCAAATGGCACCATGTACAGCGCAAGCTTTCCTTTTCTGACGATCGAGTAGCTTTCGCAGCCTGAATGGGCAGTTTCTCAAGGCGAGCGGTCATGAGCATGCGCGACCACTCGCAATGAGAAACCTGACCACCCTCATTGAGAAATATTGCCGGGAGGTTTATTTTCTACGCTTGCGCTCGCCAACTTGATGTTGACAATCGCGAACGAGGAAAAATGTCACTGGGAGGTGGATTTTCCTTGCTCGCGTTCGCCAACTTGACGTTGGTGAACGCGAGTGAGGAAAAATACTCCGCTCCGCTGTGCTAGGCGGAGTTTTTCAGAACTCCTGAGCTCTACGTAATGCGGAGTGCGGAAATCTCTGCAAACTCCGCGAGCGGAGCGGGGTTCACCTCCCAGGGTCACATATTTCTCTGATCCATCCTTAATGAGATGCATTTGTTGAGTGTTTTACCTCATAGAGTTAATTACTCATCTGCAGTTCGAAGACACATGAAAACAAGAGCCCCTCCCAGGAGAGTAGACTTTTGCTGTTTGAAGAAGGAGGGGGCATATTATCAAGGACGGCGTTAAAAATTATCGCTGGTTTAGCGGCAGAAAACTGCTGCTAAAGCGGCGATAATGGCCTTGATAATATGCCCTTGAGAATTCCAATAGAAGCCCATGTTCTGGTGTGAACATGGGCTTCTATTTTAATTCACCGTCCTTGATAATATGCCCCGAGGTTAGGTAGGAATGTTAGCAGCACCTCCATGTAAATTAGCTTTCCCACTTGGGAGAAAGCAGGACAAGCAGACTTCTGCTCCAGTTCCCACAAGAAGTTTATCTGAGGGAAGAAACCAGGATAGCGTGGGCAGAGTTTTGAGAGGGAGATGTGCTACACTATTGAAAACAACTTACATTTTGAACACTTTACAGCATGCCTGTACCTGTGATTGTTCCAAACTAGTATTAGTATGATGTGACACAATCAAAATGAGGGGTGATCCACCAATCATAGGAAACCCCACCTCCTTTAAAAGGTTCAGGAGCAGGTACACATCGCCACCAAGGTGATATGGACTTGCACTAGAGGGAGGGGAGTATTTCCGTGGAGCAGCCAGTTGGCACAAAGGAGATCGAGTCATGACAGCCATCGGGCCCTGTCTTGCCCAGAACACTGTGTCCAGCTGGCAGTGAGCTCACAAGCACATCTGGTGAGTAGGAGAAGGGAACCAGGCCACACAAAAGATTTGGAGGAAGGCACCTGACAGGCTGACTGGACCGAAAGAACATACTTTCACATTGGACTAAAAGGGAGCCTTTGCAAGGGGTCTGTAAAAGAGGTAAGGAAACATGATGCAGAGGAGCTGAGACATGGAGGAAAAACGACTATCTGGGAATGAGGTGAGATAAGGGGTTTAAGTGGTGCTCCCCTGGGAGAACAAATGTATTGAGCCGTTAGGCTGTACCAGGCAGGCCTTACTGACACAGATTATAGAAAGAGGCCCAAGAGATATCGCAGCAGGGCCAAGACAGTATTGATAATTAACAGATGTTAGGGGTCTGAAGCATGTACTGACACCCTTCAGATGGGGCTTGATACAGAACAATAGGTAGGGTGGCTGTGTTTAGAATGGGTGTTAGAGGGGCTGCTTCAGTTAGAAATGCCAGTGAAGCAATGCCTCAGTCAAGAAGGAGCACCAGCGCTTCTTGATACCATCAGGAACAGAGATTTACCTGCCTGGGTTTTTCCAAATCACAAAGGGTCATTGGCATGGCTTCAGGATGGGTTGCAGACATCACAATATAAAAGACATGTTGAATGCTAAGTCACAGAAGGGAGACCATGACAATATTGCAGGAATAGCTTTAACTTTTTAAAGAACAAAATCATGAAATGGACAGAATCAAAGGGAACCTCAAAGACGACATGCGAGAGGTGCAACAGGTGTTCATATCCTGTGAAACAGGATAAGTGACATGGAACATATGCTGGAAGAGAGATTAGAGAATTACATCTCATAGGCAATTGCATACTCCACCTGGTAGACCTCTAAAAGGATCCCCACTCATATGTTTGGATAAATCTAAAGCCCTTGGTCAATTCAGTGAGGGGTAGGCAGGACATCAAGGGAATGGAGTGGAGGGAGGGCACGATAAACTCACAATTTTATTTATGACATTATGGTGCTATTGGCATGGTGCCATACGGTGGCTTTGGCAAACTCCAAGAACTCATTCCCTTGTTGGAGGAACACAAGCGTTACAGAGCAGTATCAGGATTTAAAACCAATAAAACCATGTGAAAAACTTTGATTTTTTGTCCCTATAGGAAATGTTCATCATTTGTGTGATGAACCCCCAGATTTGTGCCTTAACTATTTATGCTGGCTGTAGACCTCTGTGCATTTTGCCCTTGCTAACCAGTGATAAAGTGCCTGATCCCCTCCTTTCAATATGGTGAGATTGCTATACTCCTAATTGGCATTTGTAGCTTAAACATAAGTCCCTAGTATATGGTACAAAGTGTACCGGGTGTCGGTAAGTTAAAAGTCACTTGTGAACTTGTAACACCTATTGTGTCATCCACTATAATTGCAGTACAAATATGGCATCAGTCCTACCATTGTAGCCTTACTGTAGCAGAGTAAAGACTGCAAATTGACTTGCCAAAATAAAACCGTTTAACATGTCAAAACCTCCCTATTAAATATTAATAAGTAACCCCCTAAGTAGGCCTTGTAGCTCACAATGCAGGGTGCATGGTAATTAAAAGTAGGACATGTTGAAATGTAATGTTAACATGTCCTTGTAGGTTGCTGAAGAATCCTGCATTTGTCCTATCAGGCTTTTGTCTCTGGATTTATTGTGGATACCATGGATGCTTCAACTGGATTTTAGTCTTAAATGTGGGAGGACTCTAGGATACCCTTAGTACACTCCCCACTCACACCCTCAGCTCTCAGAGCCCAAGTTTACTTTGCGCTAAAGACCTTTGCCATCTTGAAAATGCCTGAAGTGGATAAGGTTGGCCCGGGAACTTTTATTCCATTGGCTAGGGTGTGCTCTGGAGTCATTCCCACCCTCTAGCTCGTGCTAGGCATAAATGTGGCATCACCAGGCACTCATTTCAGAACACTCCTAGACCTATTGTCTGTAACCTGAAAGGAACCCCGAAGGATTGGACCTGGTTCCTCTTGTACCCAGGACAAAGAAGTGGAATCCAAGGGTCATAAAGTTGACCTCCTGTTCAAGCTACAGGGATACACAAATCTACAAGAAGACTTCCCTGCAACTGCCCAACTGACCACTGGCAACTGGACTTGGACTGGACTGTACTTTCGGACTAGACCTGACACCCTATGAGTTTCCAAGTGCCTCCCCCTGAGGTGCTGGGGTTTTTAGTAGTGTATTCCTGTGGTGGTTTGAGGCTTAAGGGACAAAGTGAAAATATAAAATCTTTGACCAGAATGCATGTGGTTGGTGTATCCGGCCTGGGCTCCATTATGGCCAGCCTCAAATTTTGCCTAGGTGCTTCAACTATTGACTATCAATTGCTCTTAGTGTTCCTACTTAAAACTTTAAAAAATCATATTTCTGCTCCCCTTACTGACCTTATTGACTTTTGGGCTAATTTTGTTCATTAACCTTTACTCTATATAACTAATTCAGCTTGCAATTTTTATTGTTTTGCATTTTCACTTTATCACTGTTTTGGTACTGCATTAATACTGCACACATTGCCCTAAGTTGTTCTATGCCATAGCTACAAGGGGGGTGAGCTCATATTAATTTAGTGACTTTGAGGGCTTCCCAGACAAGGGTTGTGAATATTCCTTGAGTTGGGTAGTCACCCACATCAAATAATCATCCAATTTCTTACATCCCCAGCAACTGTGACAACTAAATATTCTACAGTAACGGAACCCCTTAAATTGGAATGCCTGATTCGTGAAATATCTGTGGATTAAATTGGGCCACATCATAGTGCACAAAGTGAATACGAACTATGTCCATCTGCTCTCAGAGGTAAAGAGAGATCCACATTCATGGCACAATAAGTATCTCTTATAGCTTGGAAGGGTGACTGCTGACAAAATTAATATGCTTCTCGACATTTTGCATTTATTCCAAATCATCTCCCCGGTGCCGCCACTTGCAATCCTAAAAAAGTTGTAAGTGGCTTATTAATCAGGCAGATGGTCCCCAACCTGAAGGAATGGCTTCACAGATTAAGGAACATCCCGGCCATGGAGAAGATTGACGTTTTCATAGAACACAAACAGATGGAGTATGACTTCAACTGGGATCTCATTTTGATACTTTCCAAAGAATTCAGAGAACTGGCATGCTGGAAATTTATGAAAGTCCTATGTCTCATGCCGTTATATTCAATGGAGGAGGTTCAAAGTTGCGTATATGTCATCACGCTACACCAGCAGCGACCAGTCAACTCCACTGCCTACTCCTCAACACACGCTTCATTTTTAACTACTGTAACGTGTTATGGGACCTTACCACTACCCTCACACCTGTCAACCTGGCTCAATCCGTCATCCGCCCTTACATTGACACAGCATCTCCCGACAGACACAAAATCACTCACCAGGACCGCATCAACAAGCCAGGAGAGGGAATAGCCATCATCATCCACAAAGAGACCATTCAGTTCACCACTAACAATATCACCACCCTCAAGGAATAACTCAACTTCAAACTCCACATGGACGATAAGCTAACCATCAGAGGCACCCTTACATACTGACCCTCGAGCCTGTGCTCCAACTTCTGCAACACCATTGCAGACTTCATTGCACCCTCACCCTGAACTCCAAGGACTACATCTCCCTTTTTGACCATAACTGCCACCTCAACGACCCCAACAGCAACAATTCCGCCCGCTTCCTCAACAGTATGACCAGCCTCGGGCTGACCCAAATAGTCTGCAACCCCACACACTGCAGGACACACGCTGGACCCCATTTTCACCTTCAGCAACCATGTTAAATACAACCACATCAGAGAACTCGCATGGACCAACCACACCATCGTCCACTTCAGCATCTCCAGCCCCTGCACCGCCTCCTCCAAGATGATCAGCACCCCCCACTGCAGTTTGAGTAAATTATCCAAGCTTGATAGACGCCTTCATTACATCCAACACAGCTGCCTCCCACAACCTGAAACATGGAATTAAGAATTTAAAAGCCTGGATCACCAACTGAGCCAACAGCAACACCCCCATGAAGAGCAACTATCACAGAAGAGCCTCCAAAATGTCCAGCTGTAACATCCAAGAACTGAGAACAGCAAAACGTGACAGCAAACAGCTGGAGAGGAGAGGAGGTGCCAGAATGGACACCTTCTGCAGGGCAGCCTTCAAGGCCTCCCTCACCCATTACCACTGACTACTGAGGGCAACAAAGAAGACAGCCTTAGCCGTAGTCATCAAAAAATGCACCAACAGCAAGAAACTGTTCAACTTTGTTAAGAAGTTCCCCAGACCAGCTGTTAATGAAAACAACATCACGTCATTCAATATATATTGAACTATTGTGATTCTTAAATAGAATATATGTGCTGCAATGATCAATAAGTAGAAGCAGATCAGAGTAATTAGCAATGTAAGGACAGCTAACAGAATGAATAGTTCCACTAAATTGTTAAACAATGTATCTACGTGAGCATATAAAACAATATATAGATACCATACTCCTACTATGCGTTCGCTAACCTAGATGCCTAGGGTGTGTGTTTGTGTCCTCTGCCAAGAATCCCCTATTGGATGATCCAACCCCCTTCACCTGAAGGGAAACCATGGAGGGAGGTCCCCATCTTGGTCACAGGCTGAACATCCCTGCTCAGAGTGGTATAAGCAAGCAGCTGGGCTCAGGATCAGCGTATAGTGACCTTGCAATGACAGTAAGTGCTTGTCTGCCTAAACCTGGAAATGCTTGTTTATTTATAACAAAAAGTATCCTTGCTTGGAGCAAAACTTTAGTCAGGCATCGCCGCATGGACAAACAACAATCACTTTTGCACAATGTATATTTAGACCTTCTACGGGAGTCGTGAAAGTGTTCTCACGAAGTGGCATTTGGAAGCAAATGTAGTTTCATGGAAACTAATCCTGCACTGTCACACACGCCAATGTGTGTCAAAAATCATTGTGTGCAGGAAAAGGTAACTTTAAAAAAACATGTGCAGGTCAAATGGCAGTGTTTCCTACTGGGCCTAACTGAGACACATGACACTGCAACCTACACTAACCGCGCACTGTCCACTTAGAACACCTCTCCACCTAGGACACCACCTCAATACTGAAATCCATCCACTCAGAAACTCCCACAGACCCTTGGCCGCTCCACATCCTCAACCTCAAAAACCAAAGGATCGGCCAGGAAGTCACCACCCTGCTCAATACCTCGATCACCACTGCAACCTTTTTTGATGCCTGGAAATATACCAAAGTCAGCCCACTGCTCAAAAAAACCTCAGCCGACCCCACTGAACTCAAAAACTACTAGCCAGTCTCTTTGATCCCATTCTCAGCCAAGGTAATGGAAAAGACCATCAACAGGCAACTCATGACATGTCTGGGCAGAACTACCTACTCAACGCCTCGCAATCCAGCTTTCGCAGCAATCACAGCACCAAGATCACCCTGATTGTCGTACTTTAATCTCTGTGACCGCGTTGGGGACAGGGCCCCACCCCTGTCTATCCTGGTATTAGCAAACCGCAAATGGTAATGCGGTATGTACGAGTGCTTTATATATCGTTCTAGCTATGAATGCACTGTGTACACGTTATTCTGCTTCACTACGCGGGTTCCATTTTGGAGGCAGTGGCCATCTTGTGATTGCCCTCCCATAGGCTATAATGAAGCAACTACGGGCCTTGCAATGCATGTGCCTTTCCTTGACTCTTCTGTGACCTGGGCAGCTTGGCTCTGCTGCCCCAGGTCAAACTGGTCTCACGAGCTCCCCTTCCTCCGGCCACCTGTGATTAGCATCAAGGCTCAGCGCACCATAAAGTCCTTTCATCACACACAAGCCTCCGGCTAATCACTTTCGCACCTGCTTGTTCCTGCTTTATGGCTTGTTTCCCAAAACAGGAGATGCTCATGTTTATTGGGGGGCCTATTGACATCCGATGTGGGATCTGAACCTTACTGTGTAAATCATTGTGGGCTGGCCGAACTGGAATGTGGGATGGTCATCATGATTCTGCTTTTTCGTTTCTAATGTATACTTGTGATGGCCGTATCATAAAACCTAGGAATGTATGCTTGAGGCAGGAAAAAGTGTATTTAAGGTGAAGTCCGTTTCTATGACTTTCAGCAGTCTCCTGAGAACATACACGCTGTTGTACTTCTAGGATACCTGTAATTGGTCTGCAGCCAATAAACGATCTTTGACTTCACCCAGAAGACTCTGTGTTTCTGTAGGTCTGGAACAGGGAGAACCCAGAAGTCATAGGGTGTGTGCCCCTGCACCGCTGGGACTAAAATACCCAGTACTTCAGTTTGGCGCCCAACTCGGGACGATTTCAGCGGTACCAGTCCAAGCCAGAGGTTCGTGAGGAGCTTCGTGTGGAAATTCCGGAGGAAGGCCGCCACTTCATTGACCCCTGCATGTCGACGTAGTCCGAAAGTCTTTTCTGCGACGTTCTCCGCGTCCCGACGGCTACGAAGGTCTGCTGCCCTGATTAATCGACCTGTTTTGGACCCTTGACGAGTTTGAGAGAGCGAAACAATCGAGAGAGTCTTCTGGTGACGCCATCGATCAGCAATATTCAGTTAAGTATAAGTGGAGCGTCTCCCATTTGTTTGGCATCCCTCGGGATCGTTTTGATTTGGAAATTTGGAGTTTGCAAACGCCAAAGCCAGAGGACTCGTGTATTCACGAGACTATCGTAATCGATAATCCTTTGACGTTTAGACCTAGACTAGTGAGCAAAGATGCCTGGTTCTAGAATATTGGTAGATTGTTCTGTTTGGGTTGTGGAAGAGATTTCCAGCTGGAGGAATCATGTCCGGTTCCTCCGGTTGGAACTCCAACTTATGAGCTCTATGTAAAACATGGCGTAGGCCCTATTGCATATAACGAAGTGTGGATCCACTACACCAGAAAAGACGGTGTTTTAAAATGGCCCCAAAATGGTAGTTTAGATACTGATATTTTAGATAATTTGGAAATTAAATTGTTCAAAAAGAAAGCCCAGCCGGCGATGTTTGATTCTTTCCGCTTATGGCGAAAGGAAGCCAAACAGAAGGAAATTAAGCTAGCGAAAAAGAATAAAAGAGAGAAAGGTATGACGGTAATGCAAGCAGCTGTACAATTCAAAGACAATGAGGAGGACCAGATGAATGAGCAATTGCACAGGCAGCGTAAGTTAGGGATCGACAAATGTTACCCAGCTTTACCACACTCTAAGCAGGATGAGTTGGAAGAAAAGGAGAAAGATCCCCTGATGTCGCATTTGTTGAGTTCGCCACCCCCGTATGCTCAAAATGCCACGACACCTCCCCAGCTTGTGAATATGCCACCTCCAGTCAATATACTGCAAGCCTTGTCGCTACCACCAGCTGCTTTGCAGCCGGCTCCTATCCCTATAGCGCAGCCCTCTCAAGGGCCGCCAGTTGTGTTTCCAACTGCCCCCGCGCTTCCTGCGACTTTGCCTAGCATATTGACTGCCTCCCCTGACACTCTTCCTTGCACCACTCCAGTACCTGTTTCTGCATCCTCTTTTCTCCCCTCTGTTTATCCCCCTGTTTTTGCCTCAGCTTCTCCTTCAGCGCGACAGCGCTTAGCTAATGTGGTTACTACGTTAATGTCGCCTCTCTTTGAGTCATCTAGTGCGACTCCTGGTTTACAGCGTAAGCAACTGCGTAGTCAGTTGCCTAACCCCGATGAGAAAAAGGTAATAGATCGCATGGCGCGTAGATGGATTGTTCTCCCTTCACTGTATGATGTGGAATCAGTTGTCAACGTTTTTCATCAGTGGGATGCCCCAAAACAGAGATATGTGTTTGAGAAAATGTGCGAAATTCTCTGTGAAGAATTGGAGGATAGTGGTAAAGACCCGAGCCCGCAGGAGTTGTGTAGAGTGAGGTTTGATTTTGGAACTGGTACAATTGTGGATCGCGAGGTAGATAAAGCAGTTGCGGTTGTATTGTCCTTCAGGAATGATGATTGTCAACAGTCATTGTTTGAGCAAGATGTCCTTGTGGGGAAAAAGGTAAAAGCGCGACAATACCCCATGAGAGAAGTTCCCCCGGTATGGAAGGAAGCAGTTGCGGCTGATGCCGGTGCCGGTATCGCCGCTGTGCCAGCGCATTTCCAGCGTGTTTGGGTGCATGTTCCATGGAAGCGTTCTGAGGTGTTAGCGCTTAAACAGACATTGCCTGATCCCCGTAAAAACCCTGCAGGTTATTATAAAGAGTTGTCACAGACGGCAGGGTCATGCGTTATGAATCTGGCCAACATAGACATGTTGTTTGGTACTGTTGTTTCACAGCCTCTATGGGGATCAATTCGTAATGCAGATCACGATGCAGAACTAGGTGCTACATGGGCAGACATTATTGCCGCTGACGCTAGACAAACTGGTGGCGCGAAACCTGAGCCTTTAATAGCAGAACTCCCTGGTAGAATCATCACGTATATGAAGACCATAATGCCCGCGATGCGTGTAAATTGGGACAAGCTATCTGCATGCAAGCAGAAGAAAGATGAAACAGTGTCAGACTTCTTTACCAGGTTTGAAGAAACGTTTATTGACCACAGTGGGCAAGATATGAGTACTGAGGGTGGCCAACGGTTATTTGTGGATAAGTTTGTGCAGAATTTACTTCCTGACCTGTGTAAAAAGTTAAAAGATTCAGAAAGTTCTTGGGCTGTTTCCTCTTCTGCGCAAATACTGGCTACTGCACAGTATTATGAGAACAGAGATAAAGATGAAAAAGATAGAACAGAAAAGAAAACGAAGGAATTAAAGACAAAGGTCCTTTTACAGCAGGCCTATCCGCCACGTGGAGGTCAGAATAATTATAGGCAACCCCAAGGTGTCTATCACCAACCCCAACAATTTCAGAACAATCAGCAAATGAATGGGTATTATCAACCACGTGTCCCTGTAGGTCCCAACCAATGCTCATACTGCAAAGAGGAAGGTCATTTTAAATATAGTTGCCCTAAATTAATGCAGCGGAACGGTAATGCTTATGGCACAAGAGGTAGGGGTGGTCAGCAAGCTCCTAGAGGCAGAGGGCGTGGAAATGCTCCCCAGAACGCGCGTCCTCTGCCGCCTCAAAATACCATCAATAGTTTTGACCAGCAAGCTAACACGACTAGTAATACAGCTCAGTATTACAATAATGATTATTATGCAGAGGACGGCGATGCAGAAAATAATGGTTACTAGGACAGCCGTAGACAGAGAGAGGGAGTTGTTTCAGTGCCAGTGGATCAGAGTGGACAGTATGTTGAGGTGGCTACAGCAAATGTAACGGAGCCCTTTCTGCTAGACACTGGTGCTGCAAAGAGTTCAATTATGCATTCCAAACTCCCTGGCGCACCTTTGTCTGGCGATATAAATGTTTCAGTAGGTTTTTCTGGCGCCCCAGTTAGAAACCCGATTTCTAGTCCCATGTCACTTTCTATTGGGCCTTGCGAGCTGAAAGCACCCCTGATTCTAACAACAGGTTTTGGTGAGAATTTGCTAGGGTTAGATTTGTTGAAAAGATTACATGCTACACTGTATTGTTCACCGTCAGGGGTACAACTTACATTAGGCAGGAAAGTGATTTCCCCGATGTACTTGTCTAAAAATACAATGCCGCCTGAATTGTCATCCCTTCCGGATGTCCTTTGGGCTACTGGTCCCAATGATGTGGGCCTCTTGGAGATACCGCCATACGTGGTAACTTTAAAGGCTAATGTCAGACTGCCACGTATTCCCCAGTACAAGATCTCTAATGAAGGCCAGAAAGCATTGTTAGACATTGTCGGCGACTTGATTAATAAAGGTGTAATTGAAGAGACAAGAGGCAACGTTTGCAACAGCCCGATCTTACCTGTCTTAAAACGAACGGACCCTTCACAGCCACCTGTTTACAGATTTGTGATTGATCTTAGAGAGGTTAATAAGATTGTTGTGCCACAGTTTCCAGTTGTCCCTGATATAACTGCCTTGTTAACGATGATTCCAGCCTCTGCAGCATGGTTTTCAGTGATCGATTTAAAGAATGCCTTCTTTAGCATCCCAATTGCAGAAGAGTGCAGAGACATTTTTGGCTTTAGTCTGGGAGGCCGAAGCTTCCGCTTCAAACGCGCTCCCCAGGGCTACTGTGAGAGTCCATCCATATACAGTCAAGCTTTGAAAGCGCACCTTGATGCACTTGTTTTACCTAGAGGTGCTATCCTGATTCAGTACGTGGACGATTTACTAATCGCCGCGGATACTGAAAAGATCTGCAAAGAAGCCACATTGTCATTGTTGCGCCATTTATCTGCTTTCCATCATAAAGTGTCTCTCTCCAAGCTGCAATATTGTCGACAAGAAGTGACCTACTTAGGTCATCTCTTATCGAAGGAGGGAAGGAAACTGACCCCAGAGAGAATTCAAGCCATTGCGCAGTTGAGTGTGCCAAAAACACAGAGAGAAGTGCGTGCTTTCTTGGGCATTACCTCATACTGTAGGCACTGGATCCCAAATTTTTCCTTGTTGGCAAAACCTTTGTTAGCCTTAACATGCAAAGACACACCGAATCCTATCCCATGGTCTGAAGAGTGCCAGAAAAGTTTTGTGGAATTGCGCAATGCATTGTGTTCAGCTCCTGTGTTGGGTACCCCTGACTACAGTAAGCCTTTTACATTGTATGTTCACGAGAAAGATGGTTGTGCATTATCAGTGTTAACACAGCCTTTTGGTGACAGGCCGCGCCCATGCGCATATTTTTCATCAACCTTAGACCCTGTAGCGAGGGCATTGCCAAGCTGTCTGAGAGCGACAGCTGCTGCAGCTATGTCTATCCGACAATCTGCTGGTTTGGTAATGGACAACACATTGATCGTTATGGTACCACATGCTGTAGACACATTATTAAACAGAACCAAGACACAACACTTGACTAGTGCGCGATTATCAGGCTATGAGCTCACACTGTTAGCAAATCACATACACATAAAGAGATGCAACACGCGGAATCCAGCTACGTTATTACCAAATCCAGCAGACCTAGATGAGAATGAGCAACATGACTGTCTGTTCAGAACAGAAGAAGAGACGAAGGGGAGAGTAGATTTAAAAGATACTCCCCTGACTGAGTGTGATGGTACTCTATGGGTGGATGGCTCGTGTTTCAAGCTCCCTAATGGTGACACAACTGCTGCATATGCTATCACGACTTTACACACGGTCGTGGAAACTGCACGAGTGCCACATAATTCGGCCCAAGCAGCAGAATTAATCGCCCTCACGAGAGCATGCGTGTTGTCTGAAGGAATGAGAGTGAATATATACACCGATAGCCAGTACGCCTTTGGCGTGGCTCATAGTTTTGGGCGATTGTGGAAAGAACGTGGGTTCCTGACGTCGCATGGAGCTAAAATTCAGAATGGCAAGTTGGTGAATGATCTCCTTGAGTCACTGTCCCTACCGTTGCAAGTTGCGATCATGAAATGCAGTGCGCACAGGAAAATCACAGATGATGTTGGACGTGGGAATGCGTTTGCTGATGAGATCGCAAAAGAGACAGCACAGAATGTAAAGACTAGAATGTATATTTCAGGCCCCGCAAGATGGGTTGATGATGTTGGGATGTGTGAAAACACAATAGAGAGTGTGAAGTCGCTTCAAGCTGAAGCTACAGAGCAAGAATTAAGCAAGTGGAGAGAAAGTGTGGGTAAGTTAGATGAGAATGGTTGTTGGATTGATCTGACAGAACATAGGCGATGGTTGTTGCCCGATGCATATGTGCTTCCAGTAGTTACAATGGCACATGGGATGGCACATATCAGTACGAAAGGAATTTGTAAGTTGTTGGCTCCAGTATGGCAGAATGCTGGAATTCCCAAGTGTGCAGAGAATGTGGTTAAGAATTGCATGGTATGCTTGAAATACAACCCTGGTAGGGGAACCCCAGCTCCAGCTGGTCACTTTGCACCCCCATCATGTCCATTCGATGTTTTGCAGCTGGACTTTATCCACATGGAAAGGTGCAACAACCTGAAATATGTACTGGTGGTTGTTTGTGCTTTCTCGAAGTGGATAGAGGCTTATCCTCTGAAAGATAACACTGCCCTGTCCACAGCCAAAGCCCTTGTGAAAGAATTCTTCCCTAGGTTTGGGATGCCAAGAATGGTGTGGTGTGATAATGGCAGTGAGTTTGTGGGTAAAGTGATGAAGAATGTATGTGAAGGTTTAGGCATCCAGCAAAAGTTCCACGCTGCAAATCACCCCCAATCAGCTGGATTAGTAGAGCGCTACAACGGCGCTCTAAAACTTAAGCTGGCCAAAATCCAGGCGAGCACCGGTCTTAAATGGCCTGACGCCCTGCCTTTAGCACTCCTGTCCACCAGAATGACCATACACTCACGAGTGGGACTTAGTCCTTATGAAGTGGTTTTTGGCCGCCCGGCCAACGTATGGGGTGTACCGAGGCCTACGAAATTTAGTGAGATTGAGCATCCAGTACTACTCGATTACCTGTATGATTTGACTGTTAAACTGTGTGTTTTGCACCAACAGGTACATGATACTCTTCCCCAAACTTCTGAAACTCCTGGACACCCTATCAACCCTGGTACGTGGGTGCTGATCCGAAATTTCCAGCGCAAGAGCAACGACGAGCCTCGCTGGATCGGCCCTCACCTTGTGCTTTTATCAACAAGATCAGCGGTGCGAGTAAAGGGGAAGAAACACTGGATCCATGGCACCCACTGCAAAGTAGTCCCCTTGCCTCTGCCATACGACCAGTGGGTCCAGGAGGGTATCGCCGACTCTGAGACAGACACTGTACCTCGTTTTGTACCATTCAGTGATGCACGCATAAGACACACAGTTTCAGACCAAGAGAGTGACAATATTCTGCAAGAAGCTGTGCCACCATCAAGTCGACTGGACACCACAGAGCCTGAACTTTTGTTCCAAGACCAAACAACACCTGGCCGTCTCCGCTATAATTTGAGACCAAGGCCCATGGACAAATAAAGATTTCCTTACTATTTCCTTTTTGACATTATAAGCTCTCCCATCTGAAGGACTTTCTTGATTTTTGTTTTTCGAACCACCATCCGGGTTCAGCCGCAGGGTCGTGGTGCCAAGACTTTGGGGTACAGGCCGAAGACGTTAGGTCAACGGTTCTGGTTGGTCTAGGGCGTTTCCCTGGACTGACAGGCGTACTCCTTAGCAGAAGAAACTCATCCGCCGCGAGCGGCCCGATTAGAGGATGGAGTTTTTTAAGATGGAGAGACCCGTTGAGGAAATGAACTTTAAAGCAAGGATGTGTAGAATTGTAAAAAGTAAATGTTTTGTATTTCTGTGCCTATTTACACTATGTAGTATAATAATGTTCATCGTAGGATTTGTGTTTTTCTCCTCTCAAAAGACCATTGCGCCCACTGTACAGCCTATACCTCTTTCTACTGCCTCCTCTCACTCTTTTCACCCTCTGCCTGAGCACGAACAGACCAGACGATCAGAGTTTGTAAATAACTCGTTTATCCAGCTCTTGCACCAGCACCAACTAGTAATGAATACGACCAATTGCTGGGTGTGTGGGTTAATGCCACATACCATTAACAAGGGTATTCCCTATTTGGTGCTGCCTTTTAGTTACAATGGATCGTCATGGGCATTCCAGACCATGTTCCTCTATGCTCTAGATGCTTACTCCCCGCGACAACCGCGTTCCATCAGACCTGGTACAAATAATAAAGCCTTAGTGAGAGGAATTGCCGATATGAGTAGGGATATTGATGCATACTCATCCATTCCCAAAGAAGAGCTGAGAGCTTTTGTAGGGTGGAACGCGACGGGGTATAGTATTAGTCTGGGTGAAAGACAGCGAAAAATCTCATCTCCAATCTGGGTCGTACCCCACATGGGTCGGTTCTGCTTACAGGGTAATGGTCAGAATCCTAGAGCTCAACTGGGGAGAAGTGACTGTACTGAAACGTACACTTTCCCGTCACAGTTTTCCCCTGCGTTTTTGGCTGCCAAGGGCACATATTTCATCAGCAATGACCGAGCATATACATGGTTGCCCCCTGATTTCTCGGGCACATGTTATATTGCGAACTTGCTACCGCCAAAATTTACTGCTGCCTCTGATTATCACAAGACCAGAGTTGTGAGAGGTGTGATTAGTAAGGAGGATACTGCCGGTCAGGAAGCAGGAGACTTCTTCTTGGGTTTCCTGCCGTTTTGGGGACCTATGGTAAATAGTAGGAACCTGAGACAACTGACACGTGTGGTTGAATCCACTGTTAATATAACGGCTGGTGCCCTTGGTAATTTGACAGCTGAGCTCCAAGCGGATCGCCTTATGACTTTACAGAACCGCATGGTTCTAGACGTTATTCTTGCAGACCGCGGTGGGGTATGTAAGGTTATCCAATCCAGTTGTTGCATTTTCATACCAGATAACGCTCCAACAGTCTATCAAGCCATCTCCAAACTCCATAAAATATCTGAAACCATACACGTGGATAATGGAGACTGGTCACTGGTGGGGTGGTTCTGGGAACTGATATCTGCCTGGGGTTGGAAAGTTCTAATGGTCATTGGAATGATCTTAGCCATTCTTTTCCTGTTCTGTCTGTGCATACAGTGTGCTCCTGCGATGTGTGGCCTCTGTGCTACCTTATGTGTAAGGAAACCTGTATCGAGGGACGAGCTAAGTAATAGGATGATGCTACAGCAACATCTCCATGACTTTGTGAACATTGACCTAGACTCGGATTAAGATGAGTATAGTGATTGCCTATGTAAGGGCAAAAGGAGGGTCTGTCGTACTTTAATCTCAGGGCCCCACCCCTGTCTATCCTGGTATTAGCAAACCGCAAATGGTAATGCGGTATGTACGAGTGCTTTATATATCGTTCTAGCTATGAATGCACTGTGTACACGTTATTCTGCTTCACTACGCGGGTTCCATTTTGGAGGCAGTGGCCATCTTGTGATTGCCCTCACATAGGCTGTAATGAAGCAACTACGGGCCTTGCAATGCATGTGCCTTTCCTTGACTCTTCTGTGACCTGGGCAGCTTGGCTCTGCTGCCCCAGGTCAAACTGGTCTCACAAGCTCCCCTTCCTCCGGCCACCTGTGATTAGCATCAAGGCTCAGCGCACCATAAAGTCCTTTCATCACACACAAGCCTCCGGCTAATCACTTTCGCACCTGCTTGTTCCTGCTTTATGGCTTGTTTCCCAAAACAGGAGATGCTCATGTTTATTGGGGGGCCTATTGACATCCGATGTGGGATCTGAACCTTACTGTGTAAATCATTGTGGGCTGGCCGAACTGGAATGTGGGATGGTCATCATGACTCTGCTTTTTCGTTTGTAATGTATACTTGTGATGGCCGTATCATAAAACCTAGGAATGTATGCTTGAGGCAGGAAAAAGTGTATTTAAGGTGAAGTCCGTTTCTATGACTTTCAGCAGTCTCCTGAGAACATACACGCTGTTGTACTTCTAGGATACCTGTAATTGGTCTGCAGCCAATAAACGATCTTTGACTTCACCCAGAAGACTCTGTGTTTTTGTAGGTCTGGAACAGGGAGAACCCAGAAGTCATAGGGTGTGTGCCCCTGCACCGCTGGGACTAAAATACCCAGTACTTCATGATCACTACCACGGATGACATCCAGACCCTCCTCGACCGAGGATAGCAGCAGCTCTGATCCTCTTGGACCTCCCAGTAATCTTTGACACCATATCTCACTACACGCTGATCAAAAGACTTCACCACATCGACATCCAAGGGGATGCGCTCAGATGGATCACCTGCTTCCTCACCGGAAGAACACACAGGTTCTGACTACCTTTCACCTCTGAACCCACAGATATCGTCTGCGGAGTTCACCAGGGCTCATCCCTCAGTCCGACTGCTTTCAACACATGCATTATCCCACTGGCCAGTATCTCAACATATCCTACACAGATGATACCCAACTCTTCCTCTACCTCACCGATGACCCTACCACCACTAGGACCAACTTCCACAGATGCATTACAAGTGTTGACATCTGCATGAAGAACCGCTGCCTCAAGCTGAACATGGACAAGACGGAAGTACTGAACTTCAGAAACAACAGAAACCCATGGAACAACTCCAGGCGGTACCCAGACATGGGACTTGCACCCATACCTGCCGACCACACTAGAAACCTCAGAATCATCATTGATAACGAGCTCACCATGTAATCACAGTTCACCGCTGTCTCCTCCACCTGTTTCCTCACTCTTCACATGCTATGGAAGATCTTCAAGTGACTACCCCTGCACACAAGAAGCACCGTGACACAGGCCCTCATCACCAGCTGACTGGACTATGGCAACGCTCTCTACGGCAATCGCTGCACACCTCCTACAAAGACTTCAGCCACACCGCCTTGAACTCCCTTGATGAACTCACATCACACTTCACCTCAAGCAATGCCATTGGCTTCCCACACACAATATATGCAAAATCAATCTACTGACCCACGTACACATGGCTCTACATAACCAAGGACTCAGCAGCATTAACCACGGTCTGACCTTCCACCAACCACCAAGAAGATTACGCTCTGCCTCCCTATCACTTGCCCACATGCCCCGCATCCACCGAAATAGAAATGAGGGACGCTCCTTCACCACCATCGTAGCAAAGACCTGGAACAGCATCCCCATGCAGCTCCAGACCATCACCTCACTTCCGGAATTCTGAAGGACCCTCAAGACCTGGCTGTTCGAATGAGCCTTCCAGGACCTGCGAGCACCTGGAAACCCTAGCGGGTGATTAGCAGAGCTATTAAGATTCTGAATGATTGTTTAATAGAGCTCTTAGGGGGGAACTAGCCATCTTTGACATATCAACATTGGGCTAAGGTTTCTGTGTTTGGTTACTTTAGAATATTTCTGCTACCAAGTTTGGAGATCTTCCCTAACAGGTGGGTTGTAGGTGATGGTATCTGTATCATGTGTTATAAATAAAAACAGTTACAATATGAAGAAAGGTGGTTGTGTCTTTCCCAGAGAAGAATGGTGCAGGGAGAAAATTCCACACTTTAATGGGGTATTTTATTAAAATGTTTCACAATGCAGGAGAACAAGCAGTTTACTTTGTTGCATTATGTGAGAGAGCAGGAAAACACTATATCTACAGATATGGCACTGTCCTGATCTCTCCCTAGCGTCGGCATGCAATCAGCCTACCAGTGCTACACACACCTTTGCACCATAGTGCAAAAGTGTCTGTGTCATGTCTAGCATACATTTTGTACTGGAAAGGTACACTTCCAGTAGAAAATACTATGGTTGAACTAACTTTTTAAACTTCTATTCCTTTGGATGTGTGTTGTACAGTGCAGCACACATACAACGTTGGAATACATAAGTAAAATAAAAGCATTTCTCCGCAATAATGCCAAAGTCAAAACTGAGTTATTTTTTATGTAGCTTGTCTACTTTTTTTAGCAGATAAGATTGTGTGTCAAAAACCAGGGGTGGTTGCATAAAAACACCTATGTACCATCCATGACGAAAAATAATGCAAAGTAGTGCTAAGCAAGTTTCAAATATTTTGCGCCAAATTTGTGATGCAAAATGTTAATAAATATACCCTATACTTCTTTGAATGAGGGTGCATCTATGGGCCTTTGAGAATATGGGGTGTGCTGTTTTGGGGACCACTGCATTAGTAGTGATGGGTCCTGTCTGTTGTGGGTTTTCAGTGGCTCTTGTATAAAATCCAAAAAGCCTAGTTTTGTGATAGTGAATGGCTATTAGTTCTACATGTTAAAATCAAATGCTGTTGTTTTTTAAATAAAGTTATATGCATTGCCTAAGACTGTGGGCATGATTTTATGGTGGTATACACCCCTAGAAAGATAGTATATCTAAAAATTCATTGTGCACAGTTGTGCCTATTTTGATATGAAAAGATGAAGAAGTATTGCAGTTTTAGGAGTTGCAATCTGCTGGTGCTGAAAAAATAAGGGTTCTAGTTTACATTAAGGGCCTGATTAGGATGTCGGTTGGTAAGCCTCTGACCGCTCGTTGGAGGTTTACCAACCAACATCCTTGGTTTGAAGTGGTTGGAGTCCAAACCAGTCAGTCAACCTGTCTGGCTTCCGACAGGCTTAAGGACCCTGTCGGCCAGCCGAATCTGCCACAGAAGCCCTTAAGGGCGGTGTTTCTGCCATCAGGATTATGATGTCGGTCTCAGACATGCTTTTCATGTCGGGCTTAACAACATGAAAAGTCTATTGGAAAGCGACTTGGGGGGCCCCTAGCAGGGATCCCCCTCCTTCCATGGCCTCCGGTTGTGGTCTAGACCTTGTGAATCCCTGCACTGTTCGGTGCCTGCCACATGGTGCAGAGAGCAGTAATTCCCATTTCTCTATGGGAGCTTGTACTGCAGTCAGTTTCCGATCGCTGCACAAGCTCCCTTAGGGATATGAGAGTTTGCAACTACAACATGTGCGGTCGCATCGTAATTGCAGTTTCGGACCGGTGACCTGATGTCGGTCAGTTCTGAAACTGCAGAGATGTTAGTCAGAGGCAACTCTGACTACATCCTAATCAGGCCCTTTGTGTGTTACAAGCCCTGGATGTTACCTTTTGTTAGAAAATACATTTTGCAATAACATTAGTTTGCTAGGCCCCTTTAGGGGAATTTTCATTTGTGATTTCCACCAACATTTTTATGAATATTTGTAGTTTTGTGCATAACATTTATTTTCCAAAATGACTGGCTAGGCATTTTTGTTTAATGTAATATGATGTGTTCCTTTTCTAGCTCTAGGTCGCAGCACCTCCTTGTGTGAGCCCAGACGTTCTCTACCTCAGCAGCAGAAGTGGATAGTGCTAAACCAAGCACTGGGTCCACAATACGGAGGCCTGAGAAACCATAGCTGAAAATAAGACCCATTTGACACAATTAAGACCCAGAAGCATCTGGTTGCCCTGGAATCTCTCCAACTGGACTTCTCATAAGATTGTCTGAAGCAGGCTATAAGGATAAAATATCGCAACATAAGGATTGAGACTTTCTGCTCAAACTTGAAGAACTAGGAAAGCAGGCTGCTGGAGTATGAAGTCTGGTGTAAGACAATCTGATTTTGGTGACAGTCTCTATCCAGCCTTCTACCTGAGACCTGATTAATTGTTTGACACATTGCCCTCCCAGGTGTGTTTGGTAACACTGTAGAACAGTATACTCCAATGGATCATTTTACTTTTTTTACTTTAATATGTTTATTGAAGGAAATATATGTGTGCATAAATTCGACATAGCAGTCTGTTAGCGATATTTTATACAACAAAGAAGGTAATTCAACATGTTCTAACATCGAGTGAAGAGATTAAAATAACGTAACTTAAGGCTGAACTGAACGGTTGGTATTCTTCAGAAGTAATATTACGAAAGATAAAGAAGGATAGTAAAGGGAAAAGAAAGAGAAGGAAAAGAAGAAGAAGAGAGAGAAAGAAAAAGGAGAACATAGGTAATGCAAGGATGGAATACTTCCTAAAACAGTGTTTTAACATATTAATGACAAATAATAAAACAGAAAAGAAATAATGGTGTCATGAAGAAAACCTGATCAATTATAAATAACAATAAAATATGGACAAAGTACTTTAACTTAATAAGTAGTTAAGTTGTATTACTTGCAAGTGAAGACAAAATAGAGTCAATGGTCCAACATATCATTGTGTTTGGTCGATTAAGCTGTCGATAATGAGGTAGGGTGTACATCATACCTATCCAAGTGATGATTGCGGCATACCAAGTTCCACCACTGTTGCAGTGTGATATTGACCGTAGATTTCTAATTGGAATTAATCACCTGTAAACCAATCCCGATTAATAGATCTCAAATGTGTGCATCATTTTGTTATGGTATCACAAATTACTCAAACCACCTAGAAGCAAAATGGTTATGGAGAGTGAAATGTGAACAACAGTAATGTTTCCAATTCTTGTCCAAACATGTTCCCAAAATTGATATATGTTAAGACATGGGGAAAATATATGAATATATTTCGCTTATATTTGGTAAGAAGCAGAAAAACTAATTTATTGGTAATATATCTGTATTTAATGGATGTTGAAACCAGAAAAACACAATGAATCATTTGTAATAAATTATCTTAATGTTTATTTCTATTACTATTGTAATCAAATAATGCTTCTCTTGTAGTAAAATAATAAAAATATGAACGAAAAAAAAGGAAAACAAATGAATGTAAGTACCTGGACTGGTATTACAATTCCAACAGGTATCTTGTTTGAGCATTTAATTTGAAAATATGTGCTGGGGTGTGATAAAGTCTATTATAAAAATAATTTAGCGTTTGAGTGAGGTTGGCTGGATGTGCAGTGGAATTAATCTTCTCCAATATTTTCTCTCATAAAGGTATAGGCCACCTAGAAAGTAAATCAGATTCCCATACGATTTTGAGTTTGGATTTAGGTCTCTCTGTTGGGAGTGTGGCAATGATTTATGTATAAATGCTGCTTTTGGAGGGATTGGGAATGGTGTTGGGGAAGATTTGCAGATCGTGCCCCTGAATGGAAGAGGTTGGAAGGGAGACAAGTGTGGCAACAAGCAAAGGTTCTAAAAGCTGATGTTGTCTCAGACATGTAGATGGGAGATTAAAGGAAGAGGAAAGAGTTTCAAATGGAATAATTGCATTGCTATAGAAGAGTAATTGAGAAACTGTAAAGAAACCCTTGTGTAACAAATTGCACCAAAACAGTGAATTTCCATTTTTCAAGAGGCATTTATTATACCATATGGGGAGGTGAATACATTGGTCGTATAGGGAGAGATGAGTTACTTACTCAATTCTGCTTGAAAAGAGAACAGGAGTATTTTTTAACTGAGGGTATTTAATATATAGGGGATTGAGCATATGAAGGATGTGTATGTGAGAGAAAGGAGAGATCAGGCCAATTCGTACAACAGTTTGAATTGGGGATCTGGGGAGTCAAGAACATGTCTTGGCTTTGCTTAATACCAAAAGCCATGGGATAAAGATACAAATCTAGGAACTTGACCCCTCCGGAAAGTTTGGAAATTTCAGGCAATTCAAAATATAGTTGATGGATTCCCGTTCCAAAGAAATAGAGATAAAAGCTTGTCAATGTCTAAAAAATAATATCCTGGGAATTTTAATAGGTAGCAGCATAAGATAGAAATTGATGGTAGACAGTACCATCATTTTAATTGTGTCAAGGTGACCCCACGATGACAAAAAAAATGGTAACCAAGTCTGCATCAGTTTTGTAATTTTAGAAAGAAGAGCATCCATATTAGATTGGAGTGTGTCTTTGAGATTGTTGTGGTACAAGATCCCTAAATATTTGACCTTGTCGGTATTTCAGGATAGGCCCATATCTGCAAAAGGATTTTTTAGTAAGAGTGGGCGGTGAAGTCTGCTCCGCCAGCGTAGTTGGCAGAGTTTTGGTACTCCGTGCTCCCCTTGGAGGGTGAAATTCTGCAAAAAAACTCTACCAACTGCCGGCAAAGTGAAGTGAATTTTTTTACCGGCGCCCAGTCATCAAGTGACATTCTGCCTCACGTTTAAAATAGAAACGCCAAATGCAGTGTTTATATTGACACTAAGAATTCACGACTGGTTTGTCCTGCATTTTATACTCGACTTGACAATGCATCTTTTAGATTTTTATCTTATCTTTAGATGATCCCAAAGTATTATATTTTTTACATGCGTACGACCCCTTCATTACAGCCATGCTTCTTACCTCTCTATCAGATTCCAGCTCCCCTCGTATCTCGTTTTCTCTCAGGCTGGTTCTCTACAGAGTACTCCCATCTACCTTAAGGCATGCTGCTGTCTCTTTAAAAGGCTTCAGGGGCAGGAGCCTGCTGCTCTGCCTTGTTATGTCGTGCCAGTGATGTAACTGTTCCCTAGACATTCGGACTATGGACCATAGTGAAGGGGGGATTTAAAATATTACCCGCAGTGTGGGTCTTGGTGGTGTGGTCACATGATCACGTGGGTGTTTTAACAAATGTTGGGACGGGCAGGCAGGGTCAGGCAGACCACCTGTGCTGGTACCAGTGCAATTAACACATTGAAGCATGTGTCCATTATTGCAGGCCCTCTGCACACATCACTAGGTCAACCCACTAAAAGTTGTTGGCACTCCTCACCTTTCAGAGTAGCCAACATAACACTGCCTCGTATCCAATAGAGAGATGCATTCTGCTGCCCAGAGCGCCCCTGCTTTGTGTGCTAACATTGTTTCCGGCGTTCACACAACAGGACACTGGGGGCCACTGCAGCTTTTTCCAGCAAAGCTGTGATCAAGGGAGGCTCTCTACCAGGAAGCCTCAGAAGAGGGTCCGTGTGGTGGCAGCCAGGGTACAGGCACTGTACCAGGAACAGCAGCAGCATGACTGGTGAGTGCTCTTGAGTCTGCCCATATGTTCCATTGTTGGGGAGGGTTGTTGGGGGGATTGGAGTGTTGCAGTTCCAGGTGAGTGAGGGCTTATAAGCCCGCCAGAGTGTTTTCTGAGCAATGTGCCTGCCACTCGGCCTTTCACATGCCAATCAAAACACCTCAGGGCCCTGGCAGGTTCCAGGCTGCCAGCAGTTACTCTGCCCGTGGAACTCTGTGGAATTTGACGGAGTTCTTTGGTAACTCTGCAGAGAAGTATGGAAGGGAGGTTTCTGGTTTGGAGATATAGATGAGTATATCATCTACGTGTGCAGTGAATTTAAGGTATACACTTTTTTGTTGAAAACCGGGGAGGCCATCAGAATGCTTCAGTCTATGCAGGAAGGGTTCAAGTCCCAGAATGAACAAAGAGGGCAATAGGGGACATCCTTGCCTGGTGCCTCCATTAAGTGGAAGTATGGTGATTGTACACAGTTGACCAGGACAGAAGAGCCAGCTGATGAATACTGCAAGGAAATTAGTTGGAGGATTCTTGGCCCGAATCCATGCCAAATAGGGGCATAAATTATGAATCGCCAATTAACTCTATTGAAAGCCTTTTCAGCATCCAAAGCAATCACCACAAGTGAATGTTTAGGTTTTGGAACCTTGCATTTAGAAAAACACACATGTTATCTACAATATTCCTATTTTTTACAAAGCTAGACTGTGCAATAGCCACTAGATCAGGCATGAGATCATTGTGTCTGAGGGCTAATGTTTTAGCAAACCTTCTACAGTCTATATTGATCAATGATATTGGGCAGTAATTTTTGAATTGGGAGATGTCACAATCTTTTTTGGGAATGAGAAAAATAATAGCTTCTGTAAAAGAACCAGAGAAACCATTCAATGAGAGAAAATTAATAATTAATTTAAATATTTTGGGAAATAGTAATTTTGAAAAATGAAGGTAAAATGCAAACGTGAACCCATCTGGTCCTAGCTTTTTACCCGTTGGAAGACGTTTAATTGCTAGAAACAATTCTTGCAGTGGATTCTCGAGATTAGCCAAATCAGTCTGTGTAGGTTTGCGAATTGAAGAATGAGAGAAAAAGATTTGATGAATTTCTTAGAAGGAATAGATTTAGGGGCATGTAGACCTTGATAATAATCAGTAAAACACGGAGCGATATCCGAATCTCCAAATAAGTCAGTGCCAGATTTATTGGTGATTGATTTAATGAAAGATTTTATAAATAGAAATTATTCAATAAATGTTATAGAATTATATTACTTCCCACCCTATTCCCATATAAACCTACAACCCGCTACGGAACTAAAAACGCAAATTTCAAATAAAAAAAATGAATAACTAGTAAAAATAATCAATACATTTTACATAATGAAATTACTTCCCATCCTATTCCCCTATAAAACCACAACCCGCTAAGGAAAAAAAAAACGCAAAATACAAATTAAAATAAATTAATACCTACTAAAATTTTAACACATATAATAAAAATACAAACAATTCTTATATAAAAAAAATCACACACATATAAAATATATACTAAAATACATAACATTAAAAACAATCGATATTTTTAACAACTAAATTTTTGCAAATAATATTAAACACATTGATATTTTGTAAATCAATATTACTTACCTAAAATCGATATTCTTGACTACAAGAATGTTTCTGTCAATATTCCTGACCCACGATATTTTTGCCACGATATTTGTGCAATTCGATCTTTTTTACTCGATATTTTGTCCCTGAATCCTCCTCCCCATGTTCCTTCAGTGTCCAGATAGAAGGTTTTATTGTTCTGGGGACAGAAGATTGCAGGGAAGGGTGGAATTGCACAACTCATTATCATGCTTCTTCCAACACTTTATGGAAAGGGTGAGGAGGAGTTTAGGAAGGAAGTAAGGAGGGCTTAGGGAGGTAGATGCAAATGCAATCATCCACCCACAAAAGAGTAAACACTACCATTCACAAACTGCTCTTCTAAATTTATTACAGCCAAAAAGGACCCAAAACAATTGTAAATGTACTGTAGCACTGCTTTATAGTACGTCCAACACCACACATGGCTTTTCACAGTCAGGGACTTATATTAAACATTTTAAAATAATTAAACATAAACGTTCTAATACAATGTACTAAATGATAAGTAACTATAAAAATGATGAGGGTGCGATTATTTTAAAATTATTTTAAATAATACTAATTACAAATTATTATTTAGTATTTAATATTAATAAATCATGTAATTCGAAGCATTACTATGGTGTAACATTTTATTAATTTAATTCTATATGAATGATAATTAAGGTGTTTTACATTTTTTATATTAAGATAATTCCGTTAATTTTTTATTAATTATTAAACTTTATTCATTTTTCTTAGTACTGTCAGAAAAGGTGAAGAGCAAAAATGTCTAAAGTTACTAGTAGGTGCAAGAGTAAAGGTACAAGTGAGTAAACCCAAACTTGTAAATGTTCCTTTGTGAATAGATACCTGAATGTCTAAAGCCTCTTTACTCCAATGTAGCAGACTGTATGCGTTTCATGTCAAAGCGTAGTTGCCAATGTTTTTGCACGGCATCATATGCTCACACCTAACAGTCACCTTCTTATGTGAATTCAGAAGCCTGTGCTGTTTAGCTATGGGCATATGCCAGCAATTACTCTTTAAGATAGCAGAAAAGGCCTCCCAACATAAAAAAAAACGCAAATGCCACCTATTTAAAGAATCAAAAGAAGGAATCAGGCATGCCATGGAAAAATATAAATGGTCGTCTTGCAGTAGGGACTGTTACAGAATGTATGTTACAATTTTTTAGAAAGCTCATTTAAAAGCGAGGGGAAATGAATGTAGTTATTTGTCTTGTAAAGTACAGGTTAGTGACAGCCACGTCATGGCGCTTGATGTGCATGGGTATTTGTATCTCAGGTTTTTGTTGGCTCTTTTGAGGCACGAGCCTGTGCTCTCATTTAATGACTGCAATGACGAGGCATCTGGTGATGTTTGCTGTGTCCAGGCTCCTTCTTCTAGTGGATGTGGATGTGCGCGTCATCGCGCACAGCTGGAGAAGTTCTGTTCCTTCACCTTGAGAAGGGCATCTTTTGACAGGGCCTCTCTCTCTCTTGCACTGCTATGTGCTGGTGCTTAGACCAATAACCATGGCAATGTAAAAGGCTCCCGTTGTCGCGTTTTATTGTGTGTTAACACACAGCCGGCACATATGGATTTTCCAGTCTGAAGAAGATGCTGACATGATGATAAGGGTAGAGTTGATAACAAAAGAGTCCCCTATAAGACAGAGGACAGGCGATGCATAAAAGAAGAAAATCAATAGGATGCCTGCCATAATCTAATCCATTAATAACCCTCGCGCGTTAAAGTCAGCTATATTTCGGTGGCTTATCAGATAAGGAAAAAGGGGCATAGACATTAACACAGCGGAGGTCACTGAAGGGATAGCGGCGGGGCTGAAGGGAGCACGTGGCACAAAACCAAGCGCAGGCTGGATCCCGATGATAACCGGCGGGAAGTAATTCATTCCGCGCGCTTTGCAGTTTCCTTTCTCCTTGACAAGACAACAGCAACGTGTGCCGGGCGCTGCGCGTGTAATGGAAGCGGAGACAAAACGTGCCCTATCAGGCGTGCGGCGCACAATGGAGAGCGAGCGGTGCCTAATGAGGGGGGCTCCGTCCTGACAAGGAAGATAATCAATGAGGCAATATTCGAATCTACAGATGTGCCTTTCATGACCTCTGCGGGGAATCATACATAATTAATGATGTCAGCCCTCGCAGCGGAGCGGGTCAGCGTGTTTCACAAACCTGCCGAGTCCAATTAAAACCTACCATGCGCTTTAAACGGCAGCTAGGGTTGCCACGAGCCGCCGGTACAAAAGCAGGCACTCAAGCCCTCTCCAGTCTGAAAAGAAAAGGATTGGAGTAATTGTAATGGGAGCTAGGACCGTCTATCACAACACCTTTAAGTAGTGTCTCTAGTGAACCATGCTGAGAGCAACGTACTTGAGGAAAAGTGTTTTATACTATATGAGGACCTGTGATCCTTGACGGTGAGTTCGTCTCCAGTAACCGGGCGAAAACGTACCTGCTCAACATGAATAAGGTATAATACATGGGATCCTGCTACCTCTGTATAAAACCTGCCTCCAATTAACGTATTACAGGAGACCTGTGATGCACCTGTTCGCTTGTAATAAAGAAATTCCATAGCTGCTCAAAAGTAGCAAATGACTGCAGTTGAGTTCAAGCATCACAATGTCTGTTGTCAATTTAAAAAAAGGATATTTTTTATTTCTTCTCCTCTGTTTTAGGTCTCTCCTGATGCAGCGCATGTACTGTCACTTGTGAGTGTCTAGGAAATAAAAAAAAAACATAAAAAGAGCTTTCAGCCCGTCCATTACTTACCAGTGATTGGCTTCAATGTCACACTTGTTTCTTTGCTTGTCGTTGGTTAGTGCCTTCTGCTTTCCATGTCTCTTCCTGTCTATGACAGTTCTGTGGAGCATTAACCAAGTACAGTTTCCGGTTTGCAGTCAGTGTCCTTCCACTTGCTGCGCACTTGCAGAGGTAACGTTTTTATTTTATATTATAGTGTAGCACTCCATAAGAGTTCATCATTTTGCAGGCCCTCTCTATCCGCACCTCTGTCCCCGCTCCCATTATTTTGCTTGCCCCCGTCGCTCCCACCACCTCTGTCCCATCGTTGCTTACCCCATTTTTGCTTGCCTCCCCATTACCTTCAGTCATTTCATTTCAAAATGTATCACTCCATAGGAGTCACCATTTGGCAGGCCATCGCGGTCATGCTGCTGTGCAAAATTGCTGAAAGTAGCGAAAATAAGAACACTATGATGTGGTCAACACAGGCCGAGTCACAGTGCTTTTTTTCTTTTTTGACTGTAGATATGAGGTGGAATGACCTAGTGCAGTCAGTTCTCATCAGCCAGCGGAGACTTTTACATTTGATTGGGAAGTAATATAACTGCTAATACTCTGCACACATCCAGTGTGGCAGTTAGTAAATCACATTCTGTCGCAGACTCAGCATAGAGTGTTCTGCTGCTGAAGTGCATGGTGTATTATGTGTTTAGATTGTTGTCCAATGGATGCACTCTTTTCTGCTACTTTTGTCAATTGGGAATGCACCACCACCCACAACAACAAAGTCAACCCCCAAAACAGTACTTTCTCAAGGTGCTCATTTCTTGCCACAGCGGGGCAAGCCCTCACATCTTAAGGCTTGCATGTATCCCTTTGCAATCCTCTCACATGCAGTTTGTGCAATGTGTTTTCTGTGTGCAGCTAAGTTATGTTTACAACTTTGTTGTCATTTTGTTGTTTAACCGGTTCCGTGCCAAGGATGTAATGGGTACGCCCATGGCTGCAACACTGGTGTGCCATGGACGTAACCGTTACATCCTCAGCACACCACGGCATAATCCCTCTGCTGTTTTAAGCACAGGATTTCCTTTCTTGTTTTTTTGGGCCTCGTGAGTTGGGAAAGAGCTTCCCCAACCTCCGAGGCATTTTTTTTCATATGTAATGACGATCGAGCGCATGGTGCGCTGGCGTCATCACTTATGAAACTGAAACTGAAATGAGCCGATCGGCTCATTTCAGTTTCAGTGCTCTGTGCTCGTGGGGCTAGCTTAGCCCCCGTGCACCGAATCAGACAGGAGAGGTATCATTGGAAAGGGAAGAATCTCCCCTTTCCGATGGTACCCCTCCCTAGTGGATCCCTGCTTGGGGATGGCCATTGCAGGGCGATCTCCAGGCAGGGATCCACCCAATAGGCACCAGGGAGTGGGGGAGCAGCCCCTTGGGCAAGTGCTTTTGCTCCCCCCATAATATTTTGGGCATAGTATGTCTTTGTGTCCCCCCTGGTAGGCAGATTTTAATGCTTAGGGGAGGGGACTGCCCTGAGTGGGTGCTACAATGACCCCACCCCTCCCAAAAATTAGCAACCTTCTTTCTGCCCCCCCTGTGGTGCAGATAGGGGCAATAGTCCCCGATCTGCCACCGGGGGGGCAGAAAGCCCACTAGGTACCAGTAAATTTTACTTTTCTTAAAAAGAGGGATGGGGCTGCCCACAATGGGCATACCAATGCCCACAGCCCCAACACAAAAGGGACAGTCTTTCTGCCCCACTGGAAAGCAGGTGGGGGTTATCACCCCTGGTCTGCCCCCCAAATGGGCACTATAATGACCCCACACCTAGCAAAAATATGCCACAATCTTTCTGCCCCCCCAGGGGTGCAGATGGTGGCAATAGCCCGCGATCTGCTCCCGGGGGGTAGAAATCCTACTAGCCGCCAGGGATGATTTTTATTTAAATAAAAGATGGGTGGGGGCTACCACAATGGGCATTATATTGCCCCCACCCCTTTCAAAAATTGGCCCAGCCCTTCTGCCCCCCTAATGGGCAGATGAGAGCAATAGCCCCTGATCTGCTCCCGGGAGGACAGAAAGCTCACTAGGCACCAGATGTATGTTTATGGGCATGTCATTGAGCGACCCCTTAGGCAAGAGTTGCTCCCCTTTTTCTTGTGGACACATTTTGGCTGCTTCCACTCCCCTTGGGGCAGATCAATGATATTTTTAGGCACACCTGCTCCCAAGGGGGGCAGAAAGCCACTAGACACTAGCAAAAGTTTCTGTGTGTGTGTGTGTGTGAACTGGAGGTCGTCTGACGGTCTGTGTTTGCTGGTGTTTGGCTAGCTGTGTGTGAACCTGATTTTGCTTATCGTGTGTGTAGACTTGTTCTTCGCAGGCAGTGTGTGTGGACTAGCGCTTGGTGGCAGTGTGTGTCGACTGTCACTTGGATAGTGGTCTGCATGGATGGCATGCCTGTCGCTTGGCTGGTGATGTGCTTGAATGGTGCTTGACTGGCTGAGTGCGTGGATGGGGCTTGGCTGATGGTATGAATGGATGGCGCTTGGCTGATGGTATGCATGGATGGCGCTTGGCTGGTGGTATGGCTTGTGTGAGTCCTCCAGTGTTTTATTACCAAGAATCCCCTGCAAACCTCAAATTTAGCTAACAATTCACACTTTCCTCACATTTTGGTGTGGAAAAGTTGTTGGATCACTGTGCCAGCACAAATTTCTCACCACCCAGCGTTTCCCTCGGTCTCCTGAAAAAAATGATACCTCACTTGTGTAGATGCTTAAAGCAGAGAACCAAAAAACGTACAAAATGAAAAAACTAAGGGGGAACCAAAGTGGGTCCAGAAGGATAGTTTTGTTTTCATACGTTTTTAGGCTGACAGTGCTTTGGGCACCCACATGAGAGAGTTATCATTTTTATCGAGAGACAGAGGGGAATGCTGAGTGGTGGGAAATATGTGCTGGCGCAGTGATCCCACGACATTTCCTCACAGAAATGTGAGGAAAATTTGACTTTTAGCAGAATTTGAGATTTGCATGGGTTCTGGGTAGGCCTGGGCATTGAACACCGCTCCATTCGCGAAGTTTGCAGAGTTTTCTGCACTGTGCACTCCCCAGAGCTCGCAGAGTGCAAAAAAAAAACCACTTAGAGTAGTGCAGCAGAATTTTTACCCCGCTCACGCTCGCAAACGGTAAGTTCACGAACTCAAGGTGGTGCTCAGGTAGAACTTCTACCCGAGCTGCAGAAAGACCAGCGCGAACAGCAGTTCGCACTACACTCAGCCACTTGCAGAACTTCACAGAGTTTTTTTGTAACTTCGCGAAGTTCCGTGTAGCAAAACTCCGCAAACTATGCCCAGGCTTTATTCCCTGCTGTAGGTACTTGGCCCACCCACAACTGAGGTACCATTTTTATCAAGAGACCTGGGGAAATGCTGGGTGGTAGGAAATGTTGTCTACTGGTGATCCCACAACTTTACCACACATAAATGTGAGGAAAATGTGATTTTTTAAGCCAAAGTTTAGGTTTGCCAGGGATTCTGGTTAAAAAAATATTGGGGGATCCATGAAAGCTACACCTCCCTGGACTCCCCCAGGTGTCTAGTCTTCAGAAATGTCTGGATTTGGCAGGATTACCTAGATGGCCGTCAAACCCGGGGCCCAAAACTTTGGTGACTCCCTTGAAAAACCAGGTTGTTTCATGATAAAAAATGTTGATGTCTCCACAATATGTTTTGGGCCATTTCCTGTTGCAGCCAGTAGTCCTACCCACATAAGTGAGGTACCATTTTTATCAGCAGACGTCAGGGAATGCCGGGTGGGTGGAAGTTTGTGGCTCCCCATAGATTGCAGAACTTTCCATCACAGAAATGTGAGGAAAATGGTTTTATTTGGAAAAAGTTTGAGGTTTGCAAGGGATTCTGGGTTAAAGAACCTGATGAGAGCCATACAAGTCCCCTCATCCTAGATTCCAATACGAGTCTAGGTTTAAAAAATGTACATATTTGCTAGGTTTCCCTAGGTGCCGGCTGAGCTATGGCCCAAAATTCACAGCTAGGCACATTGCAAAAAAAAGAGTCCTTAAAAATTAGATGTGTTCATGTTGCGTTTTGGGCTGTCTACTGTCGCAGGCACTAGGCCTACCCACACAAGTGAGGTACCATTTTTATCGGTAGACTTGGGGAAATGCTGTGTGGGTGCCAGCCTTTGGCTCCCTACAGATTAATGAACTTTCAATCACAGAAATGTGAGGAAAATGCATTTCTTTTACAAAGTTTGAGGTTTGCAAGGGATTCTGACTAACAAAACCTGGAGAGAGCCACATAAGTTCCCCCCATCGTGAATTCCTCTCGGTGTCTATTTGTAAAAAATATACAGGTTTGCTAGGTTTCCCTCCTTGCCAGCTGAGCTAGGGCCCAAAATCCACAGCTCGGCACATTGCAAAAAATTGCCCGTTTTCACTGGAAAAATGTGATGTGTCCACGTTGTGTTTTGTGCCTTTTCTTGTTGTGGGCACTAGGCATACCCACACAAGTGAAGTACCATTAATATCGGCAGACTTGGGGGAATGCTTGGTGGGTTCCAGTTTCTGGCTACACACAGACTACAGAACTTTCCATCACAGAAATGTATTTTGTTTTACAAAGTTTGAGGTTTGCAAGGAATTCTGAGTAACAGAACCTGGAGAGAGTCACACGAGTTACCCCATAATTGATTTCTTTGGGTGTCTAGTTTTAAAAAATGGACAGGTTTTCTAGGTTTCCCTAGGTACCAGCTGAGCTAGGACCCAAAATCCACAGGTAGGCACATTGCAACAAAGGGTCAGTTTTCACTGGAAAAATGTGACATGTCCACATTTGCGTTTTGGGCCGTTTCTTGTTGCGGGCACTATGCCTACCCACACATGTGAGGAACCACTGTTTATCAGAAAACTTGGGGAAATGCTGTGTGTGTGCCACTTTGTGACTCCCCACAGATTCCAGAACTTTTCACCACAGACATTTGAGGAAAATGTGGTTTATTTTGCAAAGTTGGAGGTTTGCAAGGGATTCTGGGTAATAGAACCTGGTGAGAACCACACAAGCCATCCCATCCTGGATCCCTCTGGGTAGCTAGTTTTTAAAAATATACAGATTTGCTAGGTTTCCCTAGTTGCTTGCTGAGCTAGGGCCCATAATCCACAGTTAGGCACATTGCAGAAAAAGGGTCAGTTTTCTCTGGGTAAATGTGATGTGTCCACATTGTGTTTTGCGCTGTTTCCTGTAGTGTGTACTAGGCCTACCCACACAAGTGAGGCACCATTTGCATCAGCAGACTGGGGGGACGCTGGGTGGGTAGAAGTTTGTGGTTCCCCACAGCTTCCAGAACTTTCCATTACAGAAATGAGAGGACAATTTGTTTTTTGACAAAGTTTGAGGTTTGCAAGGGATACTGGGTAACCAAACTTGGTGAGGGCCACACAAGTTACCCCATCCTGGATTTCCCTGGGTGTCTAGCTTTCAAAAATGTACAGGTTTGCTAGGTTTCCCTAGGTGCCGGCTGAGCTAGGGCCCCAAATCCACAGTTAGGCACATTGCGAAAAAAGGGTCAGTTTTCATTTGAAAAATGTGATGTGTCCATGTTGAGTTTTGGGCAGTTTCCTGTTGCAGACACTAGGCCTACGCACATAAGTGAGGTACCATTTTTATCAGGAGACTTATGGAAACACAGAACAGTAGAACAAGTGCTATTACTATTTGTCTTTCTATGCATTTCTGCCTTCCAAATGTGAGACAGTGTGCAAAAAAGAAGTCATTTTGAACAATACTCTCTAATTCACATGCTAATATGAGTACACACAAATTCAGAGATGCACAAATAACCACTGCTTCTAAACTCCATATCTTGTTCCAATTTCAGAAATACATAGGTTTCCTTGATACCGATTTTGCACTCTTTACATCTTACAAAATGAATTACTGTATACAGGGTGCACAATAACAAAACATTGCAAGGTGCAACTCAGGAATGTATGATGTTACAACGCATAAATTTACAACGCATGCCTTTACAACACAGTTTTTACATTGCAGCATCCTTTACAACGCATTCTTTTACATCGCATGCCATTACATCGCATTCTCAGAAACTACCTTTACAATGGATTCCATTACGTCGCATTATACCTTTACAACACATACCATTACAATGCATACCATTACATCGCATTTAAGGTGAGTGTTGGATAGCATAGGGGTAATAATTACTATTCTAACTCCAGTGAGTGCAACAGTAGGGTATGTGTTGGATAGTGTATGGGTAAAAATTACTATTCTAACTCCAGTGAGTGCAACAGTAGGGTAAGTGTTGGATAGTGTAGGGGAAAAAAATACTATTCTAACTCCAGTGAGTGCAACAGTAGGGTAAGTGTTGGATAATGTAAGGGTACTATGCGTTGTAATGGTATGCATTGTAATGACTTGCTATGTAATAAAAGTCCAATTGGTCGCACACTGCTCTACCTACCAGCGTGTTGCCCCAAAGAATTGTGGTCCCTGAAGTCAGCGTCGGCAGGTACGCCTATGCCCGAGTCATGAGTGCAAGTAAGTGTAGCGTTAGCCATCCCTGGACACGTGTTTCGAGGTAGTTGCCTCTCGTCAGCAGGGAGTAGGTGAGTGTGTAGGGTTGCTGTGTAGGCTGCTAAAATAAGTGTTCTCAGGTAAAGTACCTCTCGTAGCGCGCAGGTGCGTAACCATGAGCTCGTCAGCTCCACCGGCTCAAGGAGCCTGAATATTAACAAAAGTCCAATTGGTCGCACACTGCTCTACCTACCAGCGTGTTGCCCCAAAGAATTGTGGTCCCTGAAGTCAGCGTCGGCGGGTACGCCTATGCCCGAGTCATGAGTGCAAGTAAGTGTAGCGTTAGCCATCCCTGGACACGTGTTTCGAGGTAGTTGCCTCTCGTCAGCAGGGAGTAGGTGAGTGTGTAGGGTTGCTGTGTAGGCTGCTAAAATAAGTGTTCCCAGGTAAAGTACCTCTCGTAGTGTGCAGGTGCGTAACCATGAGCTCGTCAGCTCCACCGGCTCAAGGAGCCTGAATATTAACAAAAGTCCAATTGGTCGCACACTGCTCTACCTACCAGCGTGTTGCCCCAAAGAATTGTGGTCCCTGAAGTCAGCGTCGGCGGGTACCCCTATGCCCGAGTCATGAGTGCAAGTAAGTGTAGCGTTAGCCATCCCTGGACACGTGTTTCGAGGTAGTTGCCTCTCATCACCAGGGAGTAGGTGAGTGTGTAGGGTTGCTGTGTAGGCTGCTAAAATAAGTGTTCTCAGGTAAAGTACCTCTCGTAGCGCGCAGGTGCGTAACCATGAGCTCGTCAGCTCCACCGGCTCAAGGAGCCTGAATATTAACAAAAGTCCAATTGGTCGCACACTGCTCTACCTACCAGCGTGTTGCCCCAAAGAATTGTGGTCCCTGTAGTCAGCGTCGGCGGGTACGCCTTTGCCCGAGTCATGAGTGCAAGTAAGTGTAGCGTTAGCCATCCCTGGACACATGTTTCGAGGTAGTTGCCTCTCGTCAGCAGGAAGTAGGTGAGTGTGTAGGGTTGCTGTGTAGGCTGCTAAAATAAGTGTTCTCAGGTAAAGTACCTCTCGTAGCGCGCAGGTGCGTAACCATGAGCTCGTTAGCTCCACCGGCTCAAGGAGCCTGAATATTAACAAAAGTCCAATTGGTCGCACACTGCTCTACCTACCAGCGTGTTGCCCCAAAGAATTGTGGTCCCTGAAGTCAGCGTCGGCGGGTACGCCTATGCCCGAGTCATGAGTGCAAGTAAGTGTAGCGTTAGCCATCCCTGGAGACGTGTTTTGAGGTAGTTGCCTCTCGTCAGCAGGGAGTAGGTGAGTGTGTAGGGTTGCTGTGTAGGCTGCTAAAATAAGTGTTCTCAGGTAAAGTACCTCTCGTAGCGTGCAGGTGCGTAACCATGAGCTCGTCAGCTCCACCGGCTCAAGGAGCATGAATATTAACAAAAGTCCAATTGGTCGCACACTGCTCTACCTACCAGCGTGTTGCCCCAAAGAATTGTGGTCCCTGAAGTCAGCGTCGACTTGCTATGTAATGCCTGCATTGTAGTGACATGCATTGTAATGACATGCGTTGTAGTGGCATGTGATTTAATGGCTGCGTTGTAATGGCATGCGATGTAAAGTATGTTGCGATGTAACGACTGCTATGTAAAAGTAGGGCGATGTAATGACTGCGTTTTAAAGGTTGTTTCCCCTCAGTTATTGGCACTGGATTCCTCGGGTTCTCGGTGAACCCGCAAGCCTCATATAACCCTGCAACCAGAATGGTCCAGCCGATGTAACAATATATACCTTTCACAAATCTACCATAGTTAGAGGAGTTACAGGTGAAAATGTAGGCACAAATGGCTGTTTTTTTCAACAAAATTTCAATATCTTTTATTTGAACAGTTACTATAAAAACAGGAAAAATAGCCTATGTCCCAGTAAGATGCCACAACTTTGTAGAAAAGTTTTGTTTTCTGACAAAACTCTACCTGTTCCTGAAAGCTGGGAAGATGGGAATTTTAGCATAACAAACCCTTTCTTCTGCGGCACTTCTATCCCATTTTTCACCAAAAACGAATTTAGCTGTATTTTGCCAAATTTCTCAGTCCCCTCCAGGGACAATAGGAACGTTTCAAGCCAAGGTCAATGGGAGTTCTGACACAAGAACTGGGTGCTTGCAGGGGAACAGGGCAGTCGCACGGGCATGGGTGGACCCAACCGCCTACATGACTATTGAATCGAGAGGCAGGCCTAGGCATCTGGGACCTGGCAACACCCGACCCCTTCTACTCTGGTCAGACCACTGGAGGGGCGCAAGCTGGCAGGATTTATTGGCCTTTTTTCTGTTAGGTAGGGGAAGGGCCTCTACGAGCATCAGGCCCTCAAGTCAGACGGTCCCTGGCAGGGTGGAAGACATTTGCTTGAAACAATTCCGAGGCTTGCCAAGCAGTCCATCGTAAATGGTCCAAACATGCCCAAGCAATTGATATAAGGTGCAGGCAAGTCCCTCCCCGGGCAGGCCACCCTGCGAGGGATGTTGGCTTCACGTCTCTGCCTGCTCTCGGGGAAGGTAGGCTTGGAGGAAAGGTCCCGCGGGGAAAGGTCCCGCGGGCAGAGCTGTGAAACAACTGGGTGAAAGTGACTGGATCGTAAGGGAGTCCGGATTGCCCTGTCCCTAATGATTCAGTCGAGGATACCCCCCTTTCTTGTAATCAGTGCACACTGAGTGACAGAGGGGACCATCGGCATGAACACACTTGACTTTCTGGAGTCCTGGCTGGGCTCGAAGAAGCAAATTAGTCCTCATCAGGACATCCAGGGCAGCCCGGCCATCTGGACACTTCTTAGGAACCCATGACCAGATGCCTGTGGGTCCCAGAGCAACAAGATGGCTGGGTTTGAAGGACAGCCTTCTGTTTGTGCCGTGCCTTAATGCAATGGCTTCTACTCGTCCTTGGAGGGGACAGGGACTCTGTGGACTGGGTTCTTGGTAACCCACTTGAGGTTCAGGTACAGGGCTGCAAGAGGGGGCCTGACGGACATCTGACCCAGGGCCTGGAGACACCTTTACAGGACGGCAAAGTGATGGAGACCTTCTTGGGACCCCAGAACCCCATCCAGGGTGTATTACCATGTGGGGGTGCAGGGAAGGGGACCCCTGGGAGGGACCATGCTTGGGGATACGACCCGGGGCCCAGTCCCAGATCCTTCACCAGGGCAGCAGGGGAAGGCATCCCCATGCCTGTGGTGCCTCGTCTTGGGCTCTTTGCAATGGGGCAGGCCACAGGAAGAAAGTCCAGGATGAGGGATCCCACCCTAGTGCCTGCCGGAGCTCTGAACTGCCTCCCTGTCAGAGTTCCTGAACCTGGCTAAGCAGGCAAAGCCTCCCAGGCACATGAGACCCAGTCCTTGGTCCTTCATTTTGCAGCAGGCTAGAGGACAGAGCCCAGGATGGGGGCACCCACACCATGGCCCAGCGGTGCCCAGGCCTGATTTAGAACTCCTGAGCCTGGCCACACATGGGAGGCCTACCCTGGGACCATTGCCTGGGCGCTGTGCAAGGACGTGGGCTGCAGGACAGGGGGTCCCATCACAGGGCCCACCAGGGCCCTGGTGCTGGGCCCAGTCTGTGCTTCTGAACCCAGCAAAGCAAAATAAACCTCCCCATGCCATTTGGGACATGGCAGGCTAGAGGACAGAGCCCAGCAGGGGGCCCCTGAGGCCTGTTCAGAGCCTCTGAACCAGGCCACACAGGGCAAGTCACTCCTGGCCCATGGGATCCTGCCCTGGGCACTTAACGACACAGCAGGATATAGAAGGGAGCCCACGGCCATCGAGGGCTTGCAGTCCAGGGCCAAATAGTTCCTTGACCCTGCAGTCCTCTCTGCTCTATGACTCGGAATCCCTGACCAGTGCCACGGTCAGGTGTTTACAACCAAACAACCCAAAGTCACCAAATAGGCCCAACTATGCTTAATCGACCAGAGTCCAATCTGGAATATCCGCAGGCAGGTTGCCCCATCCAGGACCATGGAGCCCTTCCCCCACGCACTTCTCAGCATGGAGGGCTGGTGCATGGAGCTCAGGCCCTGCTGGAACTCTGACCGAGGATTGATTACAACGCCCCTCCCTCTCTGCTGGAGAAGGGGGGAAAGGGCTTCTGGGGCCTGTCTCTTCCCCTTTGTCAGGCCCAGCTCATTCTTAGAAGAATGGTAAACCTTGCTGAGCCTGCCGAAGGTACATCGACAGTCACTACAATTCGAGACTGGCCCAGGCATCTGCTGAGAGCTTCTTGGAGCTCTCCCGGGGTTGTGTTCCAGGTTGGCACCTGAAGGCTGGGCCTTCATGCATGGCTGGTTATCACTCTAGGCACAAACCAGGTGGGCAAGAGAGTACTCCTTGGTGAGCTGCCTCTGCGCCCTGGATAGTGACTGTCACCACCATACCGTGGGCTCAGGGTGCTGCCTTGGGTGGGTACCTTTCCCCTTCTTAGAAGTCGGGATTTGGGAGCCTACGAGGGTTAAGTTCAGCCCACACCCTCTCCCCTCAGTAGAAGCCCACTACCTAACTATTCAGCCACTACAAAGTGGAGACTTTCAGAGCCCTTGGGGAGACAAACTCAGAGTTAGCGCCACAGGCCGGCACACCCGTGGTCCATCTGGTCGGTCAGCTTGGTGACCAGTTGGCCCAGGCCAATACAGTGACCAGATGGCCAGGGACAGCCAGTGACCAAACTGCCCAGATGGCTCAGCCAACCCAGTGACCATATCACCCTGGTCGACCAGGGCGACCCAGACCCCAGACCGACCAGAGGGGCCCCAGGCCTCAGGCACACAGCAGTCTGATGACAAGATTGGCAGTGCACCTTGAGGCCAGCGCTCAGGAGGCTCCTTCCCAGGGCTACTTTCCTTCGGTATCTATCTCGTACGGGGTACAGATCCCGCTCTGACCATGTGGTCGCCCTGCCAACCTGCAAGTAATCATTCCCTTGCAAGTAATCGTGCCCCTGTCCATGCACCTGGTGTTGTAAGGTGGGAAAGGGAGGCCCCTACTGCCAGGTACACATGGTGGGGATGGCCTTCCGTTGGCCTGCAACACCTTCACGTCCCTCCTGCCAACATGGTGGCACAGGTACCCCCAGGTGTGGTGGAAGTCCACGAACAGAGACAAAGCTTGGCTCAGAGGATGACTTTCAATAGATCACAGCAAGGTAGCTGCTATGCTACTTAAGAAACCCTGACCCACAGTCAGGTTATCTACTAATGATTTTGCACCAGATGCCCCATGCCTCATTAACATGCAGTGCACTAAGGGAGATGGAGGCAAACCAGTTCCTTCCATGCTCAGGTCTCCAAACGAATGGCTCTTTTTACCTGCCCGGAGGCCGACTATCCCAGGCCAACTCAGGCTCCACGGCACTGCAGTATCGTTACAGTTTAGGGGGAATATGACCTAGAGGTGTTCAGTTATCCCCATTGACTACTAAGTCAAGCACATATACTAATTGTCTGAACCTGCGGTTCATCTTATACTGAGCAGAATTACTATTGCAACAACACATCATCAGTCTAAAATTGATTACGCCAATGGCCTCGACCACTGATCCTCTTTATCAACTATGAAGAGACTAGAACGGATTCAGATCTCCGCTGCCAGACTACTCCCACATGTACAACCAAAATCCCACAGTTTTTCTGCCTTGAGAGCCCTAAATTAGTTACCGGTTGCCAAAAGATCCACTTCTAACCTGCTTTGTAGCATCCACACAGCAATACATGGGACAGGTCCACTTTTCATCAGAAATAAAATCACCAAATACATTCAACAAAGGAACATCCGCTCCAGATTTGCACCTCACCTCAAAATCCCACACAACAAGAAGAAAACCATAGGGGGCACATCCTTCTCTGTTCAAGCAGCTATACTACAGAATTCATTACCCCCAAAAATTAGATCCATGGATAACTATCTTATCTTTAGAACACGATTCGAGAGTTGGTTCTACCCTACATAACCAACATTGTCAAACACAAATGTACAACATATCCCTGCATATGTAAGCATTTAATTTGATTATATGTATCTATGTATCTGGAAATATGTATTTCTTTTTATATATATGCTTAGCAAATGTGCACATTATTTATGGTTATATTATTCTATGCTTAACATGTATATAGGTCACTGCATAGTTTTAATATTATTTATTTGAATAGATACTTATGGTTCTTCGTTTATCTATCTATCACAACATAGACTTTCTGTCTTAATTATTTATCTACAGTTGCTTCACTACTGAATTATTGAAAAAAAAACACACACAAATATATGAGCTTTAATTACAGCAACACTTGAAAGTCTGAGTTTTTTAAATGCAACTTAAATTTTGATATATCACCTTCCTTATACACATATACCTTCCATGTACTTATGTATCTATATGTTTATTACTTTACACCCACTGTTACTATTACATTACCCTTACTTTACACCTACTGTTGTTTCATCATATACCTTTCTCAGTATATCCTCTCCCTCCACTCTATGACTCATCCCAAACATCATACTACTGCTATAATCTCCAAAATAACCCATTCTACTACTATGATCTCTGAAAGAACCCTTTCTAGACTCTTCCCTCTTCTATCCCTCCTTGCATCACCCCAAACATAATTTTGCTACTAAGATCTTCCAAAAACCCTTTCTAAGTTCTTCCCTCATGTATCCCTTTTTACACACATTTGAGACCTCATTGTATTACTAGTACCTCCCTAATCCTTTTCTAGAGACTCTTCACTCCTCCATCTCTCCTTTACCCAGCCCAAACCTCCTCCTACTACTATGATCTCCCAATAGACACTTTCTAGACTCTTCTCTCTTCAATCCCTCCATTATCCTTTTAAATCCAGCTAACAGAATCACATGTCCACCACTCAAATTAATTCATATTCCCTATCCAAATTTACCACTAATTCTTTTTGAGTAACGGAGTAGCGTGCTACTCACCAAAAACATTTCAACGCCTTGTAGGGGTAGTAAGTGCTATATAAATGCAATCACAATTACAATCTTTGGTGAATACCACATCAGGTTTTTGCAATTCATCTTGACGGTTTTTAATTTGAGGTTCCCTATATGTCATCCAACCAAAACTTTTCACTCACTGAGAAGTTCTAGAATTTTGTTATGTCTTTTGATCCTTATGTCATTTGGTTTAGAACATGTACCTGATACGTGAGCAATTGATTTTCTTTGCAATATCTGCAAGTAACAAATGGTCGATCTCCCCCTCTGGAGATGGTTTCTCTGGCGAACTAAACATTTGCTCCATGCATCAGAGCAGCTATGTATTGGGTATCCTTCAATCTCATTCACTTACTAATCGAGAAATTTGAGGTTGGATTTTTTTCTAGATATTTAATACCACCACCTTGTACAGGGAGATTTTTCAATTTTTGCAAATTCCTCTTTTCTCCAGTCATAAGCTGCTAACAATTGTAAATGATGGCATAGACATCTAATATTAAAACATTTTAGTTTGAGGGTTATGATTATATTATCAATTTTGTCATTTATTATTTCTCTTGCATACATGCACAAGTGAGCAATGTACTAATATGGTGTTTCTCTGAGATGTAGCAGATTGTTTATTTTATTGAGCCATTTTGTTGTACACAGCTTTGGCATATTTATTCCCCATTTGATCTCTTAGAGTAGCGGAGACCATCGCAGGTGTACACAGGTGTATGCAGGTAGGTGGAGGAAGTGCTTGACATATTTCTTTATTGTCTGGCCAAGCATTATGAGAGTCTTTGCTTCTGTGCCTGCCATTTTCTATTTAAATGAAAACTTGGGAACCAGATATTAGCCGAATATTTCAACCTTTTGTGTGGGCTTGAGAGGTAAACTGTCAAGTTCTTGAGCCCAACTTTTAGAACCTTATTTATTTTGCTTCTACGTATATGACCTGTGTGAGTATCAAAGCTCAATCTGAGGTATCACTCACTGTCACCTGGATGTATGTTCTCAATATTTTGTTTTTCAAATTGCATGGATTTGCAATTACTCACCAGGATTTTGCAAGCTCAAATCAAGCCCTTGGAGTAATATTCTGCAAGATAATTAAAGTTCTTTACAAGTTCCTTCTCCTCTCCTTGGCACTGAAGACACCACTGTAGGCCAACCCAGCAATTCAGCACACTGGCAGGGGGGCAGTCCACCTCCTTCAGCTTCCCTTGGTACTTCTCCTTGGCAGAGGTTAATCTTTTTGTTCCAGAAGTGATCTATAGTCTTGGGGTCTGGGTCCCCATATTTATACTACTAAATCATTTGTCCTCTGAAGGCAAAGGGGCCTGTACCTAGTATAAACCAGTTCTGTGCAGTCCTGGAGCACTTTGTTTACAGGACTCCTTCTTTTCTTTGACACTGTGGGCCAGGGACATCAGACATACCACAGGAGGTGGAGCCAGCATTGTGAAAGACAGGCACAGCCCTATTCAGGCCCAGCTTCTTTCTACTCCCACCCCTCTACATGCAGATAGGTCTATCCAGCCCTGTAATGACTCACCCTGTCTCCTGGAATCCCCCAGCCCCTGTCACTCACAAAACCAGACACACAATACACAAGCTAACAGATGCAGGCTGGATGGTTAGGTAAGAAAACACCTACTTTCTAAAAGTGGTATTTTCAAACACAGAATGTTAAAACCAACTTCACTAAATGATGTATTTTATCATTCTGAGTTTAGGCATACTAAACTCAAATTTCTACCATGTTCCCTGGGTCAGTTAGGATTATAAGGTATTATAATCAAACTGCCCATCCTGGCCTATAGGGGCTGGTAGCATTGCAATAGTGAAAAACGAAAATGGCTGTAATTCACTATTAAGACATGCCACACACACCAGGGCATGTCCTACCTTATACTTACAATGCACCCTGCCCTTGGGCCTACCTTAGGGGTGTCTGATATGAAGAAAAGGGAAGGATTAGGGACTGGCAAGTGGGTGCACTTTACCAAGTCAGCATGGCAGTACTAGACTGCACATAGGCTCTGCAATGGCAGACCTTAGACACACTTTACAGGCTGCTTCTGTGGGTGGCACAACCAGTGCTGCCTGCCCACTAGCACCATTTGATTTACAAGCCCTTGGCACACATGGTGCACTGTACTAGGGTAAATCAAATGAACCAATCATGGAGTCACTAATTCAATACAATACTTTACAACAGGGAGAGCATATGCACTTTAGCACTGATCAGCAGTGGTAAAGGGTCCGGAGTCATAAAACAGCCAACAACAGGCCAGAAAAAATACAGGAGAAAGGCAAAAAGTTCAGGGATGACCCTGCAAAAAGGGCAAAATCCAACAATCTTCAAATTAGTACTCAGTTCTTCCCATGTGCTACTGAGTTCTGCTATATCATCATCAAAGTCTAGAGTCACGATCTGCTCAATAAGTTCATCTGAACCACATGTAAAGACCTTGCAGTTTTTCTGAAGATCATATATTAGGGGATCATTGGCAATGTTAAGAACAGTGGGAATAACAAGTCACCTAGTTTTACACCAAATGTAATTGTTATTTCTGGTGTAGGTTCATTATTTTTACCTTTGAAGAACGTTGATGAGTATGTATACAAGTCTTTAATTAGATCTCAGATGTATGACTTCTTTATACATTCTGGGACTCTTCTCATTTAAAACCACATCGATAATATTTTGTACAGCAGCCTTGATTGTTTTTTGTGGACATAGTAGAGATCATTTAAGCCAAATTGTCAGGTCCTACTGCTTTATTTAAGTTAGAGTCTTCAAATACTTTAGCTATTTTAAGAAGTTTAACTTCTTTACATAGTCATTTCATACGTCTTTATTTCGATATTATTTCATCATAAAAGACATGCAATAAAACATTCCACACATGGCTAAAAACTCCAGATGTCAAAATAATCATAATGTTAAAAAAAGTTGTAAAGATAGATTAAATACATAAAAGAGTTAATTTAGGACAAATCATCACTAATAAGCGGAATTAAACATGTAATACACAGTAAAATAGAATTAAAAAGTAATTAAATTGTCTGTAAAAGACGTATAGAAATATGTACTGATATCAAGGACTATTTAGCCACTATTACAATGTTGTCTGGCTCTAATAATCCATGTCCAACCTAAAAGTTTTGCAACATCTATGGCCACTGGAGTCGATGTATTAGTCCTTAAGAGCCATAGTGCCTCCTGACTCACCCGAGTTTTCATATTTTTACAAATGGGTTTAAGCCATTTTCTTCTAGGGGCTGAGTAGGATGGACAAACAAAGAACACATGGCCTATGGACTCTTTTTTGTCCCTACACCAAGGGCAATACTCATTCATCTGTCCACGCCATGTACCTGTAAAGGATTTCACTGGAAGTGACCCCACCCTAAACTGATGGTATAATTTTCTGTCACAGGTCTTAGTAATTGCATCCCAATACTCCTCTAAAGAGGGAGTAACCTTGTGTTCCAGAAATCTACCAGAAAGAGAAGTGGGATCTGACTGGACTATATGTTGATGACGTATGGACGCCCAGTACTGTTCTTTGAAATCCTTTTTTGAAGGAAAAATGCTATTGCCGGGATCCGACCATAGCTGATCATAACCCATATTTACCAATATCGATCTCACATTTCTAAACCAGGGGATATTAGCAGATCCCAATATGGATCTAACATCTAATATCTCCTTTGCAAAAATAGCGAGTTCGGGTGTTGACCAGATCCTTCTCCACAGAGCAATGGATCTAAACCGTGCCACTTCATCAATGGGGTAGCAACCCAGGTCTAGTAACAGGGGTTTCAAAGGACTAGATTGGGGCAGGCCAATAAGATTACGTAAAAAATTATTTTGGACTTTAACCAGGGAAGACAAGTCTGAAGAGCCCCAAAGATCTGCACCATATAGGATTGCTGAGCTTATCTTAGCATTATAAATTCTTAACGCAGGGCCAATCTTTACATAGTCATTTTGAAATCCCATTATTCCGGTATTCTGTCAATTGGGTTTTTCTTATTATCTTTTTCAATATTATCTTTGTAGCATTGAAAGATATAATTGGCAATGGTTTGGTAAGTGGCATCTTCTGCACCATCAGTGATTATTATGTACATTTTCTTTTTGTTTTTCTGGAACTTTGCCTAATATTCTCTATGGATGCCCTTTGCTTTTGCATATTTTCTTTATGCATTCTACTGAGCCTTTCATTTTTCTTATCCTTTTTTGGTATGATACTTTGGACTGGGACACTCCAATGCTCCTCTTGAGCAGTACGCATATGCTCATTACCAGTTTCATTTAAATGTTGATTGCAATAGTTATATCACTTGTATTTTCTGAGATATAAATCACGATTTCTTTCATCAGGTCCATAGCAGCATTGTGATGCTGTGGATTTTTTGAATATTTTTTAACTTCTGATATTCTGTCATTTAAATCATCAAAGTTAGTGATTTTAGGTGTGGTCTTTCTGTTGATAAAGTCTTTACTCCTTTCTTTTATTTCCACTGATATATTTTTGGTTCATCGTTTGGAGTCACTTTCAGTGATATTGGATGCATTCTGCACACCTTTGAGAGTTTTTTTCTTTCTTCTCGTGTATCGCTTCTCCTGCCACCCCGAAGCCTTCCCAGCCAACCTGGAGCCGGTCATGGTACACCTCGGTGGAGGAAATGCACCCTGCGGAGGCCCTTTGCACTGAGGTGGAGGTCCCACATAGGGGATCCGCCCTCTCAGTTGACTGACCTTTAAGCCGTGTTGAATCCTCCTGGTGGACTGTGCGGATTTCACTCGTTTACTTCTCGACAGTTTTACTTCCTATTGAACTCTCTCTTCAAAGTTATTTTCAATCTTCCCTTATGGTACTTGTTGGCTATCAGTGTTGCACCCATATTTAGCCTTAGTTCCGCTTTGGGTTGTATTCCCAAGCAACCTGACTCTGATAAGACCTGATCCCGGGGGTCGCTACCAGCCTAGCACTGTCTACTGGGTGAGCTGTGATAAAAAGAACTTCTGCTTCTTAAGCGAGTCTGTGGAGTCGGTCTTCTGTATGCCACATTTCCCACACCTACCCCTGGGCAGTGATTCGACAATGGGCTTTTTCCTCTTTGCCCGCCATTACTGGGGGAATCCTGGTTAGTTTAATTTTCTCCACTTAGTAATATGCCTAAAATCAGCGGGTCGCCACATCTGATCTGGGGTCATAGTCAGATATCGAAGCGTGGGGGACCCAGGGCTGGCCCCTAGACAGCATGTTGCCAGGTGCTGTAAGATCTGTCTTGGGCAGACTAGTTGCATGCCTGCAACCCCGCGGAAGTGGGGGTAGGGCAGGGCGCACCAGCGATCTGCCACAGCAACAGAACTGGGGGCGGGATCCTGTGACAGCCAATCGGAGGTCTGACCTTGTGGGAGAGGAAATGAGTGGAGCTACCCTGCAATGGCCCCAGTCACACCCTGGGAAAGGAGGCATGAGAAAGGTGGCTCCGCCTGTCTGATAAGCTGAGATGGCTCTGCACACCATCAGGCTACCCATCTGGGAGTTGGCCTCTATGATTCAAAGAGCATTTCTGGACAATTGATCTGGGAGCCTCCTGTCCCCATGGGTGAGGTGGGGCTCCCAGAGCACCAGAGGCAGGCAACCATGCTGCTGCCCCTCCCTCCTGGAGGACCGGTAAACCCTTAGTCTGGCCACAGGGGACCTGGATGAACCAGGTACGTGGCAACGAGGTAGGGTCGCTCCATCTGCATGTCAGCCATCTGCCATCGAGCTCGACATATGCACGTCAAGAGTCCCTGAATTGGGAGGCAGTGCCAAGCCATGTTGGCTGACTGGGAGTAGCCCCCTAACCTCTGCTATGGTGGGAGGTGCATGATGGGAAAAGCCAGGAGCACCCCCCTTCTTCTGTATGGTTCTCTTGAGATCCTGATTCCTTCTCATCCAGGCTGCCCTGCTGCCCAAGAAGGCATGCTCCTGGGTCACCTGAGACCTGGGTGGACCAAGATCAGGTGCGGAAGTGACAAGGTGGTAGGGCCTTCAGGAGTTGTCCGAATCTGTGGAGGCACTGCAATTCGGCTTCCCCTGGGGTTGTGTTGCATGAGCGTGGGTTCTGTCTTGGGAGGGCTTTCAGTCGTGCTGCTCCAAAAGGGACTGGGGCAGGGGGATCGCTCTCCCCGTTCCTCAGTCCCTTGCATGTTCGTTGATTGGGTCCTCCCTGGTGGAGAATCAGCAATACTCCCCACCAGAACCTAAAGACTTTGGTTTCCCGGAAGCTGTTCGTGGGTCATTGAAATAATGCTGCAAGATCGGTAGTCGCCATTGTTTATGGTCAGAACTATGGCGGTGTCTGATAATCTTCAAACCTCTGACTTTTGTTCTTGATTAATGGAAACATTCTTGGCAAGTACTTTCTCTTTAGTTTGTCTTGAACTGGTCCAAGAATTTCACCTCTAGCTACACAATACAAATGTCCTTAGCCATCCCTCTAAATCCCCAGTTCCGAAAACCTACACATCAGAACCAGAATCCTATTCCATTATTCATAGCTGAAGTATTCAGGCCTGCTTTGACAACTTTAATTTTTTCAAAGTAAAAGCATCAGGCCCCGGGACACTAAGTCCATAGTAGCAAGGAGGAGCTAAGAGGCAAGTAGCTGGGACAGGTGGTAGCTCGCCCTACACAACACTGCCAGCTCCATCCCAAGATACAACTATAAGCTTTTTAACTGCAGTAACTCTGAGATATGCTCCAATGGTGCCTCATGAAAGGATTTATAGAGTACTCATTCCAATTACAGGGTCTCATAATAGTCCTGTATTGTTATTATTTTCTCTACCCCCCCCAAATTGGGAGTGGGTAATTTGCCCGCCTGCTGCTTTCATTGGATGTGATAGCTATTTCTCAGGATTCCTCTCCGGCATCAAACTCTGATTCCCCATTGCCCATCGTCATCATGGTAGGTACAGAACGTACCATCAAATGTTGATAGGGCAGAAATCCAAATGTATCATCACCGCCACAGGGACGTGCAATCTAGTGTCACCAAAGTTCTGGACTTACCATAGTATTCCAATTAACAGATGGAGCGATCAAAGGAACCATAAATGATTTAAACATTTACCATTGTATTGAAAAAACATGTTTTGACTTAAAAGTCTAACATTTCATGCCAAAGCCAGACCAGTTGTTCATACTTAGCAGCTGTGAATTACAAAGTTTTTACATTGCCCCCTGTCCGTATCCAGTCATTGGTTTTGTGTTACAAATCAGTGGTACAGTGTTAATGTAATGTAATGTTAAATTAATCCAGCTTGTTTAATTTAAGCAAGATACAACTTGCAGAATGCATTAGGTTATTATATGGAAATTAGGTACCAGGCTACACATATGCTGCATTTGTACACATGAGACTCATGTTTAATTTCCTTTTCCGTTTTTTTCACTTTTAATAACATGTTATACAATATTTTGAGTACACCATGTATAACTATGTTGTTTGTGTGGCTGGACTAATGTAAGATCATTTAGTGATGCTTTCGGCTTTTATGTAAGACTGTGGGGCATTTTTCATACCAGAGGTCTCAGGAACTATTGGTCAGCTAGGAGCTGGTCGATGCTGTTGTGGATTTTTCGAGGTCAGCCAACCATTGACTGTCGCGTCCTTGATCAGCTCTGTCACTTACAATGCTGAATGCTGAAGAAAACTAGGCATAAGGAGCGCCAACCACCCTTTGAAAATGGACCATACTAAGAGGCTTCTAGCAGTGACCAAGTCTATGATCACTCAATCAGCGATGTACTCTAGACCAGTGTATTGCCTCCATTTATTTGAGTGTCTTTACAAGCGGAAGAGTTCAGGCTGCTTTACTTCAGCAGTGAGCGGGTAAGAGTGTGTTTCCACATCAACGCACCTATTCTAGGCATCATTCCCTACGATCACCTTTTACCCTTATACTGGGGCTGAGAATATTGCATTGCTTCTGTATCTGACTCATGACTAGGGTCTTAGGTTGATAATGATTAATAGCGTGTTACCCTGACCAAAGATACTCAGGGTCACACCACCCATTATTTGGCTTTTACTGCTAAACAGTTTGTCTTTATGATTTTACTCACTATGGGCTTATCAGTCCAAACATATAGGTGGAATATGGATCCAGTTTCTCCATTGGTTAAATTCATGTAGTCGGGGTATTGATGTGGTTTAAATTAGTCACCTGCTTCACCCATTTTGTCCCTTGACAAATTGATTTGAACATGTCCTGTCATTGCTATGGGACTTGATGAAACCTTGAGTTTTGCGCCAAGGTATAGTTGAGGTCTGATACCTAACGTGTGCGGGTAAGCTCATGCACTTTTCTCTTTCCCCTTTTTTTGTCAAGCACAATATTGTGTTAAGGTTTTGGTGACTGATAGGTGTGGTAGCCTTAATCCATTTCTAGGACCCAATCCTGCAACTGATATATGTTGGAATGAGTGCTACAGTATGTCTTACTAATTTAAGTTGACATCATTTTGAAACATGTTGTTTCTTTCAGGTAAACTACCAGTAGATCATTGATTAAAGTGGACTCCCACTTTGTCCACTGGTTCTGTATAAAACAATTCATTTTGTATCACCATATTCATATAGAATTTTCTTGCATAAATCCTTACAGAAGCTTCCATTTAAGGTCCTGAAGAAGGCTCCGCACCTCTGTTGAGTGTATCAGGCTGAAACATGGTGACCTATTTTTCACTCTCTGGGCAGGTTGAAATCCATCCTGTCCAGGGATTCCCCAATAATGTCTATTGCGTACTCTGGTGCTAGTTTTATTCTCACCTTCACATTGCTCTGCACCCCTCATCACACTTAGTTCATCTAAAGTATTTAGCATACCCCCTCTTGCTGAAAACATCTCTGAGCTCCTCCTTTTCAGAGAAGAGGTTGTAGCCCGCATTATGACTAGGGTAATAATGCGCAGAGTTTATCCCATGATGAAGCATTCCACCTTCGGGATGGTGAAGGAAACTGTCCTTTAAAAGGAACACTCTCGTAGCACTCTTTCTTCCTCTGTTGACCCAGGTTTTTTTTGTGGTAGTTGTAACCATGTTAATCCAAAGAAGAAACATTAAAACACCAGTAGGTAACAAAATCCATCATTTCTGTAGAATAAAGCTACCAGCATGCATTGGCAAACCAATAGGTTTCACCAATGCAAGATGTATCTGCTTTGTCAATTGTTTTAGCCATCTTGTGCATCTGCATGGAAAACAACGTTATGACGCAGTCAGAGTTGGCATCGTCATTGGGCTTTTTTGATTTACTTTCGGTCATGCTGCACAGCAGTCGCTGTAAAACACGGCAAAAATAACTGGCAAAACAAATAGATCTTGCATTGGATTTTCCTAGTAACCTTGAGTTCCATGACCTTCTATAGGAATTTGGCCTTCAGCCTCAATCCTCTATATGGTTATAGAACTCAGCAGTAACTTGCAATATCCTTAAAATATACAGCCGGGGATAAATCATACTCTATATCACAATCCAGTTGTGATTTCATAATGTTTACTGCCAGCAGCCAACATGAAAGGCATGTTATGGCGAAAAATTGCAGTTGCGGTTAAAACAATGAAATCAAGAGCAGGTCTTTCCTTTTTCTGATCTTCTTTCCCACAATGAACATTGATCAGCAGAAATGAGATATTGTTAGCATCATGTTTATTTTTTGCACTTTATAGATCATATATGCAAGATATAATCTCTTTGCATGTTTCTACAGATTTTGGGCTACAGAAATTTTTAATCTTACTTACATTAAACTGATTTAAATATCTTTTTGCAGAAAAAATGCTAATTGGTTTTTGGTGTGTTAAATTTTGCACTACAGGTTTCACTTTAATTCTTCACATCTTCAACCATGCTCTCTCTTTTATATGAAAGAGCCCAAATTTACAACCCTTTGATACAACTCAACCCATCAAGGTAAGTTACTGTGTTGCGTTACGTTTAAGAGAGGGACCAGAAATGGGCACACTTGCGGCATGATTAAAGGGTGCCTCTGTTGTGCTCAGAATAGTTTTTGTGTGGGAAGGAAACTATTATTAGAGGCGTATTCCTCTGTGTGTGATTCAAAGTTCAGCACACATACAAAGAAGAAGTAACAAGCAGAAATAAAAATATTTTGCTACAGTGGCATCAGGTAGTCACACCATTTTAGTGCAAAACCTTGTTTAATGGCTTAAGTAAAGGTTTGCATCAAAATATATGAGAGGGTGCATGGGAACAACTGTACTCCTCCCAAGTAACACCTTCCTGATACAAGGCAATGCAAGATAGCATTATGCCCTGTTTTGTGTTAGTTATTTGTTTTGCAAAGCCGCACAAATAGACCTTTGTGTGACTTTGTAAATCCCAAAATAGATTTCGTGTTAGGGCTGTGCAAAAAAAGTGACACAACCCTGTCGCAAAGTCTTAGTAAGTCTGGGCCCAATGATTAGCAGTTTGCGGAAATGGTAATGGTGTGACTCTGTATTATATTGAATGAACTATCTTCTGCTCTAGGTTAAATGGATATTGCAAGTCACCTCAGAGTCTGTGTCCTTTAAATGAACTTGGCCTTTGGCCTTGTTCGTCTATATGGTGAGGGAACTTCTTGGTGACTCACAATATCCTCAAATGTGAGATAGCAGGTAATTTATCACATATATATTGCTACAGGGGCCACTTGTTCAATGCAATGTGTGACTAAAGCAAACAAAAATTTTCTCATAAAGGGAAAATGTCACAAATGACTTAAATAGACTCTGTAACATATATGATGAAATGTAAACTCTTCTTGTTAACAAAAACACATCTCTCTGTATAACTGTATCTTCTGTTCAATTTTTTAGTTGTGCAATAAAGGAGATATAAGTTCACTTGTATTACAGAAATTACTAAAGAGATACCCTTTAGGATTTTGTTTCCTCATATATTGCTTCTGTCTTGCATTCATCATCATTGTCAACTTTATTCAGTCATTTGACCATAAAAGCACAATAAAAAATCTAATTTAGGGAATATCACATTACAATGAAACCATATAGCAAACACGTTGTGATTACTATGCCTCTCTTTGACATAATACAGTTATAAAGTATCAGGAAGTCAGGAGAGAATGTTCATATTAAAATCTCAACTAAAAGTATCACTTTACAATGGAATCCTATCTCCATCAGGCTGTGATTGTCATGTCCCTCTTTGACATAATAACTTTATAAAATATTAGACAGTCAAAAGCGAATGTTTATATTTAAAAATACTAACACTGCTCCAATCACAATGCATATTTGATTCTCAATTTGAAATCGTGTGTAATACAAATTCCGGACTGGACAGCAAATAAAATGAAACTCAAAGCGCTTACGAAAAAGTGAACACACCTGATGATTAGTAAAAGATCTTCCACAAAAAATAGGGCATAAGAACCATATTCTAAAGGAGGTATACAGCATATATAAGAGCATAAAGTGGTTGGTTGACTGTTATGACTTCCCATCACAGGGGCAACATGGTAATGAGGGAAAGCAATGCCTGTACCAGAAAAGACCACTAAAAAATGAATCTTATTTTTTCTAAGCCGTGTAAGTTAAAATCCAAGCTCCGGCGCCTTTACCAATGTTAAATAGGGCTCCAAGTCATTAGTAGTTGACAGTGGTACATATGATTGGACCATTACCACATCCAATACTTTAGTGTACCTACCTTCCTCTTTATAAGCAAGAACCTTTTCGTTGACCTGGATTTTAAAAAGTGGACTTATCCTATCCGAATCTTCAAAAAGGTTACTCATTCCCAGGTCTCAAAGTGCATTTTTATTATACTTGAGCCATGGGATGGCTATCATGTTACTCTGCGTGAGACAATCTTCCCCTCTTCTTCGTGTAAAGCCCGGTTCAGGAGTGGACAAAATGTTGATCCACAATTGAACTGGGGCCAGGCCTACCGTGTCTTCCAAAAAGCCTACCCCTAATTCATTGTGGGTTAGGAAACTTGGGGGAGACTTAGTAGTCCCTATAAACCTATTTAAAAATGTATTCTCTGCCCTGTGTGGGGCCATTACTGTTGAGTGCCCCCAGATGCCAGCCCCATATGTACCCACGCTATAAGTTTTGCTTTTGTAAAGCACAATCATTTCTTTTAGGGGCTTGTGTGTGTCCTAATTTCCTGGTGAACCTGAAAATTGATTCTTAAGAGGCTTCCATTCCCTGGGACCTCTGGGTTTTTAATCTTTCCCAATGCATATTCTCATGGAATATGAAACCTAGGTAATTAAAACCATTTGTCTTTAAAACTGGGTTTTCCCAATCATTATTTTTTTCGATCAGGTATTTTTTTTTGTGCCAGACCAGAGGTCATGACACAGGATTCTTTGTGGTTCACTTTAAGCTTCAGCACTTTTACAAAATTATCAAATCCATCTAAAAGCAGTTATAACCCATTTGCAGCACGTGCAATTAAAACTGTGTCGTCTGCTTACAATAGTACGAGGGTTAAGTGGGAACCAATTTTAGTAATGTCACATGTGCAAGGAGTTAAAAAGCTGTCCAGGACATTGATGTAGGATATAACAAGAAAGGGGCCAATATGCAGCCTTGTCTAATACCTCGATTGACTTGAATAGGGGGCGTGTGATCTCCATGTTGAGGGTAATGAGCCCTCATATGGGTATCTCGGTGGAGACTTTTTAAAATATGGAATAAAGGGGGATCAACCCTTGTCCGACCCATGTAGTCCCAAAGTATGACTCTGTCCACTAAGTCAAAAAAACTGTTTTGCATTCATTGGAATCACCCCAGAAGAGGGCTGCACATTAGTAACGATTAGGAGAAATGGTCTTTTTGGCCTATCTGCTCATAATAATTCTGAGCAACATGAAAAAACAACAGGATGCTGATAGGTGACACTGCAATTAACCTTGTAAATGACTTCACTCTCAGAGATGAGGCAGGCTCTCTAATGTGAAAGCTACTCAATTAAGGACCATGCATCTAAGTCGCACCCTATGACCTTCATTAGATCTCTGATCATTGATTTCAACTCTAAGACATGCTCTTGTATCATTCATTGCCACCTGACTAGCGAACACTGAATCCTTTACGGATGTCCTTTGCCTTTGCATGAAGTGCTCGTGAAGACATGGGCTCAGGTTACTATCATTTTGTTCAGGCGCTCATATAACTCAAAACGTTGCGAATAAGAGCATCAACAAACTTATACAGCAACATTTGTTTGGCCCAAATGTTTCCACAAGCAGTGCCAATTGGGCATGTGTCCCCTAGTGCAAAACATCTCATAATAGATGCAAAATTAGTGTTGTAGGACAGGAAAAAATGCTAAGCGGATTTTACAGAGCAGGAAATGCACACACGCTAATAGGGGTTTCTACAAGTCCATACATACTAAAGGGATGCAAAGTATTATGATGTAGAATTGTTCAGAATATTAGAGGCAAACAAAGATATGTGCAAACAATAAACAAAAGTAGGGGCGGCAGACATTTCATAATTTTCAACATGCAGTACATTTAACAATCAGGCAAATTACCCATTTTATGTGATCTACCTTTGGAAGGTGGTCTGCATAAAGACAGTTGTACTCATAGATGTGCCACAAATACAAATAATTATGCAAACCAATCTCTAGGAGTTGCACTATGGCACAATGCTAAATCATATTTAGGAGCATATTTATGAGAGGCTTGTGTCATACTTGCACCACATAGCGTGGTATATGCATGACACAAAGCTCCACAACAGATTTATGAAGCCACGCAAAGCCACTTTCCCTGGCTATGAGTTGCTTTATAATCTGGAATATGGCAACACAGCGCCAATTGCTGCTTTGCATTAACCTGCCCTGGTTAGGCGTTCGATGGGCGGTTGGTATTCCCACCCAATTCCCATAGATTTTGATGCATTCCGAGATTTACAAGTATGTGTACACCAGGGACGGCGCCAAAATCTTACACCTTTCCAGGGGAGGTGCAACGTGGAGAAATATCTTTATTTCTCCTCGTTATTTCCTCTTTCTATTTGTGCTGCACTCAAGCCTCTCAGGTTTGTTTTTTTGCAGGAAGGTGTCCCATCCTGCGCAAAACAATCCTGCCTACAATAGAGGCAGTCTTGCACCATGGTGCAAGGGTGCCTGAGTTGGCTCTAGGCTGCCAAAATGGTAACAGCACAAGGGTAGGGGACAGAATTGTTCAATCAAGCATAAATACGGTGCATTTCTGCCCCTTCCCTGTGATGCAGGGCAGCGGAGCAAGGTGAGAAAACACAATTTTCATAAACATGCCCCTTAGTGTCACAAAGGAGAGCATTATTTGTGGTTGCGGGGTAGATGATATAATTGGCTCAGGGAGCAATGTGAGTTCAACAGAGCACAATGTTTGTCCAAATATGCCATGTAATGCAAATGATGTTTGCGCTGCTTGCATTGCCCCAATCTTAGTAGATATATGATGTGTAAAAATAATGATCTAGTTACAAGGGATGACAAACGTAACCCAATGTTACAAAATATCAGTGGCCAGTTTCATTGACTATGGAGAAGTTCTGATCATCAATACAAATAAGATGTTTCAAAAGCAGAAGACAAATTCAGCTAAAATTACAGATAATATAGAAATACATCGGATTACACAGTAGTACAGAACAAATGGCCATATTGTACTGCTAGATAGAAAATTTGCTTTATATATTCAAGCTCTTTTTCGTCCTTCTCATCAACACCAAACAAAAATCCGGCTGGGTTTTCCTCAAACTTGGATCTTAAGGTTGCTGTTGCAGTTATAATTTTACTTACTTAAACGTTTAAGATGGGACAAGGTACGAACGTGTCTGTCCTCTGCATTTGGAAAGCAACCCGTCTTACATGTAGCATCTCATGTCTTTGCCCATGTTGTCATTTTTTGGGGGGTCCTGTAGGCCCTATGTAGGGTGAAGAGATGATTTCTTTTGAGAGTAGCAGGACTTACAGTAGCATATGAAAGCTCAAAGGATACTTGCCATAATGTTTCCAATCCTTCATTCAACAAGCATCTGATCCACTTCTGGTATACTAGTATTTTCCCCTTCTGTTAAGCATCACACAACAGTTCATCCACTTTGTGACTTCTTTCTTTAGTGTTCCACTTATATTTAAGTATTTTTCCACATTCATACCCTTAGGGTTCACCTCTTGTTTTAGTGTTGCGAGCCATGAATAAAATTGTATATATTTAAAGTTTGACTAACTGCCCATGGTTCTTCAGGAAACTTCCTCCAATAATTTCAGGCCATTGATATCTATAAGGGCACACTACTTTACACACTTTACTGACTTCAGAAGGAGGATTAGGGCATCTTCCAGGCATTCAAGGGTCCCTGGCGACTTTCAGATCGGTGCCTGATCTGAAGAGTATGGGATTGCCCGTAAGCTCTTGCCTTATACGAAAAGACCAAGCTATGGTGCCTGCCTTTAGAACCTTCAGCCTAATGTTCTGGAAATATTTAGGAGAGCCAAACCTATATAAAAAGCTGTTGGTGCTATTCAGGCTGTAAGTCATCACCAAAGCAACTGTCCGACATCCAAGACATTTGGTGTACCAAGAAGCATCCTAAGGTTTTCCGCTGCAAGGCCCAACAATATAGTTGGATGTCCGGAAGCTGTCACCCTCCCTTCTTTATTCTATTCCTCCGTATTTTTACATAGTATCCTTGCACCATTTCTGGCCCAGATAAAACTGCTGATACTACACTGAATTTTTTGAATGGAAGCCGAGTCGAAACTTTGTGGAATGCAATTAAATAGAAAGGTCACCTTGGAGAGAATACACACCTTTAACAGGTTGACTGTATTAAAAATGGTCAGAAGAAGATTCAGCCATTTCTTAAAATACTTTTTCATATCAAGTAAAACCCTGCCCAGATTCTTTTGGGACACCCAATCCAGATCCTGAAAGATGTGCATACCCAGACGCCTAATTTGAGTACACACAGGTCTATTGATATTTTCTATGTTCCAAGTCATAATCTTAGTATTCTTTTGATTGATAGTGTATCCTGCCAAAAACCAAAACTGACCTGCTAGGCAATGAAAAGTATGTACAGCTAGCTCCTGCTGGGTAATGAATAGTATTATGTCACCCATGTACAGTGCGATTTGTTTCCTGCATCTGTGGGCTTCAAAGAAGACTATATTATCTTCTGCCCTAATGGCCTCTGCTAGGGGCTCAATAAGCAGTTAAAAAAGAATGGACAAAATAGGATACCCTGTCTCGTACAATCCTTATTGAGACCCTTTCAGTAAGTGTCTTGTCAATCAGAATTCTAGCAGAGGGTTTATTATATAAAGATTTGATTGCCTAAGTGAAATTAGGAGGTCTCGAAAAGTTACTTAAACAAGTTCAAAGGAATTCCCAATTTACCTGAGCAAATGCCATAGCTGCATCCCAGGTTATCAGGGCCAGTGGTGCCTGACTTGTACTGGATAAGTCAGTTGCTGCAATCACCTTATAAACTAACTCATTCAGTTGTCTACCTGGCACAAAACCCTTTTGATCACCAATCACTTATTTCCCCACTTGCGAGTCTCTTGGCCAATATTGCTGCAAAGTTTTAATAATAGGCATTCTATAACATATTTGACCAGTAAGACTCACACTTAAATGGGAATTTATTTGGTTTAAGTATTACAGCAAAGTATGGATACTAGGTCATTGTGGCAGACATTCACTGCACTCCATTGATTATGCAGTAAGTCTCTCTCTGACTCAGGCAGCAGGTCTTGGGTGCTTCTGGATTCAGGTAGTTGAATAGTTGTTATTCCTTAGTGGGTCATAATCCACTCTGCCTTCATACCTGTACGCTGTCCTAGGACAATGGCCAGCTCAATTTATGACCACCCCATTCTGGTATGTGTGGGTGTAACAGCGCAAAGAGGGTGACAGTCCTCTTCTTGATACAGTGATGTTCCAGGGAGATGGCCTTAATATTCACCGCTGCCCACACCTAGCACACGGGGATCACATACAGCACCAATGAGGTGAAGCCTCGCTTTGTGTCAGAGTGTGCACAGGGAAGCTGTCATTCTCTTATCACACCATGGCACCAGAGCATCATCCGTTATTTTTAACTGTGGCCCTCATTTGGCATACGGAGGATGCAAAGTGAACTCAAGCAGAGAGCTTCACTGTGGCCTCTACCTACAGGGGCTCAACAACACACATGTGTAGCTGTTCTGATCAGTGCGCCGATCTCGTTGGACCAGAATCTCATACTCCACTCTTGGGTCCACTCAGCAGGATCCCCACTGGACCTTGCTCCCTCCATGCAATCTCCTTCTCCTCACAGCACTCACTGGTCTTGGGTCAGTCAGAAGCTAGTGCTTCAGACTCCAAGTAAGTGTTCTTTATTCTCTTGAGAGATGCCCCCTCGCCCCACAGGGAAACTGGCAGACTCTCATTCCTCAGTCCTGGTCTAAAACAAGACAAAGTCATGCTGGATTTCTCCACACTGATGTACAGCTTCAGTTTGGTCCTATTTTTGTAATCTACTTGTCGACACAAATGTGATTCAATGTCTCTATTTTTGAAGTTCATGGCCTGGGGGGTGTCCAGTTTGGTATGCCCACTCCTCTGTTCCGCTCTTCCTCGAGAAAGCACTCGATCACAGCAGGAGTGTCTTCAAACTTGAAAGCCCCAAATGCAGTTCATTGGAGGGACTCAAGGTTCACACCTGGATGACAGGTTCAGTGATCTGTCTATCAAAAGATTAAAAAGACCCTCAGCTCTACTTTTTATGATCCCCTAATCAGCCGCATTTTCTTCCTGAGTTGTGTCAATGCCCCTTTCACCAATGGCCTTCTTCAGTATCATGCCCTTTTCAGAAGAGTCCTTTTGAACTGTACCGAAGAGCCAGGTTTTCCTTCTTCCAGTGTGTGTCTCACTTAGCCAGCAGGATCCACAACAATCCACAAATATGTCTTTGGGGCTCCTTTACCTTCATATGCACCTCCAGCATCCCTGGAACTCCCAAAATGGATCCCAGAGACTTCCATGAATTGTTCTCTTCACCAGCACACATACATGTCCACTTTCATGCAACCCACACGCGCACAGGCTTTAATGTATTTTACCCCTTCACAGACTCACATACACCCCAGCAAGCACATGCAGACATGTGTGCTGACTTCCAAATACTGCTCTTTCACAAGAACACATACACCTAGAATGCACACACAGACAAAAAACTGCCTTCCATGTATTGTGCCACTCACAGGCCCTCACCCATCCTAATGCACATGCTCAAACACACATGTACTGTCCTGAGCAACTTTCAACCTGATGTAGGCAAAGGGGTGACAATGCTCACAGCAGCAGAAATGTAAGTGAGTCGGCCAGTAGACCCCACTCCTATGACAGAGGTAACAGTGCCTATCCCGACTACTGATTTCTTATCAATAAATGATATGCTGACACTAAAATGCTCATTTAGCTCTGGATAAGGGCAGTAGCTATAGTTTTCACCCCATGAAAGTAACATGTTGTGTGCTCCTTTCAGTCTTAACAAGCCCACATTAAGTGACAACAAAGCGAAATGCCTTCTTAGAAACAAAAATATGTCCCTGGATGAACACACTAACAAGACCCTTTAGGCTATAATGATACGAATACCACACTAAAGGCACCTTGGCCACCTTGGGTGTCGGGTTCCAGAAAGGTAACCACAGAAAATAGCAGGCAAGGGCCTGATTTAGATCTCGGCAGGACTACCGTCATCCCTCCGTGGCGGAGTTTACAAGTACTCCACCAAGCTTATGAAATCCCACCTGCCCTATTTAGATGTATGCAGGTTGAATCTCCGGCTGCATCAACAGAGTTTTTGCCACCGCGTATGAGGTTCACCACTGCTGACCAGGCAGCCTTCTCTGCTGGTGAATGATACTCCATCACCGTAAAGGCAGCTAGGTTGCGCCAAGCCTATTTAGATTTCATGGTTGGGCTGGTGGTGTCCTAGTGGCGGTTTTGAGAGAGAGAGACACCATGACAGGACACGCTGATCAATATTCCATTACTGTGGCCATTGGAAGGATTTTAGCATTACACAGCAGATGTCTTTTGTTTAATTTCTTTCACCTGACCTTCACCCCTTCCGAATGCAAATGCACCCCTCCCAAACACACCTCCCCTCCAAAACCCAAATCCACCCCTCCCAAACCTATCCCACCACACCTCCCAAATCCACCCCTCTCAAGGAAGATCCTTGAGGTGCCTGCCCTGTCCCCAGACTCCCCACTAGATGACCCTTCCTGAGGAGAATCCCCTTTGGCCATCTGTTTGGGAGGCATGTGTCTTTGGGACATTTCATTTTTTTTTATATTTGATAATAAAATATATCTTAATTTAAGAGAAGTATCTGCTTTATTAATAAACTAATTAATTATATAAAGTTGGTTCTGAGATTATTTTTCATTTATTATTCTTTGATTCATAGAACTGTTAATGATTAAAATGTGATTTGCATATTTCAACTTAAAATTATGACAGAAAATGCAACTGTTTTTTTAAATAGTCGAATTTGTAAACTCCAAACACTAATAATAAAAGTATGTGATAGACATTTAAAATTTGGTACAATTATTCATCATGATGATGGACACTTACACCAACAAATGGATTAGTCATATTTGTATTTTAAGTGCTATACAGGTGTGTTTATTTGTACTTGATAGATCATGAAGATAAACACATATGCATTGCACCTTAAAATAAATGATTGCACGAATAAGGTTTGATTAAATACAGGAAATGCACTACATAAGGGGAAATGTTAAATTGATAAATATATCAATTCATAAAACGTTGGAACTGACATTGCTTTTACAGTTATTTTAAAACAAATGTTTCACCTTGTCAAGTGAAATCTCTACATTAAATTACATTGCAATTATCCCAGTAATGTGTAATGTATTTTTTTTTATGGATTTATAGTTTCAGAAAATTAAGTTAACACATCTGTATGGTCAGTTTATTGTTTTTGGATTGATGTTCATTTTTGTGTATGTGTCCATTATCACAAAGCAAAATGCACCATATTTAAAATTATAAAGGTGTGTTTCTTCAAATTTCTTAAACAACAACATTATACACATATGCATTACACATAGGTATGTTATTGCTTGCAAGAGAGATTTCAACATACCCGAGTCCTGATCAAATGTAAACTGACAAGTCAAAAGGTATCAAGTTATAAGAGAAGCTTATCTCTGGAAAAGACGGTGTGGATTTGCGTTGTGGTCAAGTAGCGGCAGGGCTTGTACAATTGGCTCCATGATGGTAAAGGAAGTGTGAAACAGAAAAAAGGTACATTTTGGCCTTATATCCATTCCAATCCGCCAACTCAGGTGTAGAGATTTCCCTGCCACAGTCACGTTGGTGAGAAGGCACATAGTGATTGGTCCGGTGGACAAACTGGCTGTACTTCCTCCAGCAGTCACTTTTGTCTATTGCGCCATCAACGCAGGTGAACATACATGGCGGAGTGTGTGGCACTCCAACGGTCTTTCGTCCATGGACCCACCAGCATCTAAATAGAGCAGGCACCACCTAGTAGCCATACGGGGAATTCAATGGAAAAGGACGGAGAAATCAAGGACCAAGGTCTACTCTAGCAAACATGAGACCAAAGGAATCCGAAATGGAAAAGCAGTCCAAACATTGAAGGATGAAGCTCATCTGCTTTCCAGAAGAACCAACAAAATACAAGCACGCTCCAGACACAATAGTGTGCACCTAGTAGGCATACCCAAGAGAATGTAGAGCCTAGTGGTGAGCTGTTATTGGACGATTGGCAGTCACAGATGATTCTGGACAGAAAGTCCCCAAAGTTCTTTTCCACAGAAAGGGTACAGAGTCAAGTGCATGCCAAACGTACCTGGGGCTCCCCCAAGACCCATTGTAGCTAGATTGCTCAGTTTCAGGGACAGACAATATCCTGCAAATTTCCAGGACACTTGGCCCATGGACCACAGGGGGAAACAACGTGAACATTTTCCTGGATAATATAAACCCACTACAAAGACAATGTGGAGCCTTTATGGATGTTGAGTAACAGCTACTCTAACTTTACCTGAAATATGCATTATTTGACCCTGCTAAATTGATTGCCAATAACACTGCATTTTTTCTCCTTGGCTGCTGAGGCATTGGGTTGGTTGGAATCCCAGGGTAATACATTTCCACCCGCCCACCCAGCAGACTTGAATTGTCATGAAACCACGGGATGGCAAACACAGCTCACCAGAAAATGCAACAAAAGACAAGTCTCCAACAGACTGACGACAGAACAAGCAGAACAAAAGAGAGTATGTCCAAATTGCAGCACTGGAGTGATCACGGTGGGGGCCCCAGGGGTGGCTTCATCTACCACCCTAACTGGAGACAAAGGATACGATGAGACTAGATGGAGTGAACAATCCAGTTGTCATTAGATGCCTTAGATGAAATAATGTAATCGGCCAGATATTTACATCTCCGGAACTGAAGAGAAACACATATTACATTGGTGATCTTTATGACACGGTGGAAGGAGGAATACTTGCCCTTCGGAGGAAATGAGACCTCGCTCTGTAGGACAGCAACTAGAGCATACACATTTTTTAAATTATTCTCCTAGATATAGTTTGCTTATACCGAAACAGACTTAATCTAGTTCACTGTTTTTTGCACATGTTCATATAGGCTAGATGCTGTTTTGGTCACCACCAGGGTTTGGGAGTTTGGGTTGAATTTATGCGTCCTGGGTCTTGCATAACATGATGGGATGAAGTAATGCAATGTTTCAATTCTGCATTGCATGGTGCCGCTGGCTTGACCCTATCTTTGGGACTTTTTTCTTTGTTAATAGTTCCTATAACAGTAATTTATGGTAAACCAGGAACTTATAGTATTAACACTTTTAACATGGGGGTATAGGCACCATCTGGTTCGCAACACCAAATATATGCTTATCTGGGACATAGGCAGGTGAACATATCTTATATTTAGGTGACACGCTTGAATGTAACAGTTATCTAAAATAATCAAGAGGGAGAGGGACTAGATTGTTGGGACAACTTGATCTACGCTAGGGCGGCTCTGATCTGGGTAGCCCCATGGCTCCCCATTAATGCCCTTTGTAATTCTTCATCAGAAGGTGGCCAGAGAGGGCATGTATCTGGCACTGGAAGATACACTAGATGGGCAACTGTTAGTGTTGGTCAGAATATATGCTCTTAATTTCTATCATGTGGTATACTAGGAGACACTGACTTCGAATCTCTTTCAAAATCCAGAACCCAGTTGCATATGAGCTGGGACCTTAAATTGTGTTTGTAACCTAGTCTTAGATTGCTTGACTCTATTATCGAGAGCACAATGCCACATTATCTGACCCATCTTTAATATAGGGGAAGCCAACAGACACCTGAGGGATACATGACGTCACATGCACCTGAGTTAGAAGGAATATTCCTCCGTCTGCTCCAGGGTAGACATTTTCATAAATACACGAGTTAGGTAACACAATGCATGCACACATTACCTGGCATACACATTATACCACTCAGAATGACCCTGGACTGGAATACAACCATGCCAGTTATCCCCACATGGCATCTATAAGGAGAAGCACTCCCAGACACCCCATACCGGGTTCCCAACAGCGAAACTATAAACCAATATTTCATACACAACGAGGGTACAACCTCTGCCAAGAGAGTAGAATGAGAAGGCCTCAAAGTTGTATTGAGGGGTGTGCATATAAAGGCGAAGTATAGTATCAAACGTACCTTGCTGCACAAATTGACTGAGAACAACTGCAACACCTGTAGATTGTAGCATCCACTAACCATAATGCATTGCAACAATGGCTGGAGGCAAAGGCTGAGTTCAAAGAGATGATCCCTTGTCTATCCAATGGTAATTATAAAGAATAAATTGCTAGACAACATGCAGAAGGGGACAGAGCTATTATGACTTTGGCTTGGCTTCTAAAGCTAGAGACCAATGAGCTGCTCATCTGCTCGAGTCACACAGAACAGGGCACTTATGCAGATGGAGAACAATGCTGCCTTTGACAAACATTACATACAGCTGTATGATGATTATTGGACTTGGCCCTTTTTGGCAGGTTCACCCCTGAACTTGTTGCCTTAAGCTCTGACATGGTGGTAGTGGTTTAAGGCCTCTGGGCACTTTAGCACTGTGGGCCAGTGCAAAGTGCGTGCGCTCTCTGAGTGCATGTGGTGAGATTGGCCTGCCCTCCCATAGGAATGCATGGGGGATAAGTGTGTCCATGGTAATTCCTGGTATGAGGGGAGGGCAGAGTCGAGTTTAGTATGTATGCACTCGTGAGGATAAATGCTGCGCAATGGTGTGCACAGATTTATGGTGACTGGTGGAGAAATGCCACTTTTAGAAGTCGGAATTTTTGTGTGCTATGTGTCTGCCTGCTTGATGTGAATTGCATGTCTGGCTTGTGAGTGACAGGAGCTGAGAGGTGTGAGTGGCTCCAGGAGGGGCAGGGTGAGTCAGCTAGGCTCAATGGGACACCTGGGCTGAGAGTAGTGGGAGGAGAAATCCCCTGACTCTGAATAGGACTGTGCCCAGGCTGTACAATGCTGGCTCCGCCCCTGTGGTGTGTCTGATCACTGAGCCCCCACCTGACAAAGGGGAGAGAAGCCGGGTAAAACAAAGTGCTCCAAATTCCCCCTGAACCTGTCCCGACTAGCATCCCCAAGCCCTGTGCTGTGACACAAAGGAGAAAAGGTGTATAAAAGTAGGGGATGTGACCCCATGAAAATGTTCACTTCTTGTTCCTGTACTCATGGGAGCTTGCTGCTGCTGGGGCCCAGGAGGAACCGTCATGGGGGCTGCCTCCCTGCTGGAGGGCCCAGTGTGCTGGCCTCCCTGGGCCCAACTATGCCCCTGAACCTCTCATGGACTTTTTCGAAAGGAGCTGTAGCTCCTAGCCCCTGAAAGAGCCCTTTATTTGTATTTCCCCCAAGAGGAAGGAGCACTTCTGCTTTCCACTGCAGCGCTGAGCTGCAGCTTGTTGTGAGGGAATCCCGAATTGGGGATCCCCCCTATCAATGGCGAGATTGCAGGTGCCCACCCCGCTTATTTCCTTTGCTTGAAGAGCGGGTGCCATCCCCGCGTTTCTGCACTTGATCAAAAAGTAAGCAGGTGCCCACCCCGCCTTCTGGCGTCCTTTCGCGGGTGCCCACCCCACTGGTCGCTTTGTTGAGAAGGTGGGTGCCCAACCCACACTGCAGCACCGAGGAGAAGTCACCGCTGCAACCTGGCTAGAACCGGAAGTCAGGCGAAGCTGCCTGACATGGGGCGGGACTTCCGCTTCACCGAGGGAAGCCCCGCACCCATGGTATGGCTGGAAGGAGGAGGTCTAGCGAGGACGCTGAGGACAGCACGGGGCTCCCGTGAGAAAGGGAATCCCCGCGTAGTGCTGGCTTTACCAATGGGAGTCTCGGGTCCCAGAAGGGGGCCCGGGTGAAGAGAGGCGACACAGGCTCCAGCGCAAGGGAGCCGAGCCGCCCCCGCCATTGTGAACCAGAGAGCCGGTAAGTGACAGCTCTTCATTTGAGGCACAGAACCTGAGCATCCCCGTTTGGCAGCAGGCCGCTCCCACGTGAAGGCACAGAGGTGCTGGTGCGAGGTCCCAGTGTGGGTTCCCGGTGCACTGCAACGATGGGGCCATAGTTGTTTTGAGTGCCCCAGCGAAGCCCCAGAGGGCACAGTTCTGCCAGGGCCAATGTGTTTGAGTCACAGCTGCGCCACACCAGCGCGGGCAGCTGCACCATTTTGCATAATGGATTCAGGAGTCACTGAGGGGGACAGAAGCGGCACAGAGGTGCCAGGCCTTCCCTCTTCACAGCTGCACAGCACTTAGTGCCAGCTGCAACATTTAGGCCACAGTTCTTCGGGGGGCATGTTTTGAGGTAGGGGTGAGATGCACTCCTTGGCCCGATACTGTCCCAACTGCACGGCAAGCAGCGTCAGCTGCTACGTTTAGGTTTGCGCAGTTGCACACTCTGGATTCCGCTGCTAGGCAGCAGCCCCGACAATCTGGACACAGGGCATTTGAGCCCCTTGAGAAGGCCAGTTTGCCAGGGGGACTGTGAGGTTAATAGGGAGCCACGCCCTAATGTGATTTATGTGGTGCTAGGAAATGTGATGCTCTACTATGATTCATGCAGCTAAATGTGTTTAGGGATGAGATGATGTGCGTAATATGTTTATGCCAGTGAGATGATTTCCTACTGTGAGTTATGCTTAGGAGTTTAGGGTCTAATGCGTTTAGACTTATGAGAGGATTGCATAATGTGTTTATGCTGGTGAGGTTGGCACAGAATGTAATTCGCGCCTAATGTGATACTGTACATAATGTGGTTTATGTTACAGGCTGATGCTGAGTACAGTGGTTACCAGTGACTACTGGTTGTACGTTCATGATAGGTTTTACTTTACTAAGTTCGCTTTGCGATGGCTCTGACAGTGGTTCAGTAGGCCCTGTCAGGTGTATATAATCCCTTGTAGATATGACCTACTGCCAGGTGGCACCATGTATATTATGTGAGTACTATTCTAATGTGTTGTGAGAATACAAAGGCTATTTTTGATATAACCTTGTGTGGAGTTCCTTTTGCAGTGTGCCTGGGATTTTGTTGCTGTGTGCGTGCGCAAACGCTTTATACATGGCCTTCAGGATAAGCCTGACTGCTCGTGCCAAGCTACCAAGGGGTTGAGCAGGGGTTATCTTTGGTGTGTAACTCCCTTGCCCTGACTAGAGTGGTAGTCTCTGCCTGGCTTTGGCGCTAGCCCTACCTAACCAGAGATCCCATTTCTAACAATGATGATCCTGAAAGGACAGCTGCCCATATAAATGCATATCTAAACTTAATTGAAATGTGGCGGATCACTCTAGAGAAACATCTGTCTCTTGATGGACAACTGACAGTTGAAGACATCAATTTATCAATCAACCAGTTAGCAAAAGGGACAATTCCGGGTGTGAATTGATTATCAACTGAACTCTAAGCCACTCAAAAATATAAACTATTTCCCCGATGGCTGTGGACATGACCAGTAATTGTAAGATGTTGGGAAAACATATTCAAGGTAGTGTTTTAGCTCACTGTTCAGAAAATAGCACTGAATACCTTTCAAGTTTGTTAAACCAACTTCCAAGATGGAAACAAACCAAATATATGTACAGATTTGTGGATTTTACCTTAATTCTTGCTAAGAGAAGAATAGCTAAGGCCTGGAAAGCAGAAGGAGCGCTGAACGCAAGACTGTGGCAAAAAGATGTTAGGAGTTGAGCTGGAAATGGGGAGGCAACGCCCGGGTGAGATTCTACCCAGAAGAGACTCATGGAGAGATCCAAACCCACAGACAGACATACAGATTGTAAACTCTGAACCAAGGGAGTCACCAACAGGGATGGTTGAGGATCCCCCCTGTTCCACAAACAGATTGATAAGACTGACACCATCATGAATTTATCGAATTATACCTTGAATGACTCAGAAATCAACATTCTGTCTAAAGGACTTTCCTTGACCCCCACGACTCTTTCATTCAATACGAGGGTTGAGTTGCAACAGTTTTTCAGGAAAATCAGACTGAAATATTACTTTAGTAGAAATCCACCCATGCTAGCACAACAGGCAACGACGCCTTTCAGAACACCCTCTACCTTCACGCCAGCAACACACTTAGGGGTCTATTATGATGTAGGGAGGGAGGATCGCCACCGCCCGCATGGCGGTGGGGATCCACCCTACATCATACCCCACCCGCCACCCATTTCCCCTGCCATATTAGTATGGTGGGGGGAACCCTGGCGGACGGAAAGACCACCCTCCGGTTCTCCGCCGGTCAACCAGTCGACCGGGCGGAAGAGGGGCTGCATATGGTGGCGGTGTCTGCGAGACACCGCCATCCATATTAGCCTGGGCAGCGTTGCAGGGCTTTCCATGGCGGAGACCCTGCCATGGAAAGCCAGGCGGAGTTTGCTTTCGGGGGCCCATTGCGATCCCCCAGGGTATTGGGGGGTGGGAGAAGCACATGTGGGGTACCTATGGTACCCCCCACATTGTCACGGAAAAGGTGGCAGACACCGCGCGGTGCCTGTCACCTTGTGCATGACAATGCACAACGTGCATTCCCAGCATTGTGGCGGGTGGTGCTGTGAGCACCGCCCGCCACAATGCTGGGAATAGAGGATGCCACCACCACGGTGGCGGTGGCATCCTAATTGCCGGTGCGGGACCACCAGATAGTTCTGAAAGAAGTTATGGAATTGCTCCAACACAAAGACTACATTAGGTACAACATTAACAAAGCTGAGAGAGACAATCTACACATTTTAAAAAACAACCATGACATTGTTATCAAGGCAGCCAAAAACACTGTAGACTATACCAATGAGATCCAAAGACAACTGAATGACCAGGAAAGCTATCAAAAGATCAACAAAGACCCCACACAAGAAATCCATGAATTGATTCACCGACTCAAACAGAAGGGTCTGGAGGAGGGTTTCCTTACTGAACATTTTTTTTTAAAATGGACCCTCGTATACCAACTACATGTACCTTACCCAAGGTTCATAAGGATCTCCACCAACCCCCAGCTCGACCAATTGTATTGGGATGTGGCTCCATCCTGGAACCCCTTAACAAATACATTGATAATTTCCTAAAGCCCATGGTGACTGATACCAGATCATACATAAGGGTCACCATGCACATAATACAACTTGTGGAAGAGCAACCTTTGTATGTGGAAAAACAGTTGCTCGTGACATTAGATGTTGCTTCCCTTTACACTAGCATTCCCCAGAGGGAAGCCCTGGAAGTCATTCAGAGGGTTCTGGATGAAAGAGAAAAACCACATTGGGTCGCCTCTGATTTTGTGATACAACTTCTAGATGTGGTGATGAGTAAGAACTACTTCCTATTTTAAAATTAGTACTACATTCAATGCAAGGCAGAAGCCATGGAGGCAAGCTTTGCTCCCAGTCTGGCAAATCTTTACATGGACAATTACGAAGACATGAAAATTTATGATCATGACAACCCCTACTTGAACAATATTATGTTGTGGAAAGGTTATATTGACAATGTCCTTATTATCTAGTAAGGCGACAAATTGAGTCTCTTATTTTTCAGTGTGGATCAATCCCAGATCACCTGAAATTAAGTTTACTGTGACATACCATAAGGAAACTATCAGTTTTATGGATTTATCAATTATGATTGAGGACACCAGGATATACACTACTCTATACCATAAGCCTACAAAACGCAACACACTTCTGAAGTATGATTCACACCATCCAAGGAATTTACGTGATAATCTCTCCTATTGGCAGTTCCTCAGACTGAGGAGAAAATGTACTCGACGTTCCGATATTTTTGAAGGGTTGGCCACACTCATGGAACGACTTTGGGAGCATGGCTATCCCAAAGGACTCCTACAAAGAGCAAAGAAGGGAGCCTTGTATTGTCCCAAGAGAGTCTCCTGGAGGTCAAGCCAAGGGAGGACTCGGCCAATAAACTAGTCTGTGTGAATTAATTTAATACCAAGAGCACCGCGATCAAGAATGTCATCAATAAATTCTGGAACTTGGTGGCGACTGAGATTGATATGCCGGAGAAACCTATCTTCACATTTAAGAGAAACAAAAATATTTGTGACCATGTAATTAGCTCTTTTTTGAAGATGGACAGATCCCCGAACATTCGCAGTCAACTAAATTTACCTCAAATCATTGGCAACTATCAATGTAGCCACTGTAAGGCATTTGAAATTCTCATTGAGGGAAAACAATTCCAGCATGCAGGACGCATATAAAACGGAATGACATTACACCAAATGTAACACAAAAGAGGTAATTTATGCTGTAAAATCCCCACGCATCAAATTTTATGTTGGGCAGACAAAACAAGAGATCAAAACCCAAATCCTCCAGCACAGCAGTAGGATTAAGTGCCGAACACAAAGAGCCCCATTGGTAGAACACCTCATCCAGCAAGATCACCCTGCAGACAGCTTGAGGTTGTGGGTCCTTGAGAGGGTACAACATAATCCTAGGGGAGGTGACTTTGATTCGAAAATTAATACAAGGGAATGCCAATGGATCCACATCCTTGATTCAGTTATCACAGGTCTGAATGAAATTGAGGAAATAAGCAGACAGATTAGCCTACTATCGCAGGATTAGCGGGTTTATAATATCCACCTTTGATCTGTGTCTGTTCTCTAGGACTGTAGTCCCCACCTGTATGTGATGAACATTAATTGAATTTTGTGACATCCTTTCAAATTGACCAATACTGGACCTGTTACTATATTGTGTGTCATAATGGATGTCATCTACACATACACATATTGTAGACTGTATAGTTTCCAGTTTTCCATGCAGAGAGTTGGGGTGACCACACGTTTTTGAGTTACATGATTGACCTATTCACTTCAGGTGATAATAATGACTGTGAAACATTACTCAATGAGTGAGGTATTCTGATTCGCTTTAAGACATGGGATAGACTCTACTTAAGGGATGAATTAAAACAGTTCCTTATATCAAATAGTTTGACAAAAAGTTATGTATTCAAACTCATAACTATCAAAAATAAGTTATGCATTCCTATGCGAATCAGTTATGCTCTCTATTTGAGGTACTTTCATGAACTGCTCTTTCCAGGTACTAAGCATGACTGTGAAGTAATTCCCAATAAGTTATGTTTTCTGATGTGCATCGATATATGTATAAGACTGCACTTAAACAATTTCTGAATAAGTTATGTATTCGATTGTAAATGACCTGCTCACTCCAGGTTCTAAGTATAACCATGAAGTAATTCCCAAAAAGTTATTTTTCCTGATGTGCATCGATATATGGAAAAACTGTATTTAAACAATTCCTGAATAAGGTATTCATACATTTTATTGAGCATCTCAACATCTGCTGTTTGGATTCATAATAATACTGTGTTTTACACAGTGTTGATATTGAAATGTTTCAAACCGTTGTTGAATTAGTTTTATCTGTTGCTAGAGTAATAAATAATGGTTTGTTTACAACAGGTGGTAAACTTGACCCTTGCTATTGTAATATGGCATGTATTTTATGCAAAATGATTACCTGTATTAAAAGATGTGGTGATAAATATGAAACTAAGCTTTATTAGCCCACACTTGAATCAGGGTCAGGCAATGGTTGCCAATGCCCTTTGCACAAACATGCACAAAACCCGGTTTTAACACATCCACTCATAGGGACACCTGCTTCAAGATGGCCGCCGTATCTGGCCTCTCGGTTGCCGTCCAACTCCTGCACTTGGCTTTGTAGGAATTCCTTTTTGGAATTGCACACCACCCGACTCTCTATGGGTGCCTCCTCACATTCTCCACCACCAACAGAGGTTTGGCTGTCTCGCCCCGCCCTTCTCATTTGCTAAATTGCCACTGCAGAAGCTATCTGAACAGAACACTTCCATCCTTTTATTTAAATTCCTAATTTTTATTTTCATTCCTTGGTTGTTCCAGCACATGGGCTCCGAATACGGGTGACCAACCTAAGATGGTCACCTCTTTTTTTCCCTTGACTCGCTCATTTAGTTAGACAGGTGTCACGTCCTCATGTGACCACATGATGTGCTCTTGAGTATGCCAGTTTCCCGGGCTCCCCGCAGACATTCTTGCTGGATATAAGCATGCCATGCCATTGAGATTAAGGTACGTGCTTAGCTGCTTTTTCAAATACTGAGACCAATTTGTGTTGACACTCTGCCCATAATTAACTGCAGGTGATGCTGCTGCTTTCTTAAAACGGATGGTGATTTTTGGCCCTGACTCCAAAGAACTTTCATTTCTACTGTAGTCTCATTGAGATTTGAGTCCCTTTCCAGGACCAGTGATGTAATCGTTTTTTGTTCACTACCACACTGTCACGTGCACATTAGAGCCCACACACACTATCTGATACCACATTTCTTTTCTTACACCAGAGGACAGTGTTATTTTCTATTGAATGGAAGTAATTTGTGAGATTGTTGCCAAATAGAACACAGTGTGCATGGAACCTTTTATTTATGAGCTTTCTGGTGAGTCTTCTTCAAAGTCCTTAGCTGAAATTTCCATTCCCTGGAAACACTATCTCCAGGTACGAAGGAGCAGTTTTATCTTTTACTATTTGGATTCCTGGGGTAAGTAGCCCGCCTGGGATTTTTAATTTCCTTGACCCCCATTTTATACACACACCCCATTAATAGTAGTTCCATTTTTACCTCCTTTTAGGCTGTCATTTGTTCTTTTGTCCTGAGGAACACCCTACTGGATTTAACTACGCAGACATATCCTACAGGGTCGAAACGTCGACGTATAACAGTCTCATGTCCAGGTCTAATATAACCATACACTGATCGGACATTGCAAGTTATAGTTGAAACCTATAGAAGGACGGAGAGATATCTATGTTATAATCCCCCTTTTTTTGTTTGACTTTGGCATGTTGCTTTCTGTTTCACTAGTAGTCATTGTACTCATTTATTTCTTGTTTCTTTTGTGTTGGTTTGTCAGCCTATTCTAATTTGTTTCTGTGAAAAACCACATGTGATATGCATTAAATTGAATATCCATTCATTGTACATTTTCTGGAATGTGTTACTTATATTTAGAGCAACTACTGAGAACAACTGTTTCTAATAATCTGTGTGTCTACAATATGTTTTTTAAGTCAAAAACGTAATTCCATTTGGCTCCACCCAACGGAACCACTTGTAGCTTCCTATATTCATTACATGGGTTCCGAGGGAAACAGGTTTGCCCCATTGCTGTTAATGGTAAGAGTTGGGCTCTGGCCGAAGTAAACAGATCAACAAGCATTTATAAACTGAGGGTAAATGTGTAGAACATACCACTTAGGATATGATGTTGATCAAGCTGGAGGCAAAATCAGGCGAACGCTCTCCATGGAGGAATATGCTGTGATCTGTTGTTGCTACTGGTAATGTTCACAGCGCCACGAGAACATAATGCTTCCTTCTTTAGATGTCTAAATACCCTTCCCATTCCACCATCCATATTTGGGAGTGCTTTCTCTCCATGTTATATGTGCTATTGTCATGCATACATGTTGACTTATTTTTGACGTTATTGTTATGCACCTGGGGCTATTTATGTCACGATTAATTGTTTGATTTTATGATATATGTTATCATATAAAGGTAATCAACTTTAATTTATGTACTGTAAACTCCATAAAACCAATAAAGAGCTATAGAAAAAAGACAACTCTCTCGACCATCAGTGATAAGTAGTTATTTACCAATGTCTTCTATGTTCTGTGTCAAAATGATAGCCATTGCATATTTTACTTTGAAGGCCTTTTTATACAGAGGAACTACACTTTCAGCATGAAAATTAAATTGTTCATGGTTCTGACTCCTAAATTATCTGTTATATTGCAATATGCTGTTCTATTCCTTTGACATTTCAAAACACTTGCATTTTATTAGGGTAATTTAGAACCAGGTCAAGTTGCAAAGATATGTTCAAATTTTGAATTGTATCCATTTCAGTATTTAAGGAGCTGAAAGCAAATGTTGTTTTGGTCCCATGTTGTGAAATCACTTATATCTAGATTTTGGCTGGCAGTAATTGCATATGCCTCATGTAGCTTATCTGACACGTGATACAGCTGCCCATCAAGGTAAAAGTTTCTGCTTGAAGACAATCTATACCGGGTGTGAAATAAGGTGTTTTTAATTAAACTAATATATTTTAAAAAATGATGATATTTGTTCTTATTTTATATATTTGATGGTTTTAATCGAACATTTTTTACATGATCTACGTTGATTTGTCTAAATAATTTTTTTTGTCCTTTTCACACAAGTAGTTTTCTGTACTTAGTTTGAATCCATTTCACCCACGGGCACATAATCATTAAACTTCAAAAGTTGCCATCATCAAAGGTACTTTTCGGTTTTATACCATAAGGCCAGTAGAAAAAATCCACAAATATTCCATATACCATTTCATCTAGGTAACCTGCATTAAAAATAATCAATCTAAATACAAAGTGACGTTTAGGTGCACCTTAAAACTGTGCAATGGCGTATAAGAAGTGCATGTCACCATAAATAAAGGAAGAGTTCACAGAAGGTTGTGCAGGTTGAGTCGAACTTAAAAGAAGGAACACTCCTATACTTGAAAGAAACCTTTGCATAGACTCTCAGCTTGCAAATTTGAAGTTATAAAATTACTCTTCAGAAGTAGGTCATAGCAGCAAGCATATATTGTTAAAATGAAATATACTATGGAACATCAGAGCAGATAAAAACACATGGAGGTTGAGTGGGACCTAAGCACGAGTACTCCACGTAAACTGACAAATGTGCATAATAAAACAGTTTCACGAGAAAAAATCAGCCTGGGGCAGAGCATAGTAACATATGAACACAATATATATTAAAGTGCAGTGTAGGATATTCAAGTCAATATGGGCAAATGTAACACATAACTTCGGGATGTACATCCATGCGTGACATCTTGGAGTGCTAAGTGCAACAGACTACTGTGGGGGCCATAGTGTTTGAGCGAATGGCCCAGCTCCAGTGAAGGAACTTGACATCTGCACACACTGTTGTCGCGTTTGTTTCAACATGCAACAACCTGAGAGCAGGGCCACATTATCTCACGCCAAGTTGTCGACAAATAAGTACAATCCACCTCTTCCTAGGTCGAATGTAGGCTGGACAGAAGAAATAGTAGTAGAGGAATGCCTCATCTGCCAGTGGACAGGCCGGGCAAGAAGTGCCATGGCAAAACTGACCCACCTACATTGGAAAGAATGACATCACAGGTAAGGTACCAATTTGAAACTGTTAATACAGTTTCCCAGCAGTTGGTACAGATATATAGTCCAAGAAGGATTTGAACCTGCAGTTCTTCTAAAGGTTCATACATTCAACAGGGAGTGGCCTGATCTCTTATCATGTACCTCTGTACCCCATACATGTGCCCAGCAAAGCTCTTTAAGATGGGCCTTTGCCATTTTATTCATTAAAGGCTCCAAATCCCAAGTGTTGCTTAGGCCTATACAATTAGGAGTTACATAAGGGAGGTCAGCCATTTAATCTTTTTTCCATTGGCCAAGACCACTATCTCTTTGGAGGCACAATAATAGCTATCATGAGCTGGGGTCGTTCTCAGTCTATGGCAATATTCAATTGGCTTAAGTTTGGCCTTGTTTGTGATTACTTTTACACCAGTGTTCCGGTGCACTGGGAGAATAGGAGTGCTATTTGGTAGGTGTCAAATAAATCTTACATTTTTTTTCCCCAGTAGACAAGGATGCGAACTGCATGTAACCCATAGTTAAGCCTATACAGGGTGTGCCTCACTGCCTTTGACTGATAAATACTAAGGGGCTGATTACGATGGAGGGCGGATCGGCACCGCCGGCCCGACGGTGGCAATCTGCCCACCATCAAAAGGTGATTTACCTACCGCCATATTATGATGGCAGTGGTAAGCACTATTGTTCTGCGGTGGTCGGAAAGACCGACCGCCACGCTTCGGCAAGGCGGTCCTTTTCCGCCCGCCTTGCGGAACCCGGAACCAGACAATCATTGCGGCGGTACCAGCAAGGCACCGCCGTAGTGATTACAATGGGCCTCTCCGCCTGTCTTTTTGCGGCGGATTGCGGATTACAGATAAGTTCTCTTTTGTGATCCTTATCTAACTTGTCTCTATATTGTTTTGTTCAATTCATGCGATGTTTTAACCTATTTTATTGTAATTTATTGGGTCTCGTGCTCCTCTATACCCTGCCTGCTCGCAATCTTGTCTTTTTTCGTGCTTTTGCTCCTTTCACACGCTTGGGGCCTCCCGCCCCACATCCGATTCGTTTCGGGACTTCCCCCCCCTCCTCCCTCGGCACAGTTTCTCTCCCTCCCGCCTCCAATTTATGGAGGTTGGACCTTACCTTGCGCTGGTTCCTTTGTTTTGTTCTCCGGCGCTCATAGCCGATTTCACCTCCCGCAGTCCGCCCCACGGTGCGCTCTGCTGACCTGCGTGTTTCTGCCCTTTCGGGGGCTTACAGCGGTACCTTTCCCCTTCCCTAATGGAGGAATGGACCTTGGCAACGCGTCGCTAACGTCGTCGTGTTGCCAAGGAACATTCCTCGAATCCCTCTCAGCCTGCAATGCACGCGTCATGCGCACCATGGTAACCAGGCCATAAACAACCTCCGGTGATCGCGCTCGAGCGCACTTCGATCACCGGAGGAAGACAGTTGATATCCAGATAGCGTTTTCACTCCAGCTTAAGCCCTTTTTTTGATTAATAAGCAGATTGCACTGAGGATTTAGAAATTAATAGGCTTTTGAGCTATTCCTTAATCAAATTCATTTCTCAAGCCTGATTTTAAAAATTAAATTAAAAAAATATATATATATATAACTTAATATTATTATTTATTATCCCCATTAATATATTTATTAAAAAAAAAAAGAGAGAGAGAGAGTGAGAGCATTTTATATATTAATATTTAATTAATAAAATAATATTATCTCTACCTTCATCTATCATGTCTGATTTCGACTCAGACGAAGCGGAGGCTAGTGCGCCTACCCCCAATTTAAATAATGAGGCTTTTAAAGACATCATTCACGAGGAAATGAGATCATGTATGTTGGAGACCTTGTCTAAAGTGATGACTTCTAAAAGATCCTTCCTATCTGATGAGGAGATTAGCTCCCTTGACCAACATACTCTCCCTAATGATGATCTCACTCACACAAGGGGAAAAAGAGCCAAAAAAAGTAAAAACATAGAATTTTTCCCCAAGAGCACTGAAGGGGCTAGTACCTCTTCTTTTACGGGAGGTACCTCATTTTCCCTGGGTGTCCCTAGCGGCACAACATATAAAGGTGTCCCTAGCGGCACAATACATAAAGGTGTCCTCAGCGGCACAAAATATCATGGTGTCCCCTGCGGCACAAAATATCAAAGTGCTCTAAACAATGACCTCGCTACTGATGATGATCTCTACATTGATGACGCCTCTGACTCACCGGACGAATATGTCCTAGACCTAGATCAAGACGATCTTGAATTCAACTCTCTAGATGAAGACCTCTCTCATTCAAAAGATACCATCCTAGACCCTTTGGGCCAAGAGATGTTTTCTCCTCTCAACATTAAACACCCCAGGAGCTCAGATTGGATTCCTCACGATCATGTGAGCAAATTTATAAACAAATGGCTGAGAAACCCCCTTGATAGAGATGCTCGGAACCTACTAAGAGCTGAATGCTCTCGACCTTCCATTGCAGATAAGACTTGCCAGACTCCTAATCTTGACCCAGAACTTATCAAGTACCTCTTCAAACTCGGAAGAGATCCTAGAAAGGGTATGGAGAGATCCTTAAAAGGCTGCCAAGATAGGGTCCTTGACATTCTGGGCCCACTATCAGAATCATCGATATTTCCGAAGAAAGCCATATTAATGGCACTCCCCTCGACACAGAACTCATTAGAGGACTTAGTCAGAGAGCCCTTGTTCTGTTAGGCAACGCTAATGCCAGCCTGAATTCTGAGAGGAGAAGAGTAGTTCTAACCAAGATTAGCCCGAAACTCAGTGATCTAGCAGACAAAGAACCTTCTGCAAACCCTAAAGGATTGCTTTTCGGGGAAGACCTGATTAAGACCCTAGGGAAATACGTTTCTACGTTCACAGCCCTAGATAAAGCACATCAGAATATGAAGAGAGTGTTTAACTCTAATAACCTTTTCGGAAGGGCCGGTGTACGGGGCCAGTCTTCCGGCCGATTCAACAGAAGGCCCTACCCTAGAGGAAGAGGATATGGCGGAAGAGGTTTCTTCAACCCAAACACTCTCCAATTCTTTCCGCAAAGAGGAAGAGGGTTTCGCTCAAGAAGTTTCAGATCCCGCGGAGCATCTACCGACAACAGCAACCAAAGTGAGTATAATTTCTACCTTTTCTCCCCACCCTCCTATCCCTCCTATCCCCAAAGTGGGTGGAAGACTCAAACTCTTTTTCAACAACTGGAAGTTGATAACACAAGACCCATGGGTTTTAAATACTGTGAGGGGATTCATGATAGACTTTATCCAAACTCCTTACCAATCTTCTTTCCCAAAAGAAATGCCCCTTTCCCTAGATCAGGAAAAGATTATAGAGGAGGAGATCTCCTCTATGCTTCAGAAGGGTGCTATAGTAGAAGTCCCCTTAGAGATGCTAAAATTCATCAGCACCCTGTTCCTTGTCAAGAAAAAAGACAAAGGGTGGAGACCCGTCATAAATTTAAGAGCCCTCAACAAATTCCTTGTCTACAGACACTTCAAGATGGAAGGTATTCACCTTCTGAGGGATTTACTTCTAAAAGACGACTGGCTTGTAAAGTTAGACCTGAAAGACTCCTACTTCACGATTCCTATGGCCAAAACCCACCAACCCTTCCTTCAATTTCTTTGGAAAAACCGTCTTTTCCAATTCAAGGCTCTCCTCTTCGGACTTTCTTCAGCCCCCTGGTGTTTCACCAAGGTAATGAGATCAATCGCTTCCTGTTTAAGAGAAAAAGGCATTCGCATGATACTTTATCTAGACGATATCCTCATCCTCTCTCAGGACCATTGTCAAATTCTCCAAGATCTAAATACTGTGATGGACCTCTTGGAAAACCTGGGGTTTATTATAAACAGAGAAAAATCCATCCTTTCACCTTAAAAAAAAACTAGAATTCCTTGGTTTTTCAGTAGATACCACAAGTTGTCTACTACTCCTTCCTCCAAAAAAGATATCCAAAATAAAAAAAGAAATAAGACATATCCTAAAACTTCAGAGTTTTCTCCTAAGGGAACTAGCCAGATTACTAGGTCTCCTTTCCTCTTCGATTCAAGCCATCTTCCCAGGCCCTCTAAATTACCGTGCACTTCAGAGGGTGAAAGCGAGGGCCCTTCAATCGGGCCTCTGGTACGGAGACCTTATCTCGCTAGACCAGGAGGCCAAGGTAGAACTGACCTGGTGGTTAGAGAACCTAGAGGCATGGAATGGGAAAGCAATTTTTGGCTCAACTCCAGAATTCGTTTTAGAATCAGATGCCAGCCTTCATGACTGGGGAGCATGCTTTCAAGGCCAGAACACTGGTGGAATTTGGTCTCTGGAAGAATCCTTACATCATATAAATTTTCTGGAATTGACAGCTGGCCTTTACGCCCTGATGAGTTTCAAACAATTCATTCAGGGCAGGTCTATCATCCTGAAAATGGACAATATCTCCGCCGTCGCCTACATAAATCGGCTAGGTGGAACCAAATCTGCCGACCTCTCCAATCTTGCAAAGAAACTTTGGATGTTCTGCTTGGAACACAAAATCGCCTTAAGAGCCGAATATCTCCCAGGCAAATCCAATGTATCGGCAGACTGGAATTCAAGGTTCCTTCTGGACTTCAGCGATTGGAAACTCAACGTCTCCGTCTTCAATTCCCTCAACTTCTATTGGGGACCTCTGGATTTAGACCTCTTTGCCAGCAGACTAACCTTCCAAATCGTGAATTATTACAGTTGGATGCGAGATCCGGGTGCTCTGGCAGTCAATGCCTTCCTCCAACCTTGGCAAGGCAGAAACAGCTACGCCTTTCCCCCCTTTTCCATGATTCAGAGAGTGCTTCAGAAATGAGCTACGACTCCCCATTCCTAATTCCCTTCCTTGCGGACCTTCTTACAGACATAGACGGTCATCTTCACCCCATGGTTCAATCAGGGAAACTGAACCTTCTTGCCTAGAGAATGTCAGGAGATCCAATGATCTCTCAGGACTTTCGTCAACAGCTTCAACTCTCCTCGACGAATCCTGGGCCCCTGGCACACACTACCGATACAACAACATTTGGAAATCTTGGGTTCGTTGGTGCTTGGAAAGGAATCTGGAATCCGTTCAGGCACCTATCGTTGACATAATCAACTTTTTAGTGGAACAATTTGAAAGAGGCCTTAGTTATAGATCTATCAATTGTTATAGATCTGCCATCTCCGCTGGCCACTCCCTCGTCAACGGTAAAACTATTGGTAAAAATGCAATTATTTGCAGGGTCCTTAAAAGTATCAGACTCAGAAGACCTCCTAGACCCAGATATCAATCCCTTTGGGATGTGAACCTAATCCTTGACCTTTTTTCAGATTGGCCCATTAATTCACTCTTAGACAAAAAAAAACTTTCTATTAAACTAGCTACTTTACTTTGCTTAATTTCCTGTCGTAGAGTCTCTGATGTCAAGGCTCTGGAGATATCTAATAGATCTTATAGCATGTTCGGAGTAAACTTTGAGCTCTTCAGAAGAACAAAGACCATGTCCAATTCTATTTTTTACCCTCGTTTTGATGATTATCCCAAACTCTGTGTAGTTGACTGTATGAAAGAATACGACTCTAGAATGAATTCTCTTCGTCCTCCTAGTGCAAACCAACTGCTCATCTCCTTCGTTAAACCACATAAACCTGTTTCTTCCAGTTCTATCTCTAGATGGGTTAAAATTGTGATGAACCTAGCAGGTATCGACCTTAATATTTTTAAACCACACTCTATCAGAGGCGCTATGGCCAGTAAGTCCTTCTGGTCCGGAGGTAAGTTGGATGATATCCTCAAGGCTGCTGATTGGTCTAATGCTCGGACCTTTGCTCATCATTACTGTAAACCTATCCCGCATGTGTCTGATGTAGTATTACAAAGCTACCAACAAGCATAATGGTAGCCTCCGGTCTTGTAATGAAATTGCGATTCTCCTATTAACATGACCAGAGAATCTGGATTTCATTAAAGACACGGAGGCTAACATTATCCCCCCCTCCTCTTTCCCTTTGGAGGTTGTTATGCTTCTATAGAAATTAATCTAATGTTTATTATTCAATTCTATAGATTTTGTTGACTTGACTTGTTACTTTTGACTTGACATATGTTTTTTATACATTGTTGTTTGACATCAGTCTTTTGCTCTTGTTATACTTGCACTAATTCTCTCTCTTTTGCAGATGCTCTCTAAAGAATTTTGGATTAGAGTTTTTTCCTTCTTCTCCATCTTCGGTGTCCTTCCTTCTATGACGTCCTACGTTTCATCAAGACGTTTTTTCTTCACTTACTAAGTTCAAAGGATTTTAACGAACTTATCCTGTTTTCTCGCGATTTAAAAGAGGCAGAATACTGTGGGCTCATGCCTTTTACTGTTGTTAATGTTCTATTTGGAATACTTCCTTTGTGATGTATGCGGCTGTCCTGGTGACGCAATTAAAAGTGTTAAGCATAATGTTAGCCTCCGTGTCTTTAATGAAATCCAGATTCTCTGGTCATGTTAATAGGAGAATCGCAATTCTCTGCCGCAAAAAGGCAGATGGAGACGGGCTTTAGGGGCCCGTTGCAAGCCCTCGGGGGGGGTCAGCTGTGCACTGGAGGGTACCCATGGTACACCCCTCCATTTCCATGCACAAGGTGGCAGGCACTGCACGGTGCCTGCCACCTTGTGCAGGGAAATGCACAACATGGACATTTCACATTGTGGCGGGTGCTGCAGCCAGCAGCACCCGCCGCAATGTTAAATCGCCAGATGCGACCGCCGCAGTGGCGGTCGCATCATAATTAGGGTAGCAGGACCGCCGCATGGCAGGCGGGCGGGCCTGTTACCTCTTGGTTGGCGGGAAGACTAAATTCCACCCGCCATCCTAATGACCCTCTAAGTGTTGGGGACATCTGCTTAATTTTAGAGGAATGATAAGCCTTAGGACTCCCAAAACATAATAGGATAGGTTAAGGGCACTTTCTTAATTTGGGGGAGCCAGGTCATTTTAGAGGACAATCTAATGTCCAGGTAATTACATTCTGTCACCCTCTCCAAGCTAGTACCTTCCATATTAATGTACCCACTGAAAGACCTGTGGGGACTATTGGTCATAAACTTTGATTTGCCCAAGATGATTACCAAGCCCCTTTCCCTGCAAAACTCCGAGAACCAATCCATCAGGGTCTGTAGACCGATTGGAGATCTGGAGACCAGCAGGGTGTAATCTGCAAAAAGTAGTATTGATGTTCTGCGGCCAGCTATCCTCAGTGTATTCCCCCTGAATTGGTCCATGGTGGCCACTACATCATTCAGGTACAGCGAGAAAAGGGTGGGGGCTAACACGCAGCCCTGCCATACCCTACATTAAACGTTGACCAAATCAGTAAATTTCCCTTGCTGACCCGACCAACCTTGTACAAAAGTGTCTCTGTGTAAGGGTGTTAAGATATCTAATAGAGATGGAGGAATGCCCATATCTCTAAGCGTCTCCCACATTTTGGGGCTACATCGAATGTCAAATTTAGATGCTTGAAAATACATAAAGATGTTGCTTCTGTATGATTACCTCTTCCGGTAAATAGTCATGAATATAATTATTTGATCTATAGTGTTGGCTGATTTTCTGAATCCCACCTGGAAGTAGGAGAAGGCGCGAGTCCCTTCTATCCATGCCTCAAGGAAAACAGAGTCTGCCTAGTAAATATTGTTTGGGAGATATCTAACAGGCTAATTGATGTATAATTGAATGAGGTGTCCTTTGGGCCTTTCTTGTGGATTGGAACTATTTCAGCTGCATTCCATGAAGCTGGGATCTCAGCTCCCTCCAATATTGCCTTGGAAAGCATGTCCACATATTTTGCCCATTTATCAATATATGCAATGAAGAGATCCCCAGGGACTCCATCTGGCCTTGCAGCTTTTCCTGGGGCAAGACTCTTGATTGCTTTTCTAGTTGTTTCCAGGTCTATATTCAGACAAAGTCAGAGCTTCTTGACCTGTCTGATTCAGGGATTCTATGGTGTACCCCACCTGCTGTTTCATAGATTGCTCAAACTTGCTCCCACCATGTCTGGGGTTGATTATGGATGTTCACAAATAAATGTTCAGACTGTCTCCTATTTGCAACTATCTTCCAGAATGTGTTGAGGTCATTTGACTTAACTGCCTCTGCCATGAGGTCTCAGAGCTGGGAATCCCAAGGCCTATATGCCTTCTGCTGTATTTCTGTGTACTGAGCTCTCCTAGCCTTTATCAGATCACAATTACCACCTCTCACGGCCAACAGTAAATCCCTCTTGCTTTCTGTAATATAGTTGGACAGGAAAAGGTCCCTGGCATTGTCAAGTAAGGACTTGTGTATATCACGGATATCCTGATTTCTCCAAGCAGGATTATTCAGGTGGACTATGTGGCTTAGGGCATTGGAGAGGGCCTTGTTTATCCTATCTACAATCTTTGGCAGAGTAGCCACTCAGGACCTTTTCAGTGTACCCCATTATTTGCTGGCCCGATGTCCCTGCTAAGGACTACTGGAGAGGGCTTATGAAGTGATAAGATGTTGGCCATTGTGCAATGAATAGCACTGTGGTTGCCATCAAACCTTGTGATCACCCTCATATCTACTACTGAGCTCCAAAGGGGCAGAGATACAAGTACATAGTCGATCCTACTAATGTGTCCAGGCCTGTTGTAGGTGTCATGGGCTTAGAGATCCAATTTGGCGCGGCCATTGAACGCTTGCCGGCCAGAAAAAGGATCTCAAAAAGAAGAAGCATCTGAAGAGCTACCCCCATGTACCTCTTGATGGGCAGTATATTCAACAGCAGGATACCTCATTCCTCATCCTCAGCCTCTACTGTGCAATCACTGAAATCACTTAGGGGTTTGAAAGTGATGTTAAAATTCCCCCCCGACTACCAGGGGATCATAGGATCAAAGTTTTTCCCTCAGTGTTAAAAAGTGCTTAAGTGTCAGAGACGGTGCAGGGTCAGAATATCGAATAAAACATATTGAATTGCACAAATATCGTGTCAAAAATATTGTGGGTCAGGAATATCAACATACAAATTCTAGTGGTCAAGAATATAGATTTTAGGTAAGTAATATCAATTAAAAAAATATTTTAGTGTTTAATATCGTTTGCAAAAATTTAGGGGCCTATGCATCAACAATGCCATTTGCGATTCCTTATTAGCGAAAAATAAGGAATCGCTAATAAGGAATAGCAAAAGGCTATGCATGTAGGAATCGCTATTCAAATAGCGATTCCTTAATATTCCTTATTACCGAATCGGTAATACCGAATCGGTAATAAGGAATACCTACCCATTCATTCCTATGGGCTTGGAGGCCCATAGGAATGAATGTAAAGCCATTCTGTATTAGCGATTCGGTATTACCGAATCGCTAATAGCGGGAGCACTTTCAAGGGTGCCAGGGTGTCAAAAGGACACCCTGTTGCACCACTGAAAATGATATGTGCACATATGTTGCACACACACATGCTCTAAGGGCATGTGTGTGCGCAACATGAAACTTTGAAAAATGCACAAAAGTGCATTTTTCAAAGTTTTTGCAAATTACCATGCAGTTCATCTTCATGGTAATTTGCTCCCCCTATTAGCGAAATCGCTAATTTTTTAACTTTGATGCATTGCATTTAAGGAATCTCACTTTGGGATTCCTTAAATGCAATCGCTATTTAAGGAATCGGTATTTAAGGAATCCCTATTTAAAGAATCGCTATTTAAGGATTCCTTAAATAGCGATTTCTGCTTTTGGGCTGATGCATTGGGATTGGGTATTTTTTACTTAATACCGGGAGCTATTACTGAATCGGTATTTTACCGACTGGATTTTGGGTTGATGCATGAGGCTGATAGTTGTTAACAATATCGATGTTTTATTAATGTTATGTATCTTAGTATATATTTTATGTGTGTAATGTTTGTATTTTTTGTATAAGATTTGTTTGCGCTTTTATTATATGTGTTACCATTTTAGTGGTTATTAAATGTTTTTTTATTTAAATTTTGCGTTTTTAGTTCCGTAGCGGGTTGTGGGTCTATAGGGGGATAGGGTGGGAAGTAATTTAATTCTATAAAATGTATTTATTGTTTTTAGTAGTTATTATTATTTTATTATTTGAAATTTCCGTTTTTAGTTCCGTAGCGGGTTGTGGGTTCAAAGGGAATAGGGTGGGAAGTAATTTATTTATATTACATTTAATGAATAATATTTATTTGTTTAATTGAGATGTTGTAGTAATAAATGTGTAAATGAATTCATTATTAATTATTTGATATTAGTTGTTAATTAATTGTGTTTAATTAATTAGTAATTAATGATCAATCAATCAATCAATCATAACATTTGTATAGCGCACTACTCACCCGGAAGGGTCTCAAGGCGCTTGGGGGGGAAGGGTCCGCTACTGCTCGAACAGCCAGGTCTTGAGTTATTTCCTGAAGGCGAGATGGCCCTGGGTCAGCCGAAGGTGGATGGGGAGGGAGTTCCATGTCTTGGCCGCCAGGTAGGAGAAGGATCTGCCTCCGGCGGTGGCTCTAAGGATGCGTGGTACGGCGGCGAGGGCGAGGCTAGTAGACCGTAGCTGGCGGGTGGGCGTGTGGCAATTTTAGGTGTGTGTTGTGGTGTACATAGGTGTAAATGATGGGAAGGGTGGAAAGTTATTTATTTTTTATTGATGCATTATTAATTATTTGTTAATTTAAATTATTTAATTAGTAATTAATTATGGTAACTGTGTAATTAATTTTAGGTGTGTGTTGTTTATAGGTTTAAATGGTGGGAAGGGTGGAAAGTAATTTATTTTTTATTGATGACTTATTACTATGGGGCCGATTCCGATCCGGGTCGGAAGGGCACCGAACGCGATCCGGCGGAAAAACTAAGAGCCGCACGCGTGTTTTCCGGCCGACTCGTACAGCTTTACGAGCGAGCAAGTACAATGCGAGCTACATAACATTCACCAACCAACTCATTTCCGGGTCTGAACCACTCCATACGTCTCGGTCGGAAGCTAACCATGGCGTGCAATGGATGAGATTCACGACCGGGCCAGTACGATGCACACGTCGGACAGCCAGTGCGAGTTGGAGTTTCCGACTCGCAAATCGTCTGGGTGGTTGTCTTTGGGGGCCCGCGTCGGACTTCCTGTCACCCGCAGCCCTACGACTCGGACACAGGGGGAGACCCATGGGTCTCCCCAACACAGGCATGTACGGTGCGGTTGGCACCGACGCGTACTCACTGTAGGGGGTGCACTTGTCCGTGACGTACCCATTCAGTCAATGGGAGCCCATGTACGCGTCGTATGACCGGCTCCCATTGACTTCTATGGGGGTCCGACCGAACCGAGTCAGACAGCATACGGCCGCATCGTACTCGCTCGGTCGAACTGCAGGACTCCGGCTCGGCCGGAAAACACTCCAGATCCGGCTCGGTCGGAGTGCTCTCCGACCCGGATCGGAATCGGCCCCTTAGTTGTTTATTTAAATTAATTAATTAGTAATTAATTATGGTAATTGTGTAATTATTTTAGGTGTGTGTTGTGGGTAGTATAGTGTTAAAGAAATTATGTTAATTATGGAAATACATTTAAATAAAAATATTGAAGTCTTTTTTTATTGGTGTGGTACTATAGGGTAGGGAAGAAATACATTATTTTTTAAATAATTTGTTTGTTTGTTAATCTTTGCTCCTACTAAATAAATATTGTTTATAAATGTATTTATTCATTTATATTATATAATATTTGTACCTTTTTGTTATATGTAATTAATATTATAATAGTTGTTCTTTGTATGTTTCATATATTTAATTGTACATTTTTAAAATATTGTTTATTTATTTTTAAGATTATTTAATTTTTCAATTGTTTAAATGTTATTAGTAATTTTTGTTTCTCTATTATCCAACACTATCCCTACTGTTGCACTCACTGGACTGGGAATAGAAATGTTTACCCCTCAGCTATCTATCACTTTCCCTACTGTTGCATTCATTGGAGTGGGAATAATAATTTTTGCCTCTCCTCTATCCAGCACTTTCACTCCTGTTGTACTCATTGGAGTGGGAATAGTAATTTTTACCCGTTCTCTATCCAATACTTTCCCTACTGTTGCACTGACTGGAGTGGGAATAGTAATTTTTACCCCTCCTCTATCCAGAACTTTCCCTACTGTTGCATTCACTGGAGTGGGAATAATAATGTTTACCCCTCCGCTATCCAGAACTTTCCCTACTGTTACACTCACTGGAGTGGGAATAGTATTTTTACCCCTCTGCTATCCAGCACTTTCCCTACTGGTGCACTCACTGGAGTTGGAATAGTAAATTTAATTATTTTGCTATCCAACACTTTCCCTACTGTTGAACTGTGTGCGGAAATGTAAGTTTAACTATGTTTTAATAGTTTAAAGTTTTAATTTATTATTGATTTTCTTTTATATATTAAATTATTGAAATATATCTATTTATTTTTATATAATTTTAAAGTTTTAAAGTAAATATATATATGTATAAATTATTATGTTTGTGTTTATTTTTTTAATTAAGTGTGTTTGTTATATTTTGTTATAAGGTATGTTAAATGTAATTTATTTTGTTAAAATGAATATTAATATATAGTATATTTAAAATATAATATTTTATATATATATATATATATATATATATATATATATATATATATATATATTTAAATCGATATTTTTTACATGTATATTTTTTAGATCAATATTTTTGATTCACTATTTTTGTACTTACCTGTTTAGGTGTGGGAGTCGATATTTTTGTTGTCTATATATTTTTTTAGATATTATGAAAATAGATATTTATGTCATCGATATTCTATCAGTGAATCAGTAGTATCCTCCCCTCTGTACAGCCCCTCCCACTGAGCTGTTTCAACCCTTTCCTTAGGGTACTGAAGTGTTTGCCTGTGGGTGGGTCTTAAGATTTGTCATGAGACAAGACTCTAGCCTGAAACCCTATCACTCTTTGACCGTCTGGACACTTGGACCTCGTTGGACTTTGACTAGAACTGAGACTGCACCAAGGAAGGCTCATGCTGCTCCTGGTCTCGCTGTTCTTCAAGTCTTTTTTGTAGTCTTTGCCTGTGCATCTTCCCGGTTCTTCAACAGACCTGTGGGCATCAAGGACACCTGAAGTAATCCCCCTTGTAGTAAAGGAGTCACTCCCTTGCATCTGTGGGCACAGCAACGAACCAGACCGGTCTGCTGCTCCTGTCGTCCTAAGGACTTCCCGATGCTCAGCAACACAGGTGATAGCTCTGCAACTTCATCGACACCTGGCCTGTCCTCTCTGCAATTTTGAGGCATATGTCCGAACCTCTGGACTTGAACCCCTGTGCAAGGTCTTTGGCTTTCCAAGGCTTGTTGGCTCTGCAATCCAGAGATCTTTGGGCTACAAGAAGCTCCAGAACACAGCATATCTGCCCTCCAAGCTCAGCATCCTCACTGCATCCTCTGTACAGTGGGCCTTCATTCTTGATGAGCTGCTCGAGGTCCTCTTGTTACTTCTGTGCCTTTGACCTTTGTGTGCTCCTGAGGGTCTTCTACTTCTTCAGTGACCACCCCTGCTTACTCGGGGCCTGCTCTGACTCTCCTCCTCTTGGTAAGTTTTTGGGACTTTGCTAGGCCCACATTGGTACTTCTTTGTTCTCCATGCCAGTTGCGGCTACCAAGGCTTGTTGGTGCTCCCTCCGGACGTCAAGCACCTAGTCACCGACATCTAATGTGGGACAGCTCGTTCATGGCTCCTGGTCTTCCTCAGCATTGCCTGATCCTCACAGCTGCAGCGACAAGGTCAACGTAGACTCTTCTGAACCTTCCGACATCGGTGGGCATTGTGTCTTTGTGCCTCCTAGTCATGTCCAAGTGACTTGGACTCTGTCCCCTCTTGTTGCAGGTTTTTCACTTCCAGAATCCACCGTTGGATTCCGTCAGACCTCTCCACCATCTTCTCCAGAGGCATTTTCTTTTCAGTCTTCAGTTGTTGTCCACAGAGGTTCTGATGTCTCTTCACCCGCATGCATCTGCCTTCCGTGATATAGGTAACCTGGTTCCCGGGCATCCATGAGTGGGGTGGCTCTGCAACCTTCCGTCCACCAAGGTATTTCTTCGGGGTCCTCTGGGAAGGGTCCTTCTGCAATACTGCAACCACTACTTCTCCATTGACTTACACTGGGCATGTGCCTGTGTTCCCACTATGTACACAGCCTCTGTGGGTTTCCTGGGTACTTACCATGGGCGGTTCCTTGTGTCCCCGACTCCTCTGGGTCTTCTGGTCCAAGTCCCATCCTCCATTGTGGCTCACATTCCACTTTCTTAGTATATGGTTTGGTCTCCCCCCGGAGGCCCCCCTATTTGTCCTACTTACTTGATTACATTTGAAGTTTTCTTGTGTATTGTGTTGATATCTCCGGGTAGAAGATATACCAATGTGTTAGTAAGTGTTGTGTAGTAAATAAAAGTATTTTTATACAAACACTGTGTGTTTCTTTTTCATTTAACCTACACTATAAGATTAAATGGGTGAAACAAGCTTCTTAACACTCGTCCAAGATAAGCCTGAAGGCTGCTTTCCACAGCTACCGCTTTGAGAGCTTTCTATGGTTATCAAAGACCTCTAAAATCACCATAAGGATTGCCTGGATTAGTGCCTCACCTAATAAGTGTGCTCCCTATACTAAGCTAGCCTTCTATAAGCTCACCCTAAATACTGGCTCCAGACACCAGGTCTCCTGCAATAAACAAATATCAAAATGGGCATTAAACCTTCCCCAATCAGGATCACTTAATTTGGTTTTTAGGTCTGTGTCATTCAAGGAGAAGATGTTGCACTGTTTTGGAATTTTGCAACTTTCTAGAGATGGTGAGTTAAGAAAAGCCCGACCCGTGTGGATCTCTCCAAAGTAATTTCAATGAGACAAGCCCCTCGCATGGTTGGACCACTCATAGTTGCTTGCTGGAGGCCTCAAGCTGAGTCAATCAATTGTAGATGCCCCCAATTCATTCGTATCAGTTTTGATCGCTATGGGAGTGTGAGATGCTTCTAATCGTAAGTGGGGGGGGGCAGAGCTTATACTTGGCTGCAGAGCCAGGGAGTGGTAAATGCCTAAGCTCAAATCCACAAGGCCTTCCACCAAATGCCTGTGCCTTACTTTAGGTTCCATGGAATCCCAATTTGTTGCTGATTGGTAATGAAATCTAGTAGCTTGGACTATATCTGTGTGAATGCCTGCGAGACATTTATGAACATGTCTTATCAGTTGGGTACATGTATTTATAAGGGAATGCTCACCCTCGTTTACCCCTGCACGTAGCCTTGGGACACTGATCAGAAAAACTCTGGGACAGCTGCAGATCAATTCTCTAGGATCCCCATTGTGGACAAGATCTTCCCTTACCAATTTTGAAGGGTCCTTGATAAGAGCGGTATAAGTAAAATTAAGGAGAGAATTTAGGACATTGCCCCTTGGGATATTTTCAGGGTGTTTCATTTGCTGTAGATCCTCAACTGCGTCAACTTGGGCTACCACTTGGGCCTTCGAGTTGCAGACCTTGAATTGTAGGTTCCTAACCACTGTAAGCACTACCTCGAACCCCAAACCTCCCTTACACATACCCTTACATGAATACACACACCCCATTTGCCTCTACTACAGCACATTCCACAGGGGACTTCAGACTACTGCCAAAAGTGAGTTCCAAAAGAACCTCATATCTATTTTTACAGGCAAAAGCCGGTTCCAATGAGGAGTGGATTTTCCCAGCTAATAAGGCAAAGATGTCTCCTCAGAGACCTTTCAAGTAGCACTAAGCGCAGGAGAGCCAGTGGCAATGTAGAAGTAGACATACCGGTGCTAGGGGTTCACCTTTCTTTGGGCACTAGTCCTCAGACCAATAAAGAGAGATTGCCACGGAAACTGTAATATCAAAATAAGTATTTATTAACCTCACATGAGGGAGACTGCGTCATACAGTACCCTCAGGCCACTGTAGGAGACAGTCTAAGGAGTACAGAGAAGAGGGGCCTTTTATACCCACACAGGGGCTCAAAAGGAGGCGGTACAAGTACACATAAGAAGAGTTACACACATAGATGGTCATACAGAAAATGCACAGTCAACAAGTAGGAGGAGTAATGAGTTGCTCACATCAGTTAGAACAGCCTGACAGTTACAGTCTAAGGCAGGTACATGAGCAGCTACAGACTCTTCTGAGCATGTGCAGTATTGCAGGAGCTAAATATAAATAGTCTCTCAGCAAAGCAACAAGGGTAGGCAACAGCGAAGACGGAAAGATCACATGGCGAGCACATAGTCAACTAAAATGGCTGCCACAAACAAAATGGCTTCAGCCAATGCTAACAGCCGTGGCGGCTAGTTTCCACAGCAACAGATGATCCAGCAGGTCTCAGAGATCGGTGTTGGGTTTGTGTGCAAAAATTGGGTCCATTTTTCCATGTTCTGTTGCTTTGGGCTGGAACCTGCCTTTGTCCACACCCCAATAGAGATTCAAATTCCTCTATCAGGTTATCAATGTCCTCAATTGTTGAACCCCTCTGTGTTGTGCCAGATGCAGCGGAGGTGGGGACTTTTGAACTTTAGGACCTTTTCCCAGCTAAAGTCTCAATAGTTTTTCTCTTACTAGTCGTGGATGAGCAGTAATACTGTGGCAGGCAGGAAATCCCCCTTTCCTGCTACTTGAAAATGAGGAGGACCCAACATCGGTGTTCAAGGGGTGGCCCAGCTCTGCGTCGGACAGCCGCGGAAGGGTGCAGATGGGCACGCCCTTGACCTGGGCTTTACCCTGACACAGCCCAGGCACGTCCCCACACTTTTGGCAAAGTGGGAGGATGAGAGCCCTTTTCAGGTCTAGCGGGGCCAATCAGCTACTGCCTGCTCACCTCCTGGCGAGAGAATGATGAGGAATGGAGTCCCCAAACAAACAGTGAACCCAGCACCACGGGAGGATGAGAGCCCTTTTCAGCTCTAGTGGGGCCAATTAGCTGCTGCCTGGTTGCCTCCTGGTGAGAGAATGATGAGATGTCCCCTGGGGAGTGAAGTCCATGAAAAAAAGCATGTCCAGTGCCACAGGAGGATAAAAGGCCTTTTCAGGGTTACCGGGGTCAATCAGCTGCTGGCCTGTTGCCTCCTGGAAAAAGAATGACAAGATTCTCCCTAGGAAATGGAGTCCTCAAACAAGCGGTGTGTCCCCTTCAAAAGTTACATCTGTTGTCCAAATTTTTCAATTCAGATCAGATATAGTCATACAATATTGAGTATTTCTGAGCTCTTTTTGGCATTTAAGCTATTCGGGGCCCCCTTCACAAATATATTTTTAGCCCATAGCACACATTTATGACTGTAAATATCCCATACAATTGAATACAGTCACAAACTGAGTGCCTGATTATGGTTTTGGTGGACAGGGTTACTCCATCACAAACATGATGGATATCGCCAAATTACAATTCAATGATATCCTTTAGAACTTGCAATTTGGCGGACAGGATATCCATCACTTTTATATCCCATTCACCAAGATCGTAATCAGGCTCTTTCCCACCACGGAAATGTCTAGTGAAGTGCCTTCTCAGATGAAAAGGAGAACTGACCACCCTAACATTTGGTGGCTGTGTAGGGAACAGGATTTCTCCATATGGTGAAAAATGGAGAAAAAAAATGCACAGTGGGACCCATTCTCCTGACCTGAGAACTACACTATGCAGATTTCCATAAGGGAGGAAGAGTAGTCTACAGGGGATATCACATGACATTCCCAGCAGAATGCCTGGAACCCTTCACCTTGCGCAACTCTCTAGGGATACTTTTGTGAGTTGAAAAAAAGTGCAAAGGTTCGTTCAAGTAGATATGTAAATCTCTGGCAGTACATTTGCAAATTTTCACTGAATCGGTTTGAAGTTGATGTCTTTCTTAAGCAAACTTTATTTTATGCTTATTAAATAACATGCTATCCCCATTCTTTCAGGTAACATTGAGTCCTTCTAAATAACTATTACATTTGATTTACCCTTTTGTTGCTATAATACACATAAAGTATCCATGCCAAGCGAGAAATGCGCGTGCGCGGGCGTCCGCGCATGTGCATTTGCGTGAAGAAATTACCGTCCAGCAAGAAGAGAGAGCCCCGGGAAGCCGCACTGAAGGTAAGGTGGTTTATTTACCTTTAACCTTCTTTAAATTATTTTAAAATGAGGGCGGGCGGGAGGCGGGTGGCGGGCAGCTCTGCTTCGCTGCGGCCTGTGTGTAGCGCTGCCTGCTACGCCGACTTCGTAAACGGCGAAGCAGGCAGCGCTACGTACACTCCGTGGGTGAAGCGGAGTACGACGCCCAGGGTTAGCCACTATACTGGCGTCAGAAAAAGACATGCGACTCAAATCTAATTTATGAAAAACAAAATTGGATTAGAGTCTTTCTTTCCAAATGCGATAGAAGAATTTAAAAAGCTACAAAGCTTCCATAGTAATGGGACATGATAGTATGCATTCATGCATAGCTCTTTGGAGCAGATAGTATCTCTTAATCTGTGTGCTCTACTTCAGTCAGTTTCTCAGAACATTACTTGTATGTGGTACAAAGTGAAGCAAGCTGGAAAACACAGGCTAGGCTGAGATGGGCACTGAAGTCAGTAATATTTAAACGTGTGCCCTTTTAATGCATCAGCAATATCAGCAATTCTTTTGCTCTGTTGCCAGCATTGCTCACTTACAATGTCCTCCACAGCAGAAATAGTAGAGGCTTCTGCAAGTCAAGGAAGGACATTTTATGTTTATGAATCAGGTGAGCAGTCTACTTCTCATTGCATTTGCAACTTTAATGGTTCATCTTATGTGGTTGAAGAGCCAAGTCATTTTATCCACTCCACCCATGTACTTGTAATAAAGTTTATATGTGTGCCTGTGCACTTCAGCAGACTGAGCCCAAATCATGAATGCTAAAGAGCTATCAAGGTAAAGTATAGTGAGTGCATCTGCCACCCGCTTGCCTGAGAATTTGGCAGCGAATAGTTCATTGTAATACAAACTATATTCTAAAGGAATCCTTTTTGGTACTTTCTAAATGTACAGCAAGCCACAGTGTCAGCTTTCTACAGTTCACTAAACAGCTTCACCTCTATATAGAAGTTATCTGCATAAAGATTATAACCTTTATAAATGAGTGATTCAGCAAGCTCCTGTTTAATCTTCTCACCAGCGCCTTACTTTGAAGGGAAATCTGCAGGATTTGTTGTACAGTCCTTCTCTGTTTATACTCTCATGCTGTATAAATGGCAAGTAGTGCTCTTGCAAATGCACATCTTGATGCCATAATAAACTACTTTGTTTGCTATATACGGTCTTAACAGCAGTTGATCTTTGCACAAGATCAAGTACTTGTTGACAGCTTCATTTTAGTAAAAATCTCTAGAAACTTGGCAGAGAAATGTTCCAAGCCAGACAGAATTTTGAGTAGGCCCAAGAGGTAAACTGCGTTCCACTGTTGGAGTTTGGGGAATGCGAGCACTCCTCGCTCCACGGTGGCGTGTTGAATTTCTGAATTCATCCTTCTGGGCACGAAATGGAGGTTTGTTTTCCATTTGTGCTTGAGATTAGTTTTGGCGCTCGTTCACGAGTGCCAGGATACTCTTTGGCTGCTAGCAAGCGTGTGCAAGACTTTCCGCTCGCTCGCACTGCTAGCGTATGCACAAGAGACTTTGTGCTCACTCCCAGAGCTTCCGGATGAGATAGCGCCAATGTAGTGCCGATGGTGGTCACAAACACACCACTCGGGTAGCTTTGGGCTTGGGAAGCAGCTAAAGAGGCTTTTAGAATGGATTTTCTTCTCAAACAGACTGTTTGAATATTTTTTTTGTAGACAAGCCTTTTTTTTAAACTTATTTTACCAACAGGAAATAAGGGGCTCATTAGGATGGGGGGCGGAGGCACAACCGCAGTGCTGGCGGTGGTGGAAAATGACCTTTTCTGCACTCCAGCAGTAGCCCTCGCACCCGCCATATTACAATTGACAAACATAGCCCATTTACCATCCGCCGTGGAGTGACGAGAACTGCCAGAAATCTGCGCACGCCACCGCGGCAGATGGAGCCAATAGAGACCCACCGCCATGCGGAATGACGTCCTGTCTGCCGTACAAATCACAATGCCCCAAACAGCCCATCACACTGCAGCGGAGAATCCACCCACCCAGAGACAGCGGAAGCACGACAGCTGAGCGTGAAACCAGACTTCCGGTCCCCTCCACCTGGTCTGGACCGCAATGAATCCAGCTCTTCAAGCCATTCCGTTGCTGTACCTCATCCACTACCAGCAAATAATGGACTGTCATGGACAACGCTGCAGGTACGCAAATACACAACTCCGCACACACCCACAACACACAACTCTTGTGCTGATATCCAGTTCCTGTCCACATCAGACACTCTGGTGGGGACATGAACATATCCCCAAGTGTACCCACACATGTCCTACCTGTCAGTAATTCACCCCTCCGCATCCTGGTCACCCATCAACCACAAAATCACTGCAATGTCCCGGTCATGTCACCGCAGCAGTGAAGACGCTGGAAAACCTGTGCACAATTTAGTAGACGGGCTGGTGCCAGGCATGGGCAGTCCACAAAGATTTACAGGGCTCCACCTCCACCCTTCACACACTACACTTCCCACACCCACTTGGGAACATGCTATGTGCGCCTCCTGTGCCACCCTGCACAATTCATCTGCCAGGTGTAGCCAGACCTAACACCTAACACACCAAAGCACAAGGGAGCCTGTCGTGGAAGGTGGGAGTGAAGAGGAACACCCTGCACAGAACCTCAGGGCCTGGACAACCCTCCTCCGCACACCTACCTTCCACTCATGTGAAGCAAACTGACTATAATTCCAAAATGAAGACTCACAGTGCATATGAACATCCACTGAACTGTTCACACTGCCTGTCAAGTCATCCACAAACACCCCACACTGACACAATGCCACAAACTCATACAATAGGTCAGCAGCAATGGAGGATAATAAATGGGCCAGCCAAAAGTGAAATGGACAGTGCTGGAAAGCCATGGAGCAAGCCACATAGCATGTGTACATCACATGCAAGAGAAGGAACATATCACACCACCCTTAGGCCATCAAATCAGACATGGGTGGCACAGTGAGTGAAATAAACCAAAGCGACCTCCATGCAACAACTCAGGAAGACATCAAGGCAAGCCATGCATAGGCACAGGAATGATAGGAAGTGTTTGAAGTCAAACAGTGATCAGCCACACATCTGTGTCCACTTACTTGACATGTGTATGTCATCAGCACAACACACATGGCTCATTGTCACACTCCCTGACTGTCAAACACAAGTAGGACCTTCACACATGCCCCTCACCTACACACCACACACCTGCAACACTCAACACCTGTGTGAAACACACAGAATGGTGCAAATGATGTCCTGTGAGTTCATTGACAACCAATCAATCTCCCTGTGGTGCATCTACAAACATCACACTCACACTCAGGGATGCCTCAACCAATGCAGACACAAAAACAATAGCCAAACACAAAGCTCACAAACAACATACACAGAAGTCCAACAATCCCACACATGGGCAGTCAAACAGTGGAAAGGCAATGTGACCCTAGACAGAGCAGGAATACACAACATTGTTACTCAGGTCAAATGCACAGACACCATACCTCACCACAAACAAGAAGTGCATCCTCTAAAATCAATCATGAACACTAACTGGGATCAATGAGACAATTAGCTAACACAGACAGAGACACCACATCACTCATAAACTGGACAAGGTGCCATGTTGTACCACAAGCATGCACATGCACAATCCTGACAAGCGACAGGTCAAAAATAGGAGGATAAACCACCAATGTGCACTGAAAACAAGCCCAGCAACAAAAATCCACCTTGCTGCATGTGACAGACACACAAGTAATGCACACCACACCTGCTAAAACATCTGAATGTATCACAGAGCAACAACTACTCACACACAATGTCATGCAAATAGAACATCACACACACATAGTAGCTGTCAGTAGAAAGAGCCAACACAGTCCAAACACTGCATACATCCGCAACAAAAACACAACAGATGCACAGACCAATCCATCACATTGCAAACTCACTGGACATCAAGCATGTACAAGGCAACATACACTGACAACACTGCATGCACACCAAGCAGAGTGTGCACACCAACCAAATCAGTAGCACACACCTCTGAGTGCCACAGCATGTACTCCCACAACCCAAATCATTACAGCACACAGAGAACACCACACTCAGGAAGGGTAGCAGTACCTCAGCAAACACACATACAGCTTACCCATCACCCACAGATGCACAACTCAGGGACACCCAGGTGCAAACAACATGACCAGAGGACTGTGCTGCCCAAACATCTGTACTGCACATGAGCAACCATGACAGCAAACCAGTAGAAGAAAATAACCCATACCTAATTGGAAACTGTCCTGAGCAGCACATTGGTCCTGTACACAGATCAGCATCACAAAGCATAGTGCAACAAATGAAGTGGTGGGGAGGCTCACACACTGGCAGGCCAAGGGGTTGAAGACATGAGATTGAAGTGATGTGTACGTTAGTAGTGGTCAGGTGAGGAGTGTACTGTAAACAAACACATAGAGGAGTCACTCACAATGTCTAGGCATCATAAGCACATATAGGGGATGGCATGACTCCACATACCATACTGGAGCCAAAAATGGGTCAAGTTACAGCAATGCATGAGTAAACCAACAAATAATGTCAGTGTGGCACAGTGAGCACAAACAGTAACAAGACACATGGCTGATCAGCAAAACACAACACAGACTTGGCTGTGACACACTCTGCATATTCACAACTGGCAGCAACAACAAGTAGGTGTCCCCTAGGCGTGTAAGGACACACCAACACACTGCACAGTGCACAACCTACAACTCCTACATGTGCCCACAATCTCAAGTACTTGGCAGACAATTGAAACAAACAGGCACTCATTACCAGGATCATACATGTGTGCAGTTGGCATTGCAGGGGCACACACACATCAACACTACTGACAACATAAGCCCATTCACACTGTATGACCACTCCAGTGCACACATTCAAATGTACCCATGTGACTAGGAAGACAGGCCATCACAAGATGAACACACATCAACACTGCTGTACACATATCAAGAAAGAACACACAGATATGATGGACCCAGGCTACCCCGCAAGTTATCCTGTGGATAGAAGTCACCTCTGTTGTGGTATTGCAGCATAACATGACATGTGTACAACTTAGCAAACATGACCATATGATGAGTATGATAACAGTAGATCATCACAAACACGCATCATTGCACCCTCACGCCTCAGAGTCAACACAAAATAAACTGCCTTTCACCACTGGCAAACCCTGAAAAAGTAAAACAAGCAATTGGCAATGTTAAAGTGGCATACAGAGCATTTGTCACAAGCATCCATACCCATACAGAAAACACTTTTATTTAGACACTGACAAAGCAGACAACAGGAGTAACTGTCATTATTACATATCACCAATATAGGCATTAAAAGTAGACAACAGCAAGGCCAGTGGCCAGTCCATAGTTCAAAGGAGGAACATGTGTGCATGAGAACCTGCATGGGGAATGGGCATCCAAAGTGACAAACAGCAAGGCCAGTGGCCAGTCCATAGTTCAAAGGAGGTACATGTGTGCATGAGACCTGGGAGGTGGCTGATTGTCGGGGCCAGTTGGAGGACTGGACCTGGGAGAGAGAGAGGACTAGCTGAGGCAGAGGCATCAGTGGCTTTGGGAGCCAGAGGGCTGCTTGGACTGGGTGGTGTGGTGGCAGGTGGGAGGTGGAGACAGGCTGCAGTGAGACACAGTGTGTGAGGGTGAATGTGGAGGGCTGCCTCTCCACTTCTTGGGGATTTAATAGCCAAGAACCGTCTTGGTAGGAGTGGGAAGTGTGGCGGGCACAACAGGCATACTCTCCACCAAAGGTGCATCAGGTACAGGTGGTGGCTCTCCCTCTGGGCATCTGCTGGATCTGGTGGTACGCTTGGCCTAGCCTTGCCTTTTTTCCCTCCATCCCCTGTTGACCAGGTGAACCCCCCACAGTGCCCTCCTGTCTCAGCTTCACAAGGGTATGGGTGGGAGTTGAGGTTGTGGGTGAATCTGCCTGAGAGAGCTGTTTCTGTGGACTCTTTGCAGGCACCAACTTCACAGCAGGCACAGCAACTGTTTGCCTGTATTTGGGAGCAGGTTTTGGGACAGTAGTGCCCTGGATGGGGCTGATTTTGAGGCATGTGAGCCTGAGGCCTGCTTCTTGGCTTGATGCCCCTGAGTGTCACCTGAAGGGCTTTTACCTTTGCGCTCCTGTGTGACTTTTGTTTGTTTGGGGGATGGTGTCTGCACTCTGGCCCGCTTGGAGTGCTGCTGCAGTGTGCTGCGTGTGAAGTACCTGGAGCCTAAGGGCTGTGGCGTGTGGTCACTCTCGTCAGATGTTGCCACTGGCACTTGGGTTTGCCGAAGGGACTAGAGCTAGACTCTGAGCCTGTGACAGCTGAATGGTTGCCGTCACTGTGGAGGACAAAGACTGGACAGTTCTGTGTAGCCCACCCACACCAGAATGAATCCCCTCCATGAAGGCAACTACCTGTGCCAACTTCTTGTCATGCTCCTGGAAGGCATTCAGGAGAATAGTCTGACCCACACACAGCTGGTGCAAAAGGTCCACTGCCTCAACACTGAGGGCAGCAGGGGAGACAGGGGCAGGGGCAGCGGTGCCTGGGGGAAAGACACTCTTCCCTTCTTACTGCTACGGGCATGTGCAGCACTAGTGGAAGTAGCTGGGAGGGTGGGCACTGGACGATGTGTGGTGGAAGAAGAGGCCGATTTCCCACTCCCTGTGCCCGCCAACATTGAGGAGTCACTGCTGGCATCAGATGACGTTGAAGTTGGTGTTTCTGGGCGTGATTCTTCAAGGGCACTCCTGTCCCCCTCCGAGGGGCTGGTCACATCAGTGTCATTGAGATCATGTGTAGCAGTCGTGCCAGAAGCTTCACCACTGGTGGCCGTCCCCTGTCCTTCCGTGCCCTCGGTAGATGCTGCAAGAGACAGAAATGTAGGTTCAGTTTAGTGCCATATTCACATACATCATATGCAAACAAAGCACAAAACAAGATGATGATACCTCCATGTTTCACACCCCCCTGTGCAGTCTGCATGTACAACCTTAAATAAAAAAATCTAAAGATGCATGGTAACATGAATACTTGGCATTGGTGACCCATGTGATGTTCACACAGCCAAATAGCTTGCCCGTGCCTCCATGTAACCTGACATACAGATTCCTGTAAGCATACCTACATGCCTGCAGGTGAAAAAGATGTACATCTCAACATGTTGTCACAGTCACATATGGAGTCACTTTAAGGGGACAACACAGATACAGACTCCCAAATGTCCTTTTGCAAAGGCCATAAGCTCCTACTATCCACCATGTTGTGCTTTGAAGCACAACTACAGTTGCACATTGGTGTCAGATGAGTGGTTCTCACAATTTTGAGGTCAGGCACTGCACACATTGACGAAAGCACACTAAGATGAGGCACACTCCCATTCAATGCCCAGTGATGTCCATGACTCCCCTGATGCCATAAGGCCACATCTCAGTATGCAATGTCAAGGGCCATTATATTAAAGATATGAGAAAATACATGTAGCGTAAATGCATGACAGTTGCACTGAACACAGAGGCCATTTACAAGCCATAGCATCACAATAGAAACATCACGAAGCTCCGCACTGGCTCAGGCTTGGGATACATGCAATCACTCACACCCAAAGTCACACTTTGCAGAATACTCACCCCCAACTTGCTGCTGATGGGCCCTGAAGTGTCCATCCAGCTTTGGCTGTGTCACTGCCACGATGTGGGCCATTAGTGGTGTCATGCTCCTGCGCCAACCTGCCAGTCCGAGGGAGAAGTCACAGCTTCATATCTGCCACGTTTTTGCTCAGCCGGCAGATGTCATCCAACCTCTTGTGACAGTGTGTGTGGCATTGGTTGGAGACACCCAGAGCCCGCACCTTGCGTGCAATGGCCCTCCATATGGCCTTACGCTGGTGGACTTTAAGCTGCACGCATTGGAGACAAGAGGAGGAAATGTCAGTAACACTGTGTTAGGTACCACTGTGTCTCAGTACAGGAGCATGAACAAACTTAGCACAGCTATTCAGATATGTTTAGCAGAGGCCATACAGCATGACACGTAGTACATTAGCATAAGACAATCGTACCTAAATGCATGCAGGTATGAGGATGGACACAGTTCCTGCCATCTCATGCACATGCAGAATGCCAGCACAAGCAAAGTGAAGATGGCCCACATCGGCAATGCAGTTTGTGAGTGAGCAAAACATACATTACATTGTAAATGATGTTTTGGGGTAGACTCACTGTGTCCAACACTACAAACCCCTCAATGTCCTTGGCCTGTGAATGGCTACCTGTGTCATGGAGGTCACATTTAGGGACATGATCTTACAGTCTCACACACTTCTCACAAGTTCTGTGTTGTGCAATCCACAGGCCTAAGATAGCTCATTGATGAATAGGGTGGCAGACGACACATATGTCTCACTCTGTCCTTTCAGTGACGGGTCCCTGTCAAATGGGGCAGTAACTGTGCAGGCCAGGGGTCATCAGAACAGTCACATGCATGTACAATATGAGAGGGCAAACAGTGCCTACACATGCGAGTCAGTGCACATAATGAAAAGAATGTACGGGGGATATTTCAGAATTACAACAATCTGCTGTATCATATAGGAATTTCCACCAAGAATGTCACCCTCAGGCACTTCACTCTTGTGCATAATGCTCACAGATTCATGGTGGCAATACAATACAAAGTAAAACACACTCCCCCCATCAGTACCCTCTGGAAGAAAAGTCTTTGTAATGCCACAAACGAGCATGTGAAAAGCTCATGGACTCAAACATCCATTAGCACAGGCAATGTCTGTTCTGACTTCCACTTTCCAAACCAGCAGTGTCACTGTATGGCTGCAAAAACATTGCATGTCCCTCCCATCCTGAAATGCAGCCTGGGATATGTGTAAAACAGGCTACTAACCCCATTTTCCTGAAGTCAGCATGCTAGGCAGTGTATCACACAAACCCACACTCTCGGGCACACACTGCAGCAGATCAACTTCAAATGTGCACTCTCTGCACTCTCACTTCCACTCTGAAACACTTACCATGACATCAGGAGCACCATATCACCTCCCATACTGTGAAAGCACCTCGTCCACCAGGACTTCCAGCTCCTCTTTGGTGAAGGGACGGGCCCTGATGTTCTCAGTTCTCGCCATCACTGGGTCCAGGAGACAGGAACAGCAGCAGTTGGTGGTGAAGAGTGTCAGTCAGCAGTGGCTGGAAGCATTGGAAATGTGTGGCTCTCTCCCACACATATATACCCCCTGGGGTTGTTTCAGTGGTACTCAGCTGCTTCAATTGGTGTGCCAGGTCAGCTTTTTTAAAATGCGACCAATGACTGTCCCGCGGTAGCGGAGCGCGCCTGCCGCGATTTTCAAAAGTGCATTTGTCTACTTCGATTGTGGTTCCCATTGGCTGCAATGGCATAGGCATTTGCGGTGACACACCGCCGGGGCCAGGCAGTCGCTACCGCGATCGTGCATCTTTCAATTGCATCCAATGACTGGCCCCGTGGTAGCGGAGCATGCCTACCACGATTTTCAAATGTGTATATCACTACAGCGATTGCGGTTACCATTGGTTGAATGGGCATGGGCATTGGCGGTGTCTCACCGCAGGGGCCAGGCGGTCGCTACCGCGATTTTGGCAGCTTGACATTGGTGCCTATTTCTGTGATTACGGTGGCGGTTCAGACTTATGGCACCCATGGACACATCATGCTGTAGCAATGGCATTGGCCAGTCCTCAGAATTGAACAGTAGACAGTTACTATGAATCAAGCTACCAGACAGTGTAATTAAATGCTAGTGTGACATTTAACTCACTGATGACTACACATGCCATGACAGTGCACAGGAATACATGCATTGGCATGTACTCCTTCACATGTCACATATGATATTGTTGTGCATGCATACAGATCTGTGGTGTGATGGACTCTCAAATATTTACACATGTCATTGTATGAGATGGCTAAGCAAACCACAGTAAAGAAGGTCTGACCACATAATGTGCTCCTTTCACTGTGTAGATTGCAGGACTCATATTAATACTTGATCTTTATGCACACACTGTGCTCATTGTGTTGGTAATGTGTGCTCTGTCCAACTTATGCAAAAAGGTGTGTCAAGTACAGCAGCCACATAGAAGCCAGCAGTGTTGCTGTTTCAGACATGGCCTTCGTCAACTACTTTCAGGGCTGTTGAAATGTACCTATTGGCATTCACATACTCTGAATCTGTTTTGGGGGTACTTAATGTGTAAATTCTGGACACGTGCACAACTACTTTAGATCAAGGTGTCCCTACATGTGACTTGTGCTGTAAGCTGTAGTTTCAGGCCATTCATTATTGGTGCTGCGTCAGTCAAAACGTAAGATGTTGGACACATCTCAGGGTAAAATAAAAATGACATGTGTCCCCTTTCATCCTACCTAGGAGGCGACCAAATGTGCATCGTCCATTCACATTGCTTGCGGATATGGAGGATGAGGTCATCACACGGAAATACCGTTTGGATCAACTTACCCTTCAGGACCTATGTGCTCATTTGGAGCTCCATCTGAGTCCGCACAGAACCTATCTGACTGCTTTGACACCAACGTATAAGGTGATGGCGGGCCAGCATTTATTTGCAACTGGTTCATTGCAGTACATGGTGGCCAGTGCAGGTGGGATGTCTCAACCAGTGTTCAGCAAGGTGCTACGTGATGTCTTGTCCGCTATGAACTACAAAGACAGCTAAATCCATTTCCCCAGCAGACATCAATTGGCAGCTGTGAAGGGTAATTTTGATGACCTTGCCCACATCCCTAATGTTGTTGGTGCCATTGACTGCACACATGTTGGCCTGGTTCCGCCACAAGCATGTGAGCACATCTACAGGAACAGGAAGCATGCCCATTCCATCAATGTGCAAATGGTATGCCAGGCGGATATGATAATCACACATGTCTGTGCTAAATTTCCGGGATCAGCCCATGACTCCTACATCTTGCGTAACAGCATCGTACCACAGCTGATGGCAAATCTGCATCCAGAGTGTGCATGGATTGTGGGTGAGTACACAGAGTCGAGTACCGTGCTGTATGTGTGACATGCTGTCCTCAGCCACAGTTATATTACAAAATTGGTCTGTGTATCCCACACCTAAGTGACTCTGCATATCCCAAACGGCCTTGGTTGCTGAGCTCACTGAGGAATCCCAGGACCCCGGGTAAAGTCTGCTACAAAGTGGCCCATGGGAGGACACGTCATGTGGTGGAGCGTACTTTTGGTCTTCTTAAGTCTCGATTTCTGTGCCTGGACAGGACAGGAGGGGCACTGCTGTACTCTCCCCAAAAGGTGTGTCAGATCGTAGTTGCATGCTCCACAACCTGGCCTTGCGCAAAGAGATCCCCCTGATCCTGGACGATGATGAGCAGCAGATGCCCCCGCCTTCAAACCCACACATGTCCAGTGAAAAGGATAGTGGAGAGAAGGAAGGTGTCGACCTGCATCAACAGCTCATCAACCGCTACTTCCCTTGAAGGTGAGTGACATTGTACAATGGTGCCATTGTCTGCTGTTTTTGATGCTGGTGAAAAGGCCTAGGGGAGCTTTTTGAGTGCTGCCTGTTGTTGGCTCTGTGCTAATGGCTGATGCTTGTGGCACAGAGTAATTATGCCCAGCTACATGATGTCTTGGTCAATATTTTTGCTCATTGTTATGTGTGCTGGTTTGTGTACCTTGATAACAAGTGTTGTGTAATGGCTGTGATGCCATTACTTGACAAGTGAGTATTGTTCTCTTGTGTCTTTCTAGTTCCCTTTAGACTTTCAATGTCTCAAAACAATCAGTGCTTCTGGTTCATTGGGATCAGAGTCAATATTGTACATCCTGTGATAAACATGTAGCTGATACAAAAACATAGGTGTGTAAAGAGTGTTTAATTACAATAGGTATTTGTGACAAAGATGTGATTATTTACAAAAAGGTGCAAATTGAATCTATGAGTTGTCAGTGATGGTAGACGAGACAATAGAGTAGACACCACATTGATGTGGTGACACAGTCCAATAGTCTCCTGCCATCAACATGGCAGTGTGGGTAAGGATAGTCAACAAAGTCAATGTCAAGTTGAAGAGAGGTGCCATCACGGCAGGCTCTTTGACTGTCGTTTGGCTGGTGCTTTGCCATGTGATCCTCTCGTGGTTTTCCTCAGATGGCCCCTTGAGCGTTTGGTAGGGGGAGGCTTTTCTGCGGGCTCAGGTGTGTCTGAGGAGTCATCCTGTTCCAGCTCACCCCTCTCTGTGGCCGCAGGTGAGGTGGTGGGACTGTCATCCTGTGGGCCACTGGAAGGAGGTTGAGCTGTCCTTTGGGCCGCAGGCCCGTCCCTCAGAACACCCACAAGCTGGCCCAAGAGGTACGCGATTTGGCCTATACGCATGTCTATGGACCTCAGCAGCAGGCAGAGCTCAGGTGATTCTTCCAGAGCCTGGCCCGTGTGTCCCTGGGCTTGTGTGTATGCCCCAGGGACTCTGGCGATGTTGACCAGGGCTTCGGTCCCAGTGTCCTGTTGATTTTGTTCCCCAGTTGCCCTCCTACCTGCCCTGCTGTCCCGGACGTGTGGCATTACCACTTGATGCACTTGCTGACTCTCCCTGCCCTCCTCAGATTGTGGAGTGGTGTGGGTATCCTCTGAGGCAGGGCGAGTGTTGCAGGCAGCAGGGGTCAGCACAGTTGTTGTTGCTGAAGTGGTGGTGGTGGGGGCAGTGGAGGCCTGGTACCTGGTGCACCCTGGCAGTCCTGATGGGCCAGGTTCAGGGTCCGCATCCGAGGAACTTGGGGAGTCTGCATCTGAAAGTCCATGTTCAGGGGGGGAGACTGGCTCTGCAGGTTGGTGTTGTCATCTGCAGCAGTCAATTGTTGATCACCTGTTGGACCGAGATGAAATGGTCATTGAAGTGCACCCCTCAAGCTTGGTGTTGGATGTTTTGTTGGTACATGTTAAACACCACACAGTTTACATTGATATCACATTGTATGGCTGTATGGTACTGAGAATCACGGCATGATGCGGAGGTACATACATTAATTGTCCATGGTGTGACATGTCAATAGAGTACATGTTCCACGTACAGATTGTGTGAATACAAGGACATTTCATCATCTAATGACTAGCAGCACAACAACTATATGTGAAGCGGATTTATTATTTACTCTGCATGGACAGAAGTTACATCTGAGCATGTACTAGCCATTGTGATCTCATGCATCCCTTTGTCATGTCGTGTGCTTTGGTTTCTTTTTACAACTGACCATGCATATTTTTTGCTTATATGGGTTTTGGTGCTCTGCCCCCATGGCACTTACAGATAGAATTCACTGCTGTGCATGATTGTGCCCTGAATTTCTTCAATGTCTGATTTGGTGAGTCAAACTTTAATTTCTGTGACAGTTACATAGTCTTCGCTGTCTGCACACTGGAAGTGGCTATTGCATGTATGCCAGGTTGGGTGACATTTGAGGGCTGTTGTGGTCATATGGCTACAAGCTTTTTGAGAGGAATGGCAGGGTGCATGCACTGTCTACCTACCTGTTCTGTGACAAAGTTGAGGGGAATAGCTGACACATGTTTCTGGGTGGGGGGAAGGCTCCATCCTGCTGAGCTGTGGGACAATGGGTGCCTGGTGGGAGTTGTAGTGGTGGCTCCCACCCACAAACACCCCTCCCAGTAAAGATGGCTTCCTCCCTGTGAGGTGGAGCAGAGGAAGGGGATGATTACACATGGCTCTTGAGTGGGGGAGTGTTCCATCCTGCTCAGGAGTGGGACAAGAGAGCATAAGATGGCTACCTATCTTTAAGTTTGAAGGTTTAAATACAATGGCTGCCACATGGTTGTGGCTGTGGGGTTGAGTGTTCCATCCGGCTCAGCTTTGGGACTAGGGTGGCTGGTGGGATTTGTAGTGCCGGCTGCCTGTACACATGCCCCCATTGTAATGTTGCTAGCTATCTTTGGGGTGAATCAGAGGGAGTAAATGTTGGATCTGTGAGACGTGTTGGGGAGAGTGTGATGCACATGAATGCATTTGGGCCTAAGAGGTGTCGCTTTGTAGTTGTGCAAGACAGTACATAGCATTGTGATGGTAGACACTTGTTGGTACTTACCAACCTCCATTCCCCTGGCTGTTCCTGTGACACTCTCTGGATGCAGTATGCCACGCACCTCCTCCTCCCATGCAGTGAATGTTCGTAGTGGAATGGGAGGGCTTCCGCCAGTCCTCTGAGTTCTTGTTGTTCTTCTCTTTCACATTGCTCTTGAGGTCATGCCACCGCTTCACGATCTCCTTCTTGGTGCGCGGGACGGTCCTTACTGCATTGACCTTGCTGACTATCCTTGCCCACATTTGCATTCTGGTGGCTAATGGTGTCTGTTGGACCAGGCTTCCAAACAAATGTGGTTCTACTCTGATTACCTCATCTACCATGACTGACAACTCATTGTCAGTAGATTTGGGCATTTTCTTCTGTGACATGGTGTGTGATGTGCAAATGGGTTAAAGGTGCAGGTGTGAAATTGGTGGTGGTGATATGTGTGGTGTGTGTGTGTATTGGTGGGATGGTGTGAAATGTGTAGATTTGCCTCTCCTTTGTGATGCGGGGTTGGTTCCTTCAGTGGTGGAGTATTGCAAAGGATTCTTGTCAGGGAAGGGGATGGTTTTATACTCAGCTATGTGGGTGTCTCAAAATGTAGGGCCCGATTCACAGAACTAACTTAAGACAAAATCCTAAACTTACTACCATTTTGGTATTCACAGAAGGCACTTACTCATTTTGGTATTCACAGAAGGCACTTACTCATTTCGGTATTCACAGAAGTTAGGAGTCCTAACTTTAGGACTCCTAAATGCCTTCTGTGAATACCGAAAGTCTTAAAATTAGGATTTTTCGCAGTTTAGTAGTAGTATAGTTAGGACTCCTAACTTTAGGACTCCTAAATGCCTTCTGTGAATACCGAAATTCTTAAAATTAGGATTTTTCTCAATTTAGTAGTCCTAAGTTTAGGACTCCTAACTTTAGGACTCCTAAATGCCTTCTGTGACTACCGAAAGTCTTAAAATTAGGATTTTTCGCAGTTTAGTAGTAGTATAGTTAGGACTCCTAACTTTAGGACTCCTAAATGCCTTCTGTGAATACCGAAATTCTTAAAATTAGGATTTTTCTCAATTTAGTAGTCCTAAATCTAAACTTAGGACTACTAAATTGAGAAAAATCCTAATTTTAAGACTTTCGGTATTCACAGAAGGCATTTAGGAGTCCTAAAGTTAGGAGTCCTAACTATACTACTACTAAACTGCGAAAAATCCTAATTTTAAGACTTTCGGTATTCACAGAAGGCATTTAGGAGTCCTAAACTTAGGACTACTAACTTCTGTGAATACCGAAATGAGTAAGTGCCTTCTGTGAATACCAAAATGAGTAAGTGCCTTCTGTGAATACCAAAATGGTAGTAAGTTTAGGATTTTGTCTTAAATTAGTTCTGTGAATCGGGCCTGTAGTCTTCCTGTCAGGTGTGTTGTGTGGGTTGATCCTGGGATTTGTATTTTTTTACTTGCCATGGGGATATGTCATTGGGGTGTGTTAGGAGTTTTTTGAGGCTGAGCTAAGTTAATGGGTACACTTGGTAGCCTTGTTGTGTGTTTTTTTTTGTCGATGGCCATTACTGTTCCGGAGCGACCGCGGCGGAGGCCATACAACCACCCTTCCGCCGGCTCTCCCATTCATCAAAGGTTGCGATAGCGGCGGTTGGATGTTCACCTGCTCCGCACGCTACCTGTGGTCTTTCATAACACCGTTCCGCCACGGTCAGATTTTTCTGGCGGTTGATCCTGATAGGACCACCGGTTCTGCTGCGGTACCAGCGGACGGTTCATTTTCCGCTACCACGGCGGTCGGAATGGTGTTCCGACCGTCATCCTAATGGACCCCTAAGTGCCCAGAGACTCCAACTTCCTGTTCCTGTCCAGCAGGCTTCTCACAGTGCTTTGTCCATCTACTGGTCACTTTTCATTTAGATTTGGAGCTGGAAAGATCCCTCTCCTTGTCTACTGCAAATATATCATTGGATGAAAGGACTTTGCATTTGAGATTTCACAAGTAAGTTCAAAAGTTCTTGTATAAGGGTGTTGTTTGTTTTATAGAGGGCATGCACCAGTATTTGTTTGTATTTTTTTTAGATTTTTCAAAGTTACTGTGGTGAGTGTCCTACATTATTTTCAGCAGTGGCCTTAGTTATATATTTGCATTAAATGTTTTTCTTTTTTTAAGGAACAATGTTGCACAGTTTAGTACATTTTCTCCATCATTATTAAATGTGTAATATATATGTATTTTACTATGTGGCCAAGTCTCCCAAGGGGCCATCAAGTAAGCACAGGTCAGTGCTTTTTGTGCGTGCATGAAACAACTGTTTCTGAGGTCTATGCTGTTTTGAATCCTCATTTAGGGCTGGGATGGCATTGGATTATTTCTAAAATGTGGTGGGAGTTTTGTATTTCAAGGTGTTTTTGTGTACAAAAAGTGTATTGTGGAGTAATATTTGATGCCTTGAGTGAATGTGTATTGAGGAAAAAAATGTATAGTTCAGTTATTTTTTTTTGTGGCATTGCCTAATTAATGGTAGTGTTTACTTCAGTGTTATCATACCTCCTTTGTCTGTCCAGTGTTTGTGTTTGCCTAGGCCACCATTGATTTGTCTTTGTTCTCCATACGATGTGGCGGGGGCCATTTTGTGAAGTCTGTGTCGATAGACCTGAATGTGTTCTCTGTGTTCCCCATTTCTCCTTGCTTGCTGTTATTGTTTGGCTTTGTGGCTGGCAGCCGTTTTCTGCATACTGTCAGTGTGCTTTTGCCATAGGCTTGCATGTCTTCTTTGGTTCCCCATGCTTACTTGCTCAGTGTGATTGTTTGACCATGTGGCACTGACTGGCAGCTGTTTTGTGCATCCAGCCAGTGTGTTTTTGCCATAGGATTGCATGTGTTCTTTGTTCCCCATGCTTCCTTGCTCAGTGTTGTCATTTGACCATGTGGCATTGGCTGGCAGCCATTGTTTGCATTCAACCAGTCTGCTTTTGCCATAGGCTTGCATGTATCCTTTGTTCCCCATGCCTCCTTGCTCATTGTTGTTTTTTGACCATGTGGCCCTCTTGGGCAGCCATTTTGTGCATCAGCTAGTGTGACTTTGCCATAGGTTGGCATGGATGGATGTGATATCAGTTTAATAATATGGTTGATGAACAGTCAGTCAGTCAAATATTCTTTATTCGGTTTTTCACAACCATAAAAGAAGACATTGCATTTCCATGTTAATAGATGATATAGAAATTCATTATCAACATTCTGATTAAACAAGAAATATTTAGAGGAGCAGCCTCAGGTCATGGATCTCAAATATTAAATATGGCTGCATATCTAATACATTAAACTAGATAAACAGCCAACGAAGGATAAGTAAAATACTGTATATACCTAAAACGAATCACAAGGAGGATCATTGTAATATGTATATTAAGAATATGATTTTAATGAACAGTGCTCATATATTGCATGCATTTTTTTATTTTGCACATCTTTGCCTTATAATAGGTTTTTCTCATCCTCCCGTACAGACATTGGCAATTATTGATAGCTTTTTTAATTATAGTTTTTATTTATTTTATCTGTTCTAATTTGTTATATTTTAAAAAATGTTTATTGTAATTTTGTTAATTTTTTTCTTTTTTTCTTTTCATTTAGTTGTTTTTAATTTAAACATTTTTTATATAGTCAATAAAATACAATTTTTTCATAAAAAAATATTACTTTTATTTACATTTTGCCTCGGTTGATCCATTTATCCACCATTCCATCCATCCATCCATCCATCCATCCATCCATCCATCCATCCATCCATCCATCCATCCATCCATCCATCCATTCATCCATCCATCCATCCATCCATCTATCCATCCACCATAAGCACACAGCTTTCAGTTATTTTAGATATAATTCCATTTACTCCTGGACACCCAGGCTGGGGTGCACTTTCAGCAACATCCATTTATTTGATGATTATTCCTTTACCCCCTGGACCACATTGACTGCCATATGCGCACAAACTAACCTGCATTTTTAAAAAGAATAATATTCCATTTACCCATGTAGCTCTTTGAGTGCCACAGGTGTCTCCTTCAGAATATATGGAAATAAAGGAAAGAGCTCTATCTGTATATTGTGTATCATCCTGATGGGGAATGACATTTTCTACTATGGTGTTGTGGTTTGACTTCAAAGCAGTTATTGCCTAAGTAACCAACCACACTAATATTGCCTTTGTCTGTACTAATTCAAACTGCAACAATGCCATGTTTCACTAAATGTTTTTCTTGCTTTTTTGCTTTTAGGTACACAAGAGAAGAGACATCAACCACAGTACTTCCACACAGAAGGCGTGTACATTGATGTCACACGTCAATCCTACAATCTCTTTAGCTTGAGCAGCTTAGTGCAGCTGCCAATTGAAAGCTTTAAGATGGCCCTAAAGAAAGTTGCTCGGCTGTGGGCAGTCCTTGGAAAATTAGGGCTCCCCGCAGAAATTTTGACCTTGATAAAGAGGCTCCATGAGGCTAATTTCGCTAAAATCCAGTGGGGAGGAGTGGGTGAAGTCACCCCAGAGTTCCCGGTTGAACGGGGTGTGCGGCAAGGCTGCACCATGGCTCCCACGCTTTTTTCCTTATACATTAATGGGATAGCTCAATCTATGCTTAGTGCCACCACCGATGCTCCAAAGCTTGCTGGAGTTACTACTCCGATATTAATGTTTGCGGATGATACGTTAATCGTATCAAAAACCCCAAGTGGCTTATAAAGAGCTTTATTAGTCTTTGAGGATTTTTGCCTTGGTCATGGTTTGGAGGTAAACGTGGCCAAGACGAAACTCATGGCTTTTAACCCGCATTCAAGCTTTGGAGGGAGAAAGTTCTTTTTGGATGGGCAACCAATAGAAATGGTCTCTAATTTTGTTTATTTGGGCATACACATAACCAGTAGCAACAAATGGGACAAGCATATAGAGGTAGCCGCCCTGAAGCTTAGGCAAATCTCAGGAACATTAACTAGAGAGCACAAAACATCTTTTACTAAGCCCATAAAACCTGTGCTCCAAGTTTATAAGGCAAAGGCTCTAGGTTCAGCTCTGTATGGGGCAGAACTATGGGGGTTCAACCGGCTGGTTCCTTTAACTTCAGCCAAAAATTCATTCCTCCGTAGTATAACAGGCCTCCCCCAGAGCTCCCCTATGGTTCCAGTAAGGTATGAGCTTGGCAGGAAGGCCATCTTGGACATTGCCAGACTTCGCCCGACTTTATACTGGCGAAGGCTCTGGACTACTCCCGAGCTCTCCCTGTATGCCAAAGGGCTTATGGATGTCATGGATTTAGACGTTTTTCACAAGATTGACTGGCTGAGGCAACTCCGCCAGAACTTGACAGTTTTGGGCATGGTGGGGTTATGGAGCCACCCAGCAACTGCACAGTTTCCCTCTAAGAAAACTATAAAAGCTATTTATTGGGAACGAGTTGATCACCAGGTATGGAGTGGAGCAAACTCCAATGGGATGACTGGTCGCTACCTAGAGGTGAAGACCACGCCCGTCCTTGAGCTATATTGGGACTTGATCACGAAACCCAGAGACAGGAAGCTCTACTTCCAGCTTAGAGCAGGTTCATTACCACTTAAATCTCTTACAGGCAGGTGGTCTAGTCTTCGAGAGGAAATTTGCCCTGCTTGTGGGTTACAGACAGAATCTATTGCTCATTTCCTGTTTGTTTGCCCAGTATTAGTCACTCCTAGACGAGTGTGGTTGTCACCTCTGTGTAGAAATTTGGGCACCAGGAGCAGTGCTGTTGCCTTAAGAATCTTATGCACTAGCACTTCGCCAACTGTTTCTATACCTATAGCTACATTTTTGGGCTGGGCATGGACCCTAAGGGCGCAAGCCTGTGGTAAACACCAGAAACATCCCCTCCATCCAGCCCAAATTGTTGCAACACAGTATGAAATTTCATCAACTGATTCTCCATAACTCTGTTGTTGTTGGGGGTTTATTAATCATGTATTATTAATTTTGACTGTTATCTTGACTTGTTCAATGTTTTTTTTAAAAATTCTTAACGTATTTATTGATGGTTTTCAAAGTTTTAATGGATTTTATATGTTTTGTTTGGACTTATGTTTGTGTCTTTTATGATTTTTTTCTTAAATCGAATAAAGACTAATGATGATGATGATGAAAGTTGCTTCCAAGAAAGTGGCCAGTGAGAAGAAGCAGCTTCCCATCAGTGGCGTGTCGGCCCAAACCTTTTTTGGACCACGTCATATGCCTGCCGCAGCAGCCTCCGGGCAGTAAGCTGAGAACAGTAGTCCTGCATCAACAGCACCACTCCAACCTAAATCCTAGACCATGTCTGTTAATAAGGCAGCCACTACAATCATGGTGACACTGATTGGCAGTAAATTTGAATTGGATTCGTCCCTTTCACAAAGTAGCACCCAGTCGTTTCAGGAAACAGAGCAAAAGGGACAGCAACCACAGCCAGCAATACTACATCTTATTGTTGTTGGATCAGAACAGGAGGTTGAGCTTCCTGCTGATCAAGACCTTCCTCTTTTAGAATCATTGTCTTCCAGATCTCCAGCAAGCAAAAGGAAGGGTACTACTCTGCCATCGGCTCCAAGCACCATTTCTTATGATGTTAGGGACATGGAGTGGACCCTGAAGAGTCCGAGAGACACCAGGAGAGGCATGGGAAAATAAAAGTTCCTGAAAGCGTTAGAATTATGGAAGGGGATGATGAGGAGGATGATGATGATGACGAGTTAGTCATTGTGGATGGTCACACAGTGGAGTTCGACATTGCTATTTAACCTGCTCAGAGTGATACGACACATGTAGCACCACCAAGTCCCATATTTGCAAAGCCACAGCTGAGACCTGCACTAACCACTACCTCAGTAGAACTATGCACTGCAGAGATGCAATCGACAACATGACCACCTACCTCCAGCTCTTCTTCAGGCTTTGGCAGTGACACAGTAAAAAAGTCCTCCTCCCCAGTGTGGGACTTTTTTTACGGTTAGCAAAGCACCTTGCACTAAGTTCCATTTGCCACAAAAATGTTCACTGAGGTAAGCCTGGTACCAATTATGGTACTGGTAGCCAAATGACCATATGAAAAAACACAAAGCAATCCGGTAGGAGGTGCACCTTAAAGAAATTGCTGAACGTGGTTGTGGTGGTGAAGGTGAGGAGAGCCGGGTAACATAAGCTACAAGTCCAATCACGGTGGGAGGTGATGATGAGAAAGAAGAGGGCGACATCCTTATGCAAAGCAGACCTGTCACTAGCAGTGTGGCAGCAGAATCCACTGCCTCAGCAACTTCACAATGGCTCAAGAAACAGAGTTAGATGGAGACACCACAGCATACAGTGACTGCCCCAACACCACCGCGAGCTAGGATTCTACCACCACCTACTTCTCAAAAGTCACCCACGTCATTGGCCCCAGAAAAGAAGCAAAGATTACAGGCTCCTATAATGGGTAAGATTAGGCAGGAAGGGCCCTACAACCATAACCGCCTAACAGCACGCTTGTACAATGGGAAGCTGGCAAAAATGTTAGCGCTAGACCTCCTCCCTTTTTTGGTCAAGCCTACATTGCTTGAGCTGCAGGATGGTCTGTTGTATGTACTTTGTGGGCTCTGGAGTATTGCCGCAGGACTTGTCTGCTTCCACTGTTTTACTTTCTCCTTAGGGCCTTTTTTTAACACAGCATCTATCCTAGGCTCTTCTTTGGGTGCGTCTTCAGCTTTGGCACTGTATTTTAGTGAATCGTAGCACCCTCCTTCCCTGTTGTTCCTTTCATCCTTCTCGCATCCTCCTCCATTTGTTCCACCCCCTCCCGGCCTCTCTCCCACCCTGTTTTCATGTCTTCCCAGTCCCTGCAAATTGTTGCGCCAGCATTCCATAAATTGCTTATTCTCGTTTCCCACAACCCTTCCTTGTTATTTTGGCTATGTTCCATGAACTTTGAATAAAGACCCATTTTACAGAACAAAATAAATTATTAATTTGGGTGCGTCACATGACCCAGCAATAGATGCATGTGGACCGTAAATTATGCTTGTGGTAGAAAGACGCAGACACAACGTAACAGAGGGGCGGTCCCGAACACAGCCTCTGGCACAGAGTGGTGGGGGCGATGCTGCAGGGTCTCCAGGAGGTGCTGTAGGGGCATGAGAGGCTCGTCGGAACAAGCAAGGTTATAGAGCAGCTGCAATATCTTTTGTTCATTAAATGAGAAGCAGGCTTTAAAGGGGTTCGCTTGTATGTGAGTAACTATTTTTAAGCAGGATGGTGTGAATGAAGTCAAATACATGACAGACACATATATGATGTGTACATTGATTTAGAAATACACAAACTCCTTCCTGAATTCTTGGTCTCATCTGGTTGGTATATTGTATGGCTTGTGATATGCACACCTTCTCACAAATAAGCAGGGCCTATCCACATCTATGAGACCCATTTACCTTTCTGAGCAAATTCTGATTCAGAGTCAAACTCCTGTTTGCAAACGTGGGATTAAAAGAAGTCCACCTATTGTGCATCCTTCGAGTTATTGCCTGCCTAATTTACACCTAGATGTGGGCGAGCCGCTGAAAGCTTGAACCTGAAGCCTGTCTCCGCTGTTGGAACCTGGAGCCCAGATTTTATTATGGTTCTGCCTGCACCACCGCTCATCTCCCTTCATGCACAAAGAGGTAAAACAAAGCACTAATATTTGACTTACAAAGGAGACACAAATAGATATCAGTTTAGTGGCTGGTTTGTACAAAGTGAAACCAGAAAACCTGCATTAAACATGGATTTCCTGCCTAACCAACATGAGTGATCGTGGGCAAAAATTAAATTTTATTGATCCTCCTTTTTCTTCACTATTGCAAAAAAGCGACACTTCAAAATCCTGTGTTACAAATAGAAGCTGTACAAAAAAATATTGTGTTTGATTTTAAAGACTATAATGTTACATTATCTACAAGTATCTTGACCACATAGAGGGCGCACATGACAAATGGTTTGCCTCATAGTTCACTAACGGCGCTTTCACCAGGGTGGGAGCGGGGGCAAACAGGTTATAAGTTCATGCCTAAAAACTATCACTTTTATTAAGTACATCCCACTGCACTTGTTTAATGGACACATTAATGTCAAAGGTTCCACATGTGAAAGAAAGCCAATTTTTTGACCTGTGAATTGACTTAATAATATTTTATCTGATGTTTGTTGTATGATTTACAAAGCAAACATTTTGAGGGCTCGGCTCGCATAGTGACTCAAAGAGCCAAGCCAAACCCTTAGCTCAGGTCTGGCTCAGCTCGCCCTAGTAGTTTGCTGGATGCCCTTTTCTGTTTGCACCACATACAATATGGCAGAAATACTTACAGGCAAACTGCGTAATTCCCGAGTTTGAGCATGTCCAAAAGAGGTGTAGAGGGGGGCATGGACAATTATCACATGATACAATTAGAGCAACCTCTTATCTGGCCTATCTAATTTCAAAAGTGGTGATTACTCAAACAAGACATTTCCCCATGAGACAAAATCTCAGCACAAACACTACTTAGTAGGACAAATTCTACACACAGAAACTGCTTTCATTCTAATTGTTTTTATTTATCAAAAACATTTGTATTTTTGTTTTTTTAATAATTGTATATTTTTTGAATATTTTAAACTCAAGTGCTCATAAAGATATTTAGAAATAAAGACAAATTCATATTATATTTCAATTGAAAGAAAGATCACAGGTTGATTCTACCCATTTTGATACACATTATATTAACCCCCAAAACAGAACACCGCCAGCCTTCCATTCTCGCCTATCATTCTCATCACACATACCATCAATCATACTACACAAAAATAACAGTAAAATGACAATAAAAGCACATCTATGGTGGGGTCCTATTCGCTGTTGCTATCCATCATAGTTGTCAGAATAAAGATTTAAGCATTCACTGATCCATTAAGTTTGTTTCTGGTTAATTTCTCTTTAGCTAGGTCTCTTTGGTTGGTACACACACAATATCCTGCTGTTTCAGCCTCTTGGAACATGGTATTATTATCTCAGGACTGCAGTTCAAAATAATTGGGTCTGCTGGCACTCATCTCGCTTATTGACTTGATAGACACATTTTTTACCTCATATATTTACATCTTTGCACTAATAATGGACAAAATGTGTTTCTCATTAGATACCTATATAGCGGATATTGTAGGTGAAATTGTAAACACAGACATAGAGGTGCTCCTCTGCATGGTCTGGCAAAGTGCACTCGAAGAACTTAACAGGGCTGTGTGCCACCTGCTCGTGCAATTCGCTTTATTTTTTGGTTAACCTTCTATGGGGAGAGGGCAAGCAGGCCCTCAATCACTCAGATGCTCAATAATCCACAACTATCGGATGAACTGTAGTGGCAACTTCATTGGCTGTGACCTCAGAACATCTACTTTAGTCTCCAACACCACTTGCTGACAGCAGCCAACCCACCAGTAACCTGGGGGCCTAAATGACAATTACTGGACCTCGGGGCACAGCCAAAGTGAACAAGAATATATCCAATCAGGAGGAAATGCAGCCTGTCTCTCAAGGTATGGAAAATGGGTGCCCCAGAGCTCATGGGGGCTGCCTCACTTCTACTCTATCTACATAATTCTACAGCAAACCATGCCACATAATTACACTACACAAATCCACTCCACACCACACCACAAAATTCCATGCCACACAATTCCACAACGAACTAATCCAATCCAACCCACATAATTCCACTACACACCACGTAAATACACTCAATAACACATAATAAAAGACATTGCCAGTTGTAATGCCAATAGCTTTAACTCAATAAGAATGCGAGACTGGTTGCATTTCCAATGCTTGTTCTTTTGTGGAAGGAGTGGGCTTTTTAGAATTTGTGTCAGCCATCTGCCCAAAATGGAAGGTTCCAAGTCAGACTTATTTTCAATCAATCAATCAATCAATCATTTGTAGAGCACACTACATACCCGCGAGGGTCTCAAGGTGCTGGGAGAGGGGGAGGGGGCGCTACTGGTCAAACAGCCAGGTCTTGAGTAGCCTCCTGAAGGTCAGCAGGTCTTGGGTCTGTCGTAGGCTCAGTGGGAGGGTGTTTCAGGTCTTGGCGGCGAGGTGGGAGAAGGATCTCCCGCCGGTGGTTGTTCTCCGGATGCGAGGGACGGTGGCGAGTGCGAGGTCGACGGAGCGGAGCTGGCGGTTGGGAATGTAAAAGGAAAGTAATCTGTTAAGGTAGGCTGGGCCGGTCTTGTGGAGTGCTTTGTGTGCGTGGATGAGGAGCTTGAAGGATATCCTCTGGTTGACGGGGAGCCAGTGCAGGTTTCTCAGGTGGGGGGTGATGTGGCTGTGGTGAGGAACGTCGACGATCAGTCATGCAGATGCATTTTGGATGTGTTGCAGTCGTTTGATGAGCTTGGTCAGGGCCCCCGCATAGAGGGCGTTTCTGTAGTCGAGTCTGCTGCTGACGAGGGCCTGGGTGACTGTTCTTCTTGTAGCTGTCAGGATCCACCTGTAGATTTTGTGGAGCATGCGGAGGGTGTTGAAACAGGAGGAGGAGACGGCGTTGACTTGTTTGGTCATGGAGAGCGTTGAGTCAAGGATGATTCCCAGGTTGCGTGCGTGGTTGGTGGGTGTTTTGGCTGCCCCCAGTGCCGTCGGCCACCAGGAGTTGTCCCAGGCTGAAGGGTTGGAGCCGAGGATGAGGACCTCCGTCTTGTCCGTGTTCAACTTCAGTCGGCTGATCTTCATCCAGTCGGCGATGGCCTTCATTCCTTCATGGAGGTTGGATTTGGCGGTGATGGGGTCCTGGGTGAGGGAGAGGATCAGTTGAGTGTCGTCGGTGTAGGAGATTATGTTGAAGTCGTGCTGTCGGGCGACGTGTGCGAGCGGGGCTATGTAGATGTTGAACAGTGTCGGGCTGAGGGAAAATGCCTGGGGTACACCACAGATGATCTCGGGAGTTTCGGATCAGAATGGGGGAGGCGTATGCTCTGGGTTCTGCCGGAGAGGAAGGAGGTGGTCCATTCCAGAGCCTTGTCTCGGATCCCATCGGCATGGAGGCGTGCGCGTAGTGTGTGGTGGCAGACGGTGTCGGAGGCAGCAGAGAGGTTCAGGAGGATGAGGGCCGCAGTCTCACCGTTGTCCAGCAGGGTCCTGATGTCGTTGGTGGCAGCGATGAGGGCAGTCTCGGTGCTGTGGTTGCTGCGGAACCCTGACTGGGTAGGGTCCAGGATTCTGTTTTCTTCAAGGTATCGGGTTAGCTGTCTGTTGACGATCTTCTCGATGACCTTGGCCGGGAATGGAAGCAGAGAGATGGGCCGGAAGTTCTTGAGGTCTCTTGGGTCCGCCTTGGGTTTTTTGAGTCGGGCGTTGATCTCGGCGTGTTTCCAGCTCTCTGGGAAGGTCGCGGTCTCGAGGGAGAGATTGATGACATAGTGCAGATGGGGTGCGATGGAGCTGCTGGCTTTGTTGAAGATGTGGTGCGGGAATGGGTCTGATGGGGAGCCGGAGTGGATTGTGCTCATGGTCTTGATGGTGTCATCGATGCTCCTGTTGGCCCAGGCTAGCAGGGGGTCGTGGTCGATTGTGTGCGGAGAGGCAGTTGTGTTGATGTCTGTTGGGGCTGTCTGGGTGCTGAAGCTGTCATGGATGTCTGCTATCATGCAGTGGAAAAAAGTGGCGAGGGAGACGCACAGGGTTTGCGACGGCGGGATGTCGTTGGTGTTGGAGCTGGGGTTGGAAAGTACCTTCAGGATGCTGAAGAGCTCCTTGCTATTGTGTGCATTGTTGTCGAGGTGGTCTTTGAAGGAGGTCCACTTGGCAGTCCTGATGAGGTGATGGTGGTTGCGGATGGCGTTCTTGTGGGCTGCGTGGCTGTCCGGAGTCTGCTCACTGTGACATTTCTTCTCTAGTTTCCGGCAAGCTCGCTTGGAAGCTAGGAGTTCTGGGGTGAACCAGCTGGCCCTCTAGCTGGTGTCTCTGTAGGAGGGTTTCTTCAGTGGGGCGAGGGTGATGGCGCAGTCGTCGATCCAGCGTCTGAGGCTGTGGACAGCGTCGTTGGTGTTGGAGGGTTTGGTGGGTGGGCTGAGAGCGAGGTTTGCGTGTAGTAGGTCTTCAGTGAATTTGCTCCAGCAGCGGCGAGGGATCTGTTGGGAGCGGTGGTGAGTGGTGTGTTTCTGGTAGGGGAAGTGGATGCAGCTGTGGTCGGTCCAGAGGAGTTCGGTGGTGTGGCTGAAGGAGACATGGGAGCTTAAGGAGAGGACCGGGTCGAGCGTGTGGCCGGCCGAGTGGGTAGGCGTTGTGACGAGTTGCCTGAGTCCGAGGTTGGCGAGGTTATCGATCAGGGTGGTGGAGTTGCTGTCGTGGTTGTTCTCAAGGTGAAAGTTCAGGTCTCCGAGGAGGATGTAGTCTGTGGAGGTCAGGGCTTGCGTGCTGATGAAGTCAGCAATGGAGTAGCTGAATTGGGGTCGGGGTCCGGGGGGTCTGTAGACGAGAGTGCCTCTGAGGGTGGAGTTGGGGTCTGTGTGGATCCAGAAATGCATGTGTTCGGCAGTGCTGAGAGTGTCGTCGGTGCTGGTCGAGACCCTGATGCTGTTCTTGTCGACGACGGCGATTCCTCCTCTTTGGGTGATTTTGTAGCCATGTGGGATGGCAATGCCGATGTCGGGTGCAGAGGAGATGTTCATCCTGGTCTCTGTCAGGAAGGCGACTTGCAGGGATGAAATGTCGAGCAGGTCTGAGAGCTCAACGGCATGTTTGCGTGCGGAGCGGGTGTTCAGTAGGAGGCATCGGAGGTGATTGTGGCCTTTATTGGCGGGTGGTTCGGCAGCTCTGAGGCTGGTGTAGCTGCAGTTCCGGCGGGTGAAGGGATCCTGTGTGCGTTTCGGGCGGCTTTGAAGCAGGTGTGGGTCTGTGCGGAGTTGAGAGCGTGGAGTGTGCTGGCATTATAGCGGCGGCGGTCGTTGTGGCGGGTGCGGGGGCTAGGGGTTCTAGCGCTGGGCGCGGCCCGGGCAAGGACGGGTGCAGATGGGCTTGCCTTAGGTGCAGTGGCCGCCATTTATGGGGAGGTGGGAGGGAGGAGCAGCTGGGAGGCGGGAGGTGGGAGGCGGGAGGCAGGGGCAGGGGCAGTGAATGAGCAGTGAGGGGGTGGGGCTGCAGGGGACGCAGCAGTGGGAACGGGTGCAGCGAGGGCACCGAAAGCAACCGTACACAAATCAGGGGGCAAAAAGGGGGAACAGAAGGCAAAAGAGGGCACAGAATGAAGGGGCAGCGAGGGTAACAAAAGAAAAACGGGCACAGAAAAGAATGCAGGCACAGGGGGGAGACAGACAACAGCGGTCACAGACAACAGAAGACAGTAAGGGCAGTACAGGGAAAGACAGCGACAGTGATACAAACCTAAGGCCTACCACTGGCCCCCAGGGATGAGGCGCAGGTGGGAGCCTGCGGGTGGAGGAGGGCCTGAACTTCTTCAGCAGCAGCAGCTGGGGCAGGATCAGGACACACAGGCGGAGCTGTTTGGTGGGGGAGCGACCTACCTAACAAGCGGCCACCATATATGGGGAGGTGGGAGGGAGGAGCAGCTGGGAGGCGGGAGGCAGGGGCAGGGGCAGCGAATGGGCAGTGAGAGGGGTGGGGCCACAGCGGCAGGAACGGGAGCGGCGAGGGCACCGAAGGCAACCGGGCACAAATCAGTGGGGAAATGTCGGGGAACAGAAGGCAAAAGAGGGCACAGAATGAAGGGGCAACGAGGGGAACAAAAGAAAAACGGGCACAGAAAAGAATGCAGGCACAGGGGGGAGACAGAGTTGCTGTTCCAGGGCTGCATCCAGTGCTGCATCCCGTGCTAAATCACGATGTGCTGCAATTTGTTGGACAAGCTTTACCACAAAGTGCTGTTTACACTATCCAGCTGACCACAGACATTTGGACCAGTGCTGTCAGGCAACTGATTAAATGTGCATCACTGCACCCTGGATCTCTTTTGGTGGGGTAAAGCAAAAGATATCTACAGGTCTTATCCCAGAAGAAAAGTTTAAGAACATTCAGCGGCATGCAACAGTGGCTATGTTGCCATGGACACATCATATACAGCTGTAAACATCTTGGACAAATTTAACAGTAAGGTGTCTGAATGGCTGAAACTTAGAGGTCTCAGAATTGGATTTGTTGCCACGGACAATGGCAGTAACATAGTCCAGGCCATGGCAGACAGTGGCTATTTCAGGATCCTGTGTTTGGCACATTGCATCAACCTTGTGTTGCCAGATTTTCTCAAAAAGAAGACATAGTCAGCAACATACTAAATACCTGCAGAATAATCGGCACTCATTCTTTTAAAGCGTATGCAGTTGCGGATTATTCAGTGTGCTAATAGAGTACCAGTGAAAGCCCTGATACAGAAGGTGCCAACATGTTTAAACTCGACCTATTACATGTTGCAACGTCTGTTTGAGCAGTACAACATATTAATGACTATGTCATTCAAAGAGGATGGGAGGTAGTTGGGAAAGTTATGGCCATGGATGCGGACAAATGAGGCAAAGTTAAATGACTGTCACAGATGCTACTCCCTTTTGAGCTTTTCTCACAGGAAGTTAGCAAGGAGGACAGTAGGAAGGAGCCAAGCTATCCCATTGGTGCATCGGCTACAAGACAAGCTAATGAAGTTGTCTGAAAGGTTCGGCCCTTCACAGAAGTGCATGCCTTGGTTGAGGGCTTACCCTTTCAATTGGATTCCAATGCAAGGCAGCAAGATAACATCATCTCGTCCAAATAATATTTCTGCACCACACTACTTGATCCGTGGTACGAGAAAATTGTGCCTACTTTCATTCCTTTTTCTGAATGGGATGTTTCAAAATATAAGAGGTGATTGTTGAGGAAGCCGGAGACCTGGAAAAAGAACGGCTGGAACTTAGAGTCCCATCTCACAGTTCTGAGGTGCCACCTTCAATGTACAGAGAGGGCAGTCTTGTCTCACAACAGCCAACAACACCATCAACTAGAACACCAGCAACAACAGCAACAGAAGAACCCGACCCAACCTATGAATTGTGTTGGTATCACTCGACAGTGTTTAAGTCAAGTTCAGAGGCAATGGCAAAAGAGGTCAAACAAGTGGTACCACCGATGACCATCCAGAGGATGTTCCAGGAGTATATGGAGGATCCAAAAGAGGTCTATGTGTATATACCATTGATATATTGGCATGGGAATAAAGTATCTGACTTGTCTGTAGCCACTGTATGTGCTAGCTGAGCGTGTGTTCAGTGTAGCTGGTGCAGTTGTTGCAGTGAGAAGGACCAGTCTCTTGCCTCAAAATGTGGAGAGATTGACCATGATCAAAATGAACCAACATTTCAAACCACACAATTACAATGTTCCTGAAACAGCAGAGGAGGAGGACAAGGACTGGTCAGTCTCAAGTTTGTTAGCTGACCAACCTCTGGGTAAACCACCTGAGACCGAGGCCAAACTCTACTTCCCAGACTGAATATGCCTGTGCCACCACAGAACTTTTAAATTATTATTTATTTCCCCTTGAACTTCTTTCTTTGAAAAAAGAAAAAGAAGTAGCTAGTGCAACATTATGTTTTTGTCAGATTTATGCTGCCCCACTATTTTTAGTAACATATATTTCCAGATTTCAATTGGACCAGTGTGCAGTGAAGAAACCACCATTATTTCCTCATGACATTGGAGACAATGCCTGACTCCCTCGCATACCTATCCTTTGTTGCATCACTTAGCATGGCTGCCTCCAATGATCGTTGATTTACAAGTGTGCCAATAACAAATTCCGACTTGTTGCCTGTGTCAAACATACAACTGTTTGCCTACTACCTAACCAAGAGTGATGGACATTCCTGAGGAAAATGCAGATGTACCACCTAATTTTGAATACAGTATAATTTTTCTTTTAACAATCATATTTTTAGAACTGGATGGTTTCGCTCATCCACAGTTTAATTCTTTCAAACCTAGAAAACAGAATATTCTTATATCTGATAACTTGGGTCTCTGGGGCAGAAGAACTGTTTACAATACATTTAACTGTACTGTGCCATACTAATTCCTTTGTTTCCTTCTAAAGCAGATTGATGGTGATAATGTTATGCTCATCACCCAGATGAATATTGTCTGTGAGTAGTGTTTGGTTTTGTCACACCTTTCCCCAAATCCCCTTTCCCATCTATTCATCAAATCCTTTGCCCTGGGCTGTGTGATTTATTGAGGCGTGACTTAATTTATACCACAAATAGATCACACATTTGATGAGGTACATGTGGTGAAAACAATACCAACTCACTGCTGAATCTTCTTTTTCCTGGGTAATAGCCCACACATGCCCCATTTTACCCACCCGCCCATAAAAGCAATCTATAATTTAGATCTAGAATAAGAACATCATGAGTCAATATCATCATTCAGGCCATGTGTTCTGTTACGTAAACGCTTAACCTTGTCCACTCCTGACTCTGACTCCATTCCTCCTGACTCAAAGATTTTGTAAGTTTGGCTTTAAATACTAGCTCCCCATTGCCCAGAAGAATTTACTATTGCAACTTTTTGTTATTATATGATGTCGTCTTTGTTGTGTCATTGTGGTAGCCTTGTCTCAGTCTTTCTAAACTTATTATATTATAATATATTAATACGACACTAACTGTGATGGATAATACTCTGATTAATCCTACAGATGGAGTTGACCTATATGGAAGTAGGACCTCACTTGTGATTCCTTCCCTGTTTGTGCCCTAGCCTGCTATTACTACTGACACCACCATGGCACCCTGGAAAACCCTGTAGTAAGAACACTGAGAGAGGTAGCAACCCTTGCTTCATCTATCCAGGTAAGAGAAAAGAACTATAGAGCATTGTTGTGGTCAATATAGGCAATTGCAATCCCCCTAGTGCTCAATATAGTTACTGAGGGTAGTAGGGGTACCGTACAACTAACTATACACCTTTTCAAGCAGACAGCACTAAAAGGCAGCAGTGCAAAGTAAACCCTTCAAAAATGATTTGAGGCATAAATAAAGTAAAATAATTCTTTTTTTGTTGACCAATTTTAACAAAAGGACCCACCCATTCTACCCACAACAGGCCCGAGCCCTCTCCCTAGACAAATATCCCCTTACCCAACGAATTCCAAAATCAAAATATCCAATGAAAAACAAAGTCCAAACAGTCCCAGTCCCAACTCCCATCACTACCACCCTCTCCACCGCCAACAAGTCCCTGCTACCAAAACAAATAATAAAAAATGGTCTGAAGAAGAGTGCACTAATTCACATGGCGGGCAAGAAGGTGTTGGAGGTGACCCGCCATCAGTGCCATTCTGGCCTTGAGACTCGGCAGCCTCAGCAGGATGTGGCACGTATTGTGGTCTGCCATTGAGCTTGAGGTGGGCAGCAGTGGTGGTACAATAACGGGCGGCTGCCAGTGACACCGGTTCTGGCGGGAAGCTGGATGCACTGGTGGCTGGCTAGGGCCCTGGGTAGCAGCAGCAGCTGCCTCTTTCTCCGCCTCCAGGGCCACCAGACACTGGTATTCCCCATATATGGCCTCGAGCCTTTGCTGCCACAACCAGGCCGCTATCTTTTTACAGAATAGTGGGCTGTCACTGATCATCATCCTATGACTATGTGTTGGCTAGTGAGCCACTTATACTTTGTAAATGCCACATTATTTGAAGCAGACACACATTGCACAACCAACACTGCAGTGCTGAATTGAACCATGCAGATGTTAGGTCATGATGGCACTGGAAAAATGCCAATGGTAGAGACGGGAGGTGATGATTGATGATGGGTGGAATACATAATATTTGCCTTATTTAATAAATACAGTGAGTCAATGGAGTAGACAGACCCCCGCCCTATGAATCAAAGCTTTCGTAAAACCATTCCAAGCAGGTTAAGTAGGTGAGCACGCTCCTCTCGGGAAGCTCCCTTGTTTCTTCGACAGATTATCCATTTATTTATCTCATTGTTCCAGTATTCTTCACCCTTTGGATTAGATATACAACATTTAAGCTTTGCAATCTCTCATCCAGTCTTTTACAATTGAAGACCACACCATCCATCCATATATGTCCATCCATCCAAACACAGTTTTCACCAACATCCATTTACCCACCCACGCATCCTTTCACCCATTCGCCCTTTCACCCGCCCAGGCAGACATCCTTTCACCCATATACCCTTTCACCACTCATCCATGCATCCTATCACCCACCTATGGATGCATCATTCACTCACGCATTCTTTCACTAATATACCATTTAACTCATCCTTTCTCCTTCCATCCTATTTTTCCCTTTTCCATCATTATTAACTTTTTTCTGCTGAGTTGCCGATAGAAGAGGCCATTAACTCAAATCGGTTCGCTGAGTCTTACAGTACCAGTCCACAAGATTTATAAGGGAAGAAGGAAAGCGTACCCACAAAGCAGAAGAAAGAAAGCTACAGACAGACTAGTACAGGCAGTTTGAAGTCAAGTACACAAACCTAAAGTATAGTAACTAATAACCAAATTTACAAGAAAGTGACTCAGATATGCACTGCAAGCAATTTGGCTGCGCCCCACTGAGTCACTTTCAAAGCACAGGGATGTGTCATATTTACGATAATATGTCACATCCCTGTGCTTTCCCATGCGCTGGCACACAATTGGCTGCCTTGCGCCAACACAGGCACCCTTGCACCATGCACCATGGTTCACGGGCACCTGCTTTGCAGGAAGATGTTTTTGTGCAATCAGGGACTTCTTCCTGCACAAAATCAGGAGAGATGTTTTCCTCTTTCTATGTGTGCTGCAAAATGCAGCATGCATAGAAAGCGGAAACAACGAGGAGAAATGAAAACATTTCTCCTTGTTGCACCTACCTACGCCTCCCCTGGGGAGGCATAGGTTTCTGACACATTCTCAGTGTGAGACCGGCCTCGTGGCGTGGGCCCTCCCGACCAGCAAGTTACACTACAACCACGCCGAACCTCGTGGGCACGGCCTCCCGGCTTCCGTAGACCAACATCCCGAGGGCCGACCAGATCCCCAACACGCATGCCCGGCCGAGGGAGAACAAAACCCCCCCCCCAACCAGACCGAGAGGCGCCGACCCTGTCACACCTCTGGTCTCTCCCCCGAGGGAGGTTTCGATCGACCACCAGGCCCCCGGTGAGCGGGCGCCTCGCCTGCTGAGTATCTGGAGTCCCTCCCAGACCCACCTGAACAGATCAAGGGGCCGAGCGACAGGAAACCCCGACACACCGCCCCCCAGGCACCAGACCCCTCTCCGCGTGGACTCCAGACTTCAAAGAGGAGGGGGAGTATAACAAGGGGTGCTGAAGGGACGAGAGGCAGAGGAGACCTGGACTGACGAGAGCCTGCGGACTTGGTCGCGGCTCGATCGCTCCCCGAACAGAAGAACGCTACCCGAACTCTGAACCATCTGAGCCCTGCTGACGCTGTCGCGGCTCCCCGAACTCTGAACCATCTGAGCCCTGCTGACGCTGTCGCGGCTCCCCGAACTCTGAACCATCTGAGCCCTGCTGACGCTGTCGCGGCTCCCCGAACTCTGAACCATCTGAGCCCTGCTGACGCTGTCGCGGCTCCCCGAACTCTGAACCATCTGAGCCCTGCTGACGCCGTCGCGGCTCCCTGAACTAAGACCCTCCGGTGCCTGCTGAGTGACTCGCGGCCCGCTCCTCCAAGAAAATCGGCAGAGATCGCCGAAAGAAGCAACATCCCCTCAGCTCGAGGATTGAGAGCTGGGCGCCGGATACCTCGCAGAGACACTGATTGAAAGACTGTCCCGCTACCCCTTTTCCCGCCATCATAAGATCGCTGCCGCTTGTGGCATTAATCCTGCACCTACCTGCCGGATCATAAAGATCCCTGATAACCACCGATAAAAGCTTATTATCTTGCAACGATTTACTGTGTGGTGTCCCTCTATCCGCAGAAGAGAGAAGCGTAGCGCGTGCGATCCTAGGTGCGAGACCCTTCCAGGAAGGGCCTCCCTGCTCTTGCTCGGCCTAACTGGGAAAGGTGGGCCTCAGGGTGGTCAGGAACACATTCCGCAGCCTCCCCGGGGAACGTCTTCCAACATTTGGTGGCAGCGACGGGATCCGAGCCAACACCTAGAGATCGTGCAGTAGACGGCATACGCATCACCAAGAAGGATGGAAGGAGAAACTTCCCTAGGTGCCGCAGGCACCAACCCGAGCACGGCATTCCAAAAAGACCAGTTAGAATCTTATACACACCGAGAACTGAAACAATTTTGCAAAGACTTTGGAATCGCTACCACCGGACTAAGCACGAAAGAGGACTTCCAGGGGGCATTAAAAACCTGGGTCGAGGCAGAAACTCCCAGGACACAAACAGAAGGAGAACCTCCCAACGAACCACGAAGCAACCCGGGGAGGAACGGCGCCCCCGAGAGGGGCCTATCCCCAGAGGAACTAGCGGACCGAGAAAGAGATCGCAACCACGAACTAGAACTAGCAAAATTAAAAATCGAAGGAGAGCTAAAGCTGGCTGAGAAAAAACTGGTGGTGGAACAGTTACGCCTACAAGGAGAACTAGAGGAAAAGAAACGACAGGGCGAACACGACGAGAAAAAACTCCAACTAGAGCACGAACGTAGACTAAAAGAAATCGAGCTCAAGGCTAAGAAGGCGGAGGCCCGACCCTCGGAAACCCAACCCATCTCCTCCACCGTGGAACCAAAGGTCCACATCCCCAAAGATGTGGTGAAAGAATACTATAAGAACGACGATATTCAGCAATGGTTCAAGGCCTACGAAGTCGCCATGACCTCCCACCGAGTCCCGCAGAAGGACTGGGGGGATGGGCTGTGGGGCCGGTTCCTGAGCGAGGGGAGAGATACCCTGCTGGACCTGCCCTCCACCGTGATGAACTCCTACAGTCACATGAAAGAGGCTCTAGTAGCCAGATATGGGCTCACCCCTGAAATGTACCGGCAACGGTTTAGAGACTGCAAAAAGATACCCGGTACCACCTGGGTGGAGTACGTGAACTTCTACAGCCGGGCCTTGGACGGATGGATCAAGGGCAGCAAGGTCTCCACCTTCGAGGAGCTGTTCGACCTAATCGCATGGGAACACTTGTCCGCGAATTGCTTCGTAGAGCTGCGCCAGCACCTCCTGGACAGCAAACTCACAGACCCTCGAAAACTGGCCGTCGAGGCTGACCGATGGGTGAACACCCGGGCCTCCCGGGGCCCCGTGGGGGACTACGGTCGCCACAGTCAGGGAGCCCCCCGCCAGAGGGGCGGAGGGAATCAAGGCCGGCAAAGGGAGCTTCCGGGGGGATCCCCGCTCAGCCCTCCCAGAGGACAATCTCCGCCCTTTCCAGCTCCACCTCCGGCCAGCACCGGGCCACCAGGGAGGCCGGGGCCCCGAGTGAGGATCACCTGCTTCCGCTGCCAACAGACCGGACACTATGCCAGCGACCCCCAGTGTCCCCTGTACCAGCGGTCCACCACAACAACCCCGCCGACTCGACAGATGGCCTCCGTAGCCCTGGGGGAAGAGATAGAAGACTCCGAAGAATGGGAACCAGCCGCCATGGCCTTGGTCTCCCTAGGGGATCGAGAGATGGTCCCCGGAACGTCCCTGTCCGCCAACACGAAGAAGTACCGACAGCAGGTGACGGTCAATGGTCACCGCATCGAGGGCCTCCGGGACACGGGGGCGAGTGTCACGGCGGTTCATTGTCACCTGATCTCCGAGGATCAGATCCTGCCTGGCGCCTTTTGTCCCGTCATATCATCAGACAATTCCGAGAGCCTCTGTCGGATGGCCCTAGTCCCCTTCGAATGGGGGGGAGTCACCGGCAAGTTAAAAGTGGCGGTCTGAACCTCCCAGCCCATGGACTGCCTCCTGGGCAATGACCTTGAGAACTCCCCGTGGGGACAAGTGGAACGAAGAGCCCACCTCGAGATGATGGGCCTCCCCGAGTGGGTATGCGCCACCACTCGCTCAATGACTCTCCGGGCACCTCCCTCCGAGGGGGAAGAGCCCATGCCGCTAGACACCGCCACCACCCCCGAGATCCAGAATACACCACCAGAGGCCAACGACCCCCTTCTGGACGAACCGACCGCTCCCGACGAAGGGTTAGTGCCTTCCGACCCCGAAGCCCTGACGCACCTCGAGGACCTGCCAGAACTGTCCCAGTGGCCCTGCGAAGGGGGCCCCTCCCGTGAAGAATTCTGCCAAGAACAATCCACCTGCCCGTCCCTCATCGGACCCCGACAACAGGCCGAGGCCCAAGCAGCAGACGACCAGACTGGCACCCACTGGGTATACTGGGAGGACGGCCTCCTGTACAGCGAACAGAAGTCGGCCGAGTTGGGATCGGCCCGGGTACTAGTGGTACCCCTACGCTTCCGAAGTCTCCTCCTGGGCCTGGCCCATGATGTACCCCTGGCCGGACACTTAGGCCAAGATAAGACCTACCAACGGCTCGTCACCCACTTCTATTGGCCCAAGATGCGAGCAAATGTGGAGGCCCACTGAAAATCCTGCCCCACGTGCCAGGCCAGCGGAAAGAGTGGGGGCAAGCGCAAGGCTCCGCTCCAGCCCTTCCCCGTCGTCAGTACCCCTTTTGAGCGGGTAGGAATCGACATTGTGGGACCGCTGGACCCCAAGACCGCCCAGGGCCACCGGTTCATTCTCGTCCTAGTGGATCATGCCACCCGTTACCCCGAGGCCATCCCTCTCCGCACCGTGACGGCCCCCGTGGTGGGCCGGGCCTTGATGGGGATCTTCTCCCGCATGGGGTTCCCCCGCGAAGTCGTGAGTGACCGGGGTACGAACTTTATCTCCCGTTATATGAAATCCCTCTGGCAGCAGTGCGGAGTATCGTACAAATTCACCACCCCGTACCACCCCCAAGGAAACGGACTAGTCGAGCGCTTTAACAAAACGCTGAAAGGAATGATCATGGGCCTCGAGGAACCCCTACGCCGGAGGTGGGACGTCCTCCTCCCATGTCTCCTGTTCGCCTACCGGGAGGTTCCCCAAAAATCCCTGGGGTTCAGCCCATTCGAACTATTATATGGACACCCCGTCCGAGGACCCCTGAGCCTGGTCAACGAGGGGTGGGAAACAACCCCCCGGGGGACCCCTCCGGACGTGTTCCGATACATCTTGGCGCTCCGCAACCAGACCCGAAAATTCAGGGAACTCGCAGAAGCAAACCTCGAGGCCAGTCAAGAAGAAATGAAGCGCTGGTATGACCAGAATGCTACGCTGGTCGAGTTTCAGCCGGGCCAACAAGTCTGGGTCATGGCCCCGGTGAGACCCTGCGCTCTCCAAGACAAATGGACTGGGCCCTTCAAGGTGGTCGAGCGGAAGAGCCAAGTCACATATCTCATCGATGTGCAGTCCCCGCGGAACCCCCTCCGGGTTCTCCACGTGAACCGCCTCAAGCCCCACTTTGTGCGGACCGAATTAAGTCTACTCCTGGCCACCGACGATGGGGCCGAAGAAGACACCGAGCCCCTTCCAGACCCCCTGGGGGCGAAGGAAACCGATGGATCCGTGGAGGGAGTGAGACTGTCGACCGCCCTCACAGCCCAACAGACCGACGACTGCCGCCAGCTACTAGGGCAGTTCGCGGATCTCTTCTCCCTGACCCCCGGGGTCACCAGCTGGTGTGTCCACGACGTTGACACCGGAGACAGCCCGCCAGTGAGACATCGGGCCTACCGGGTCCCTGATCGGGTCCGGACCTGCATCCAGACCGAGGTGGCAAAGATGTTAGACCTCGGGGTGATTGAACCCTCCGACAGCCCCTGGGCCAGCCCGGTAGTCCTGGTTCCGAAAGCGACTACCCCGGGTGTTGCCCCCGAGCTGAGGTTTTGCGTGGACTACCGAGGCCTCAATGCGGTCACCCGAGCAGACGCCCACCCTATCCCCCGTGCCGACGAACTCATTGACCGCCTTGGGGCCGCCCGCTACCTCAGCACCTTCGACCTGACCAGTGGGTACTGGCAGATTGCCCTCACCGAGGGAGCCAAGGAGCGCTCCGCCTTCTCCACCCCGGATGGGCACTACCGCTTTAGGATGATGCCGTTCGGAATGAAAAATGCCCCGGCCACCTTCCAGCGGCTGGTGAACAGGGTCCTGTCCGGACTAGAAGGGTTCAGCGCAGCATACCTCGACGACATAGCGGTCTTCAGCTCCCAATGGACCGAGCACCTCCAGCACCTCCGTCAAGTCCTGCTGGCTCTGCGCCGAGCCGGCCTCACTGTCAAAGCTAGCAAATGTCAAATTGGGCACGGCTCCGTAACCTATCTGGGGCACCAGGTGGGGAGTGGGCAGGTCGCCCCCCTCCAGCCAAAGATCGACGCCATCTTGTCCTGGGAACCCCCTGCAACCCAAACGGAAGTCCGAGCCTTCCTGGGCCTCACCGGCTACTACCGAAGGTTTATTAAAAACTATGGCAGCATCGCAGGCCCTCTCACAGAACTAACCTCCAAAAAACACCCCAAGAAAATACACTGGACTCCCTCCTGCCAGAAGGCGTTCGACACCCTAAAGGCCGCAATGTGCGCGGCTCCAGTGCTCAAAGCACCCGACTACGCCCAGGAGTTTGTGGTCCAGACGGACGCCTCGGAACACGGCATCGGGGCAGTCCTCTCACAGTACGACGACAAAGGCATAGATCAGCCCATAGCCTTCATCAGCCGAAGGTTACTGCCCCGGGAACAGCGGTGGAGCACAATTGAATGAGAGACGTTCACAGTAGTCTGGGCCCTCAAAAAGCTACGGCCCTACCTGTTCGGAACACACTTCCGAGTGCAAACAGATCATCGACCCCTGCGGTGGTTGATGCAGATGCGAGGGGAAAACCCCAAGCTGCTACGCTGGTCCATCTCTCTCCAGGGGATGGATTTCACTGTGGAACATCGCCCCGGGACTGACCACGCCAACGCGGACGGCCTGTCCCGATTCTTCCGCTTCAGCGAGGAGAACTCCCAAGTGGATGGGTAGTTCTCCCCGCCTTTCAGCTGGGGGGGGCACGTGTGAGACCGGCCTCGTGGCGTGGGCCCTCCCGACCAGCAAGTTACACTACAACCACGCCGAACCTCGTGGGCACGGCCTCCCGGCGTCCGTAGACCAACATCCTGAGGGCCGACCAGATCCCCAACACGCATGCCCAGCCGAGGGAGAACGAAACCCCCCCCCAACCAGACCGAGAGGTGCCGACCCTGTCACACCTGTGGTCTCTCCCCCGAGGGAGGTTTCGATCGACCACCAGGCCCCCGGTGAGCGGGCGCCTCGCCTGCTGAGTGTCTGGAGTCCCTCCCAGACCCACCTGAACAGATCAAGGGGCCGAGCGACAGGAAACCCCGACACACCGCCCCCCAGGCACCAGACCCCTCTCCGCGAGGACTCCGGACTTCAAAGAGGAGGGGGAGTATAACAAGGGGTGCTGAAGGGACGAGAGGCAGAGAAGACCTGGACTGACGAGAGCCTGCAGACTTGGTCGCGGCTCGATCGCTCCCCGAACAGAAGAACGCTACCCGAACTCTGAACCATCTGAGCCCTGCTGACGCTGTCGCGGCTCCCCGAACTCTGAACCATCTGAGCCCTGCTGACGCTGTCGCGGCTCCCCGAACTCTGAACCATCTGAGCCCTGCTGACGCTGTCGCGGCTCCCCGAACTCTGAACCATCTGAGCCCTGCTGACGCTGTCGCGGCTCCCCGAACTCTGAACCATCTGAGCCCTGCTGACGCCGTCGCGGCTCCCTGAACTAAGACCCTCCGGTGCCTGCTGAGTGACTCGCGGCCCGCTCCTCCAAGAAAATCGGCAGAGATCGCCGAAAGAAGCAACATCCCCTCAGCTCGAGGATTGAGAGCTGGGCGCCGGATACCTCACAGAGACACTGATTGAAAGACTGTCCCGCTACCCCTTTTCCCGCCATCATAAGATCGCTGCCGCTTGTGGCATTAATCCTGCACCTACCTGCGGATCATAAAGATCCCTGATAACCACCGATAAAAGCTTTTTATCTTGCAACAATTTACTGTGTGGTGTCCCTCTATCCACAGAAGAGAGAAGCGTAGCGCATGCGATCCTAGGTGCGAGACCCTTCCAGGAAGGGCCTCCCTGCTCTTGCTCGGCCTAACTGGGAAAGGTGGGCCTCAGGGTGGTCAGGAACACATTCCGCAGCCTCCCCGGGGAACGCCTTCCAACACTCAGGTTTAAAAAAGTTTGTAAATCTGGGAATGTAGCAGAATCCATGTGTGTCGCATAAGAACCCCCACAGCAACACCCATGGAATGCCCCTTTCACAGAAAGTGCTGACATGAAAAAGGGGCCATCTTTACAAGGACACGAAAAGCCATACAGTGTGGCTTTACATGTCCTTGTAAATATGGGACAGCAAAATGTTTCGCAGGTGCGTCACAAAAAGTAACGCACCGGCAGGACAAGTGGCTTGTAAGTATCCCCCTAAGTAAATAGGTTAATGCAGGGTTGCGAAGAATTTAGCAAGCATTAGATAGAACAAAGAGAAGTTGGAAAAAAGTTGGAGACAGACACAGCAGAAAAAATAAAAATAAAAAATAATTCTAAATGTGGATGGAAAAAAGAGGCTCCCACGGCACCCTCACCCGCCTCTGTGGTAGTTTCATCCCACTTTTTGTCCCTGGATGCTGGTGTAAGAAATACATTTTAAAAAACGGTTAGTGGTAAAGTTAATATTCTCCCCAAACATAATTTGACAAGAAAACCCAGTAACATTGAACATTTCTAAACAAGATCAGCTATATTACTGGTATCAAGTGGACCTATTCCTAATTTTCTAAACCTTACCCTATTCCAAATTTCCTAACCTACATTTTGGAACTAATAATGCATTGCAACTAATGATCTATACTTCTCATTTCATTCTCAATCTCAACCCTCTTTGACGGGCCAACTCAGTCTTCAGTTTTCTCAATGCCTGGACTCACACTAAACATCAATGGGAGATTGCTTGGGACTGTACAAGCAACAAAAAGAAAGGCACAGAGAAGTTAGAGAACACTAACTCACTAATATAATTAACTACCACTATCTTAGTGACAGGACAGAGGAGTCTCTGCGTGACTTCATAAATAATCAGCTCAAGCAAGCACCAACGAGTATTGTTAGGTACAGCCAAGCACCTGGTTAGATGATGATCAACATATGTAACTTAAACTTAACTTACCTCTAAGTGAAAGCAGCATGCTTGCTATTTGGAAAAATAATATTAGCATAGAACACAACAAATAAATAATCGCCTTCTGAGCCCAGCCACCTCAACGCCCAGCAGGTTGAGCAGGTCCTGCTCCCTGTCAAGCATATCGGCCCACCCATGCATCAGCTGTTGTTGGGTGTGCCGGACCCCAGAGCTGCAGCGTACACACTGGCACACCCTCTCCCAAAGCTGCTCACGCTCCTGGAGGCCGTACCCACTGCCAGGACTGCCGCCTGCTGCCAGATTGGAGGGGAGGTTTTTGCGCCCATAACGAACTAGTGCAGCCAACTCCATTTCCAAATAAATGGTGCAGAGCTGCACACCTTTGTGGCTCGGCCAAACGCAAGGTAGGCGGCTGATACTGCTGGTTGTTCAGGGAGGCCTGGTGCTGCCGCTCCCCTGCTCTGCCATGGCATTGCGTTGGGGAAAGAAAAGAAAAAGGAAAAGGGAGGAAGAAATGAGAAAGTAAAGCAAAAAATGAAAAAAGTACAAAGGTCATGAAAAAACACGAAAAAAATCCCAAAAATGTAAAATACACAAACACAAAGACACATACTAATATAAGAAATAAAAATGAGGGGTTGATAAGTTTGAAAAGGGGAGGCTTTAAAAGAATAAATAATTAGTGAAAAGTAGGTCCAGCACCATAAAAATTCAAAAGCAAAATGGCCGTGTCCATGGGAACTGCGCAGTGCTGCTTACGCATGATTTCTAGCATGAGAACGCACTTCATGCTCCCAAAAATGTAAAACGTCACATAAATGGCCACAGTGAGGAACTCCGCCCCCTTTTGGAACTCTGTGTAGTGAATGAGAGTTTTTGGGCACTTCACAGAGTTCCATGTATCGTGACACAGCAAACTCTGCCCGGAACTAATTTTGAGCAACCTGTCATGATCTGATTGGATCCGGGGCAATGAAGCAGAATAATCATTGAAATACACTGCAAAATCGTATACCTGTCTCTACTCTTGACGAGCACAGAGTTGGATGTTGCCCAAATCCTATGACTAGACCACAAGGACTGTACAATTGGTATGTGCACTATTTCCAAGATCAGTGTTATGCCCAGAAATTTGTTTATCTGCACAGAGAGAGTGAGAGTCCACAGGGGTGCAGTGGAGTGAGTCAACAGAGTGCCTTCAGGTTCCCTCAGTAATTGTTCAACACACAAATGTATTTGATGCAGCATTTCCTTAAGGAAGTCTTCATCCAGAAAAAGATGGGAGCAGCTAGTTTCATAGGCAAAACATTGCAGTATTGTCCTTATATCCAGCATCTGCAGTGAATAGAGAACGTTTGGGATTAATTAAATTAGGAGGCTTCCAGGTGAGAACTCTGCCTGTGCTCGGTGTGGTATGCACCTGCACACTGGTTTAGTCTACGCTGTCACTGGCTCTTTGCTGCACAGGTTGTGCTTGCAAAGGTGCATTTCCACTGCTATGACCAGGTTCCTCGGAATCACTGAAAGAGTAGTCTTCACCAAAAAGAACTCAGACTCAGTCTGAAAAATCATTCCCTATCTTCAACATGCTGCCTCTGCTTATATCTTCTACCCAACTTTGGCAAATCGATAAACTGATCAGGCAGCACATCTGGCTTGGCGAAACACCAAGACTCTCCAAGGTTAAGCTTCATACAGCCACAATGTTGTGAGGGCTACATCTCCCCAACCTCAATCTGTATTACAGAGTCACACATCTATCACAATTGGCATATTACTTCAATACCTCAGTGGAAGCTCTGTAAGCACACCTACACGAAGACCTTAGAGTCATGTCACTCTGATACAGGAATTTTGCCTTGAACAAAGTAGGCTGCAACCCAATCATGGACAGCATGATAAAAGCATGGGAAATCAGCTACAAGTCCCTGTCTCAGAATGGTTGCATACATGAAACAGCACCCCCATGAAATAACTTAGAGCCTTTAATTTGGCCTCAAGGATCCCGGAAATAAATCTTTACAGTGGGACAGTTCATAAAAGGGGAAGCCTGTAAATCTGTTCTGACCCTATAGACCTAATTCCACCTGGAAAATACACAATACCACCAATATCAAAAGCTGAAACATAGCCTGTTTCACGAACCGGGAGGACGAATGGATCAGGTGCATGATCCATATCCATAATCCAGAACTACTTGGCAAAATGGGACACACACAAGAAGTTAATATCGGGTCTGTACAATCCATGACAGATATTCTATACTCTAAACCCACCCAAAGGGACCTATTTGGCACTGGTAAACCCTACTTTTACACAGGGCAAAATTAACTCCAAATGCCCAACATGGTTCATACAGTATGGTCCTGCAAGGCAATCCAAACATATGGCAATCAATAGGACAAACATTGCAAGACACTCAGACCTTTAACTCCAACCTTTTCTGTAGCTGGCAATACTGTATGATACACAAAACATGGACGGCATCAACAAGCACAGGAAACAATGGCTGGTCACAACTCTCACAGTGACGGCTCTATGTGTACTTTGACATTGGAAACAACCACAGGTCTCGACATTCAAAGATTGGTCATCAACCATGGGAGACATAGCATCAAATGAACGTGTGATCTACAACCTGAAGAACAAATTACATAAATTTGAAGTCATTTGGGGACCCTTCATTCATTAAACTCTATGGCGATAATGGTCAGTCCATCCTCGCCTGGTTATACGAAGTGTCTAGGTTCCCCGGCTATTGCCATGACCTCTTAACCTCCACTCCTCCTTACCTTCCAAGGGGTAAGAGAAAAACCAACACAGGTATAACCAAGCTATGTCCTTATTTATGCTTTATTTTGTGGCACCCATCCATTCCCTTGCGGAAAATAGTAAGCTGTGTTCCATGTAGTCTATCTCATTATTTCAACTTATGGACACAAACGGTGGCAAACCAAATGCCCACTGAATGCTGACTTACTTACTGTATCAATATGTATGCGTGTATTTTCGATACCTATAACACATATATGGTGTCTATTACATAACTAATAAAACAATATAGAAGCAAACGAAAAATAACTTTCAGGTTATGCTTCCTGCCTCAGGTGCTGTCTCAGTATCAGACCCTACCTCAGACCTCTATTCCACTATTTTAATTACAAGCCTCAAAAGCAGTCATCCATAGAGACATAATTTCCCTCTGCTATCTAAAACATTCTGGCTCATGTAGAAGGCAGATACACTCATGCAAATAATGCTGTGTTGGCTATGAACTGAAATAATGTATTGTAATGCTATGAGAGTTATAGTGCATAAAGTGTGATAGTAACAACAATAAAAACAGTCTCAAGATTGAAAAAACAACACTTATCTGACTCCAACCTGCATAGAACTTTTCCAAAAAAGCTAAGAGAAAAAGAACAAAAAAATGTTGCACACACCCAATAATGGCAAAAAGACATTATGCCAAATTTGACCCCATGCCAAAATAAACTTTTTTGTTAGATATGCAGAATGCATGTGACTCAAAATAATGTGTGCCACGTGCCATCTACTTTCACCCACCACAGTACAGGGAAATGTGACAGCCCACATAAGCCACCGTGCAGTAATTGTAGCATTTACATTTGTCTTCCACCTAGCACAGAATACATCCTAGTGCAATGGGTGAGTCTATGTAAGCCACTAATCTGTTATTTATCCATTCACATTTTGCTTCTACTCAACGCAACATACATCATGTGAGGTTTAGGATTTGGCCCCCTAAAAGGGGAAATCAATATGTGTAATTTAGCCCCTAGGGTTGTCCCATGCTAGAGGGGGTGATTCTCCACACAGAACAGAAATCCCTGATTTTTAGTGGGATCCTAGTTTGTGGATCACAGTGCACCTGCATTCCATGAGCAGGAATCAGTTTGAAAAAGGCATAAATGGAAAGGGGAGACTCTACCCCTTTCCAGCGATGAGATCCTCAAGCAAAGAGGTAGTGGCTGGGGGGGGACATAAAACCATGGCTAAAAAGAAGCCACCTATACTCTGTTAATCAAAGAACACATGGTAGAATCCCAGTTTTCCATATCAGAAAATCTACCTATCACATGGCTCCTGCATAGAGTAAATTCCCTTCTCATTACAACATTTTAATTTAATGAGTGTTAAAAATATAAGCCCTTGGGCAGTTATGAAAAATGCATAAACTTTACTTCATCACATGTGGGAGTTACCATTTGAGTTCCGCTGTGTGCTCAAACCTTCTAGATTATTCATTTATATGAGAGTCTGTCACTTTACATGGACTGTGTTATTCTTTATAGCTAGATCTAAGGTGTACACTATCAGTTGCACCTATTTCCTCCACCTCAACTCAGCACACACTCCTGAAGAATGGTTCCTATTTAATATTGAAGAATGAAAGTTGCTTTGGAGTGGTCCAAGGCCAGCCTATTTTGTAACAGTATCAGAGATAGTAAAATGTTCTGGAATAGCCTCGTATCCTACTTCTTGGAGGGAAACAGAAGACACCCCCTACCCTTGAAAGGACACAGATAATATGTATTTTGATAAGCTGAATACACTTGCAGCAGTGTTAATACAAAGAGGCGTTCCTTTGACCTCTACAGCAGAAACATATGACCTACAAACAGTCAATATTGAACGATATTCAAAAGCTAATGTAGAACCAGTAGCCAAACCATTTTGCAGACTTTGTGCACACTATATAAAAGTCATCAAAAATCAATGACATAGTGCACTTTTTGATTTGACATAATGACTATTTTAAGGCTATTTTTGCACTGATTCCCTCATTCTTTCATTCCTTGTTCTTAAGTCCATTTGGTAAATTCCCTACAGTCCTTCTAATCCTTGCCTGACACATTCTTATTTTTTTTCTAGTTAAGAAATAAACCTGTCCAACCAACAACATGAAGTTCAGTTATCCAACTGAAAATAAAGTGGTGAGGCCCTGGCATTCTAACTCAGTTTTGAATGGCTAGCAGAACTGAGTGAGTACTGGCCTCTATCATTTAGCAAAATAAGTGCTCAACAAGTGAGACTGGGCTTTTGGTACCTAAATTGTTTGAAAGAAACAGTGCTTAAACTACAGCTGGAGGTACCCCAATGACATCCGTCAACATAAAACACCTTCTGGTAGCTACGAAATTACCCAATTCTTCTGTTGAGCAATGCATCTTCCAATCATGATGTATGCCCAATATGATGGACACCTTTTAATTTTTTAATCATTAATAATTCAATGCTGGAAACACCTGATCTAACAAGAATTGATGACAATTTCACTATTGCTGTTTGAGACTGTGCTCCAGTAAATATGTCCATCTTCTACACCAGCAGTTGCTGTCAAGCAAACAGTGAAAAGCAATTCTTCCTTTGAACATGCCTATGCAAATGCTTCAGGTACTGCTGCAAAGATTCATGGATGCTATGGCGATTACAATACGCCATCACTAATTGGAAAAAATGGCTCAACGTCCCCAATCATCTTCCATCCCCCCCAAAAATAGAACTGTTTCTGCTTTCCAAATTATAAAGAAGAGAAATGTAATAAAGTGTACAGTATGTACCTTCCAAATTTTTTATGCTTTGCACCGAGCTGTATTTCTTTAGAAACCAAATACATTGTCTGGTTTACTTTTTATCAACATAAGTATACAATTATATGCAAAGCTTTTATCCACTTATTCATAAACTTTGTGATTGCTTGAAATTTATTAAATGCATATTTAGTATGATATATCTCTTAAACATAGTCTATCTCAATCCACAATCCGGGGTTTTTCAGGAACACTTTGACATTCTCATTTCGGAATCTGTTTTCATTCATTGTCTGTTGCAACATTTTCTTTATCTCTATTAGACCATTGATTAGGAAAGGTATTTGTGTTTGCATTATTCCCAGATTGCATAACCAGCCACTCTCAGCTGGAGAGTTGATCCTTGAAGCCATGCAGACGTTGTCCTTCAATGAGAGCACATAATTACACTTCTTCAGCAGAGCTCGGTTAAAGAACAGCTGTAGTCAGCTATTCAAATGTATACAGTCGAATCGTCCTATGAAATTCTAAAACTCGAAAGGTAGGTTTGCTACGTGGCACTTAAAAATAGCATTAGGGTATTAGGATGTAAGAAACTCACTAACAATGTTAGAAATGAGTATTATAATTTCACTGCCCATTAAATGCTTAACTACTTTTATTGTTATATTCTATGTGGTCAGTGTTCATATGTTCTGCACCACAGCAGCGTTCCCCAAAGTCGGTCTTGGAGGGCCGGATAGATGGCAGACTTTAAGATAGCTATATTTATCTCAATCGGGGTATGCTAAAAATGTGTCCTGGATCTGGCTCTCCAGGACCAAATTTGGAGATCCCTGCACTAGACTGAGGATTTTAAAATAAATATTTTAAAGTACATTTTGCATGGTACAATTGTGTCTGCAGTATTTTCATTTTCCACCTATAAATGGCATAAACGTATCTACACTTATGATTATCTACTGTTAATTCACTGTTAGTTTCTATAGTCATGCACTTACTAATACTTACAATTCCATCTGTCCCCACCGTACTCAAAATTAATCTGTGGAGCTTTTTTTTATTATGTGCTCTTGTGCTGTTAGAGGGAGAATACAAGCTCTGAAGTCACAATGGCACCGATAACTGACTTCCAATTTTCTTTGTTTCTTTGCTGTATAGAAGACATCACCTAATGGGACCAGCATAATACAAATTATAACAACAACAATAATATTGATAATAATATTATTATTGTTATTATTATTAATAATAATACTACTACTAATAATAATAATACTAACAATACTTCTGACAATAAGTATAAAAATGCTATTAATGTATATTTCAAGAATGATGTTGAATAATGTATTTGCTTACTATATATCCAAAGGAAATGGCCAGAATTCAATCATTTTTTTAGAGGACCTGCTGATTATTGATGGGGTAAAGTACCCTTTGCAGTACGTTACAAGGCTATTGCAAGTCACCAAAGAGTTCCTCTACAAGGTCTTTCGGATGACTTGCGATATCTGCGTAATATACGGCAGGGGATACGTTATGAAACTTGGTCATGCCATCACCATTCCCACAATCTTGGTGTCTGACTCTTTCATGTTCATTGAAGATAAGAAGACTAAAAGCAGAATTTGTACTCTGCAAATAAACAATACAAAAGCAGTTAGTAACTTTGGAAAAAAAATAGCAGGACCATTTTAATGTAAGTCAGGTTACAAAATACAGTGCCATTTGTTTAGAAACATGATTAAATTCTATATTCTTATAGAGTGGGAAAAACAAAGGTTTCCATAAACATATCATTTCTGCTAATCACTTTTTGTTTAAAAAAAATATCAGAAGGAAAATATATTTCCTGTTTCCTTGTTTAGACTGTTGCTATAATTGCTGTTTTCCTGTAATTTGCTATGGCACATTTACCTGAAATTTCATCTAATATATTTTTTTCAAAATACAAATCCATCATTTAGCGTGATATTTTAGCTTTAAATGTGCCCTCGCATCAATCAGAAGACGTGGTCTGATGGCTAGAGCGGTCGGCCTCGAAGCTGGTGAACCAGCTTCAGTCTCAGCAGAGACGCACAACAGCCTGTGATTCTAGGCATATCACTTAGGGGCATATTATCAAGAAAAAGAGTTAAAATTATCGCCGCTTTAGCGCCAGAAAACTGCCGCTAAAGCCGCGATAATGGGCTTGATAATATGCTCTCGAGAATTCCAATAGAAGCCAATGTTCTGGTGTCAACATGGGCTTTATGGGAATTCTCTGCTGCATATTATCAAGCCCATTATCGCCGCTTTAGCGGCAGTATTCTGCCGCTAAAGCGGCGATAATTTTAACTCCATGCTTGATAATATGCCCCTTAATCTCTGCGTACCTAACAAAATTAGGGGCATATTTACAAGCAGGCGATAAGAAATTATCGCCGCTTTTGCGGCCGTTTTCGGCCGAAAAGCAGCGCTAATTTTATCGCCTAATTAGCAGGGACACGCTAACGCGTGAAACCTTGCTTTAGCGTGGGGATTCTTTACGCCCAGCTTTGCATCTCTAATGAGATGCAAAGTGGGCGTTTCTGACCTAACATGACAGGAGAAATGTCGCTAAGCGACATTTCTCCTATCATCAAGCCCCACGCTATGAAGCATAGGCACACAATGACATGATGTGTTATAATGGCATAATCTGAGGAATTTCGCATAGTAAGCATACGGCGAAAGTCCCAAAATCATGCAAAAGATGCCAGCATAATCAGAATTTCACCCAGGCCTATTAATTTCTTTAGTACATACATGACAAGTCATCTCTAAGATATGGAATAAAGTACATCCACTGTACGTTATAAGGATATTGCAAATCCCAGAGGCGTTTCTTCAAATAGAAGATTGAGTTAAGGACATGGAACTCTGAAGTGACTTGCAGTATCCCTATAATGTAGAACAGTGGGTAGTTTATTCCTTATGGTATATGGCACACCGTACCCCTTCCCACAAACCACATACATTTGTGTGTAGTACTGTTTCATATGAAAGAGAAAAGATTGTAAAAACGTCAATAAAAGTATAATATATAGTGCCAAATTAAGCACACAAAAAAAACAGCTAGATATTTGTTGCAAAATCATATTCAAATAAGTTTATTACAAGTCAGATTTTAAAAAATGTTGTCGCTCAGAATTTATAGAAACATGCAGTGAGATTAAGGGGCATATCAGCAACAACCGGCGATAATTATCTCTAAGCGCACTTAGCGCTAGGATAATTATTGCCAGCTAGCGTGGATTTTTATCGCTGAGATAGCGTGCTATTAGCAACGCTGATCTCAAACGCAATAAAAATCCTAGCGCTAACTGCCAAACGTGTGATTATCGCAGGAAACCCAGCGATAATCCCACGAAGTTTGGCGATAGTTTGCTGATAGGGCCTCACATACTTAGCCATGATATCCACCTTCCATAGGATACCATGGCTAAGTCAGTTTCAAAGCAGGCGTAAGGAAAGTAGCGATAACAGAGGTTATCGCTACTTTTCCTGTTGCTATGCTGCTTTGCGTGAGGCTTGATAATAGGAGAAATGTTGCTTAGCGACATTTCTCCCGTTATCCTGGGGAGGAACGCCCACTTTGCATCTCATTAGAGATGCAAAGATGGGCGTTAAGGGAAATGGAGATAAGGCAAGGTTTCACGCGATAGCGTGACCTTGCAGATAAGGCCATAATATTATCGCCGCTTTTCGTCCAAAAAACGGACACAAAAGCAGCGATAATTTTTTAACGCCTGCTTGCTGATATGCCCCCGTTCACGAGAAAACTGCCGCTAAAGAGGCGATAATGGGCTTGATAATATACCTTTGAGAATTCCCATAGAAGCCCATGTTCTGGTGTCAACATGGGCTTCTATGGGAATTCTCAAGGGCATATAATCAAGCCTATTATCGCCGCTTTAGCAAGAGTTTTCTGCCGCTAAAGCGGCGAGAATGTTAACGCCGTGCTTGATAATATGCCCCATTGTTCGTTTCCAACGTTTAACCTTGAGAAATTTGCCTAGTCCTGGTTTTGCTTTGCATTCTGACACTTTGGGCCATATTATCAAGATCAGCGTTAAAATTATCGCCGGATAAGCAGCGATGATTTTAACGCTGATCTTGATAATATGGCCAAAAGATTCAGAATGGACTATATAGAACTATAAGTAGTCTCAGAATGTAAAGCTAAAACTTGGACTGGTCGAGGTACTCCACGTGGGCCTGATACATTTCAGATCCAGATCTCTGGACTGGACCCACGCTGGGCTCATAGGGGTGGAATTTTTTTAAATTGTATTTATATGGCGCTCAATACCCCTGAAGAGGCATAGAATGTTAAGAATTGTTATCTTGGTGTGGAGTTTGACAGGAAGCTAGTCAGACCGCCTTTTTCCAATTGGCCATGTTTATTCTTTGCATCCTGGGAATTGTAGTCCTGATTTTAAAGTGGGATAACCAGGTTAAAAATCTTGGGGGCATATTATCAAAGAACAGCGTTAAATACCGCTGAGCGGGCTTAGCGAGGATTTGCCTAACGCCGGCTATCGCCGGATCAGATCGCCGAGATATCGCGTAATTTACAACGCTTATCTCCATGGCGATGTGAAATCCGGCGATGGCCTGCGAAATGCAGGATTATCACTGGGAATCCAGCGATAATCCTGCAGCGATAGAGGAATACTTGATAATAGGGAGATGTGGATTTAGCCACTCAATCCACCTCTTATCTAAAATATATGGGGCATATTAACAAGGAACAGGGAAAATTAACGCTAAGGGCGCTTAGAGTAATTTTTTTTAACGCCCGCTATCGATGGATAATATCGCCTGGTTATCGCGTTATTAACAACGCTAACCGCCTAGGCGATAAAAAATCCAGCGATAGCGGCATTTTGGGAGGTTATCGCTGGTAATGCAGCGATAGGGATATCCTTGTTGATAGCCCATGGTGGATTTAGCCATGTAATCCACCTCCCATTGGATTACATGGCTAAGTCTGAAAATTAGCAGACTTAAAAAAGCAGCGTTAACTGTGGTTAGTGCTGCTTTTTTTGTCTCTAACAGGGTTAGCGTGAAGCTTGATAATAGGAGAAAAGTCGCTTAGCGACATTTCTCCTATTATTTTGTTCTGGAACGCCCACTTTGCATCTCATTAAGAATGCAAAGGGAAGCGTAGTGAAAAAGGGTGCTAACATGCGATTTTGCATGTTAGCACCCTGTTGTTGATAGGGCGATATTTTTATCTCCGCTTCTTTGGCTTTTAAAGCCAAAAAAGCGGAGATAAAGCCCTTGTTGATATGCCCCTATGTTAGTCAGGAAAAAAGCAGACGTACAATAACGGCGATAACCGTTGTTAGCGCGTCTTTAAATATCGCTACGGGTGTCCTGGGCCGTATTGTATATACGGCGATGGACAGTTAGCGATAATTTCCCATCTGTTTTCCCAGGGAATGCCTACTTTGCATCTCATTAGAGATGCAAAGCGACGCGTTCACAAAACGGGAGCAGAATCAAGGAAACACGCGCTAGCGTGTTCTTGTAAATAATGCGATAATATTATCGCCGCTTTTTGTCCGAAAACGGACGCTAAAGCAGCGATAATATCATCGCCGCAACTTGATGATATGCCCCTATATCTTTCCAATAATTACCGAAATAGTGAAAAAGATAAACATGCTGTCATTATTATCTCCTTTCAGTTTACCAATGCTCATCCAGAAAAACAGAGCAGAAGAAAAAAAAAACTGCTCTTAACTTAATTTTTCTAAAGTAAAGCTTTAATTGTGATTTGCCTATTCTGTTAGCTGCTGGCTCTTGCAGCAGGCATTGTGATGTTGGAACTCAACTTGTCATATTTGTCTGGTGGCATAGGCAGTTAGTGTAAATAGAATCCATTTGATAAAGGGAGTCACTCTAAGCCGAATAAAATAAAGTTATGTTTGTCTTCCGGTATAAGAAAAATAGTAGACAACAGTGTGTTTTGTAGGGAAATTCTGTCTTGTGGATTCTGTCAATCAGTGCAGTTTTATATTTTGGAGAAATATTGTTTGAATAATTTCAATCACTGAGTGTAGGAAATTGAGATATTAGTTGTGTGGCCTGCACAAGCAATAGGTCCACAATTTGCTCTTACTAGGAACCAAGCACCCCATTGTAGTGCTTGACTTTCTCAGGGCAGTGAAGCAGAGCAGTCTAAGGACTACTCAGGGGAGGTGGCATGATTTAGCAATCATCATTCGCTGACACTCAAAATGAACACTCAATAAATGTTTGTGCAGTCAGTGCTTTTTCTTTAGAAAAGGAAAACGTATATTTATCACATACGAACTGCTAAATACTACAGATTAGTTTACAAATATAAACATTACGCAGATGGCAAAATCCCATAGAAGACCCCTAAAGGGTCATACAAACACATAAGGTAAATCTGTTGGCTTGATAAAAGATTTATGATCAGCAAACCATGTTTAAAACATCATTTTGTATGTATATGTAATCATCAATATAAATCATGTGCAAATGCAATTATTTATGTTAGTAAAGCATATTCGCTGTGATCAGTTATCACTGTCAACATTATTATATCAATAGAATATTTTAAAATGTGGGCTTCTCATATACTTTCAAATCATGAAAATATGATTATAAAAACAGCACTTGGAGAGCATTACTTTATCATCACATCAAATCCAACCAGAAATTTAGCTCCTAGAGGACACTGTACAACATTTACCTTCTATAAACATCTTCAGGCCACAATAAATACACCCATACAACAAGCCCTGAGAGCTCTGCACACCTAACTGTAAGCAAAAACTCCGGCATTGGGAGTGCTTTAAACCATAAGGAAAAATCTCAAAAGGTCCAGTATTCTATGACCCCACAGAAATAGGGTCAGTACTTTTAAAAACGATTTGGAGGGAGCTGATGCACTCCTGCAGCTTCCCACATGCCCCCCTTCTGACATTGGTGGTGACCCTGCTATCATGGGGACAGCACAAGAGCAGAAGAATGTGCAAATGAAGGAGCCATTCAGGGCATAAAGGGGCCCTCCAGCCTAAAGAGGTGAATACTTGATAAGTGGCTCTCCCGCTGCCCCAAAGAGAGCTGCTGACTTTTTCCTTGCCAAGCGGCCTCTGGCCACAAATCATTTTCTTTTAATGTGAGAGTGTAAGAGAGCCAGCCTCACTGGCCCATGGGGAAACTCTGGTCCTCAAGCCAGCTGGGGCAGAGCCCTTCGTCCTTTCTGGGAATCAAGAGTTTGCTCCTTCCAGTTGCCCATGGCAGCCCTAGCATTGCAAAAAAACACCAACCAAGGGAGATTTGCCTCCTTTTGCAAGAGTTATTTAAAGGGGGGCGTGTAAGTGTCTAGAAGCAAGGCACCCCTGCCCAACCCTAGAGTGCCAGGTCACCTCTCCATCCCTGTCCCAACCCTCCTGCAGAACATACTGGAACAATTCAAGAAGGCATCATCTAGGAATCACTGGTCACATTTATTTTGGGGTCCTCAGCTTTACCCTATGCTGACAACACAGCCCGTGCCTTTCTCACCAAATCCTCAAAGGGTAGCCCCTCCTGTGTTGGCTCCAAAGGTCTGGGCTCCCTCGTTTTTTTGGGCTTGGACTGGCCCAATCCTAATACAATGTGACAGTTGATTGATTGATGCAGATCATTTGTGTGGGAAAGCCTTTGCTCCTGCTGCTGGAGAGAAATGTAATTAACTTGGCACAGCAGGGTGGCAAAAGGCCTGAGCACTGATCCTGAGTTGAGACAGAAAAATATGACAGTTCTGGATGACCCATAAGTGTACAGATATCTTTTTGGAACTTGTAGATTTGATTTTCTCAGACATGTCACATCCCATTTTGATATGTCACTGGACTTTGTAGGCCAAAGGGAAGTGAAACTGCATTCCAAGGCAGTTTTCCCCTATGTGTATAATAAAGTGTCACTACAGACAAAACAGTAAATCATACTGACTTTGCCTATGAGTGTACCTACTTCATGTCCATATCTAATCCTGCAGAGTCAACTCTGCACTATGCTACCCATGCACAGTTACCAGGCTGCGCATGACAGTAGTCTTCCGCATGAAGCCCTCACATGTGTGCACATGCTTGTGCACACATGTTCATGTGCACCCAGCCAGGTACTAATTACCCACTGCCTCATCACTGAAACCTTGTCTTAAGAGGCTAACACTAATGGTAAATGCACACAGTCAGATTACCATGGGATTATCATGGCTGAGACACAAGTATTGAGATTCAACCCCAGTAACAAATCTAAAACCGGGTGACCCAAAAAAAAATTCAACACTAAGCAGATAATGTGGTTATTTAATTTAATACTTGGAACTGAAAGTGAACTTTTTATGCTACATTTTAATATGAGGGCGTATGACAGTGGTTAAATTTATATCTTATCTAACAATGTGTATTATGTAGTCGTCTGGAGAAGAGTGTTGTGTCAGAGCAGATGCATTTCAGATAATTTAGTAACAGTCCACCTTCAGGAATGCAAAAATATGAGGTGATTTTGAGATATAATAGGGTATTATGCACATATTGCACTTAATATCTATTTATTATATGTTTGAAACTGTTCACACTTTTGTTTCAATGTGTATTCCTTTATGAACCTACATCAAAGTTCTTATTTTTATTCTTCCCACCTCTTCAAGGTTATTTTCTTTCAGCACACGATTCTCAAAACTCACATTGCCACGACCTCCTTCTCCATACTGGGCTATTTCAGAGACAATCCTGAAAATTCATTCTGACTGGATCCAACCACTCTATAGGTGATTGAATCAAGACTGCCTGACTTCTGCTCCTCAGATTATTGGAGTTGTCAGACTCTGTACACCCTTTTTCTATTATGGAGTCACAGAACTATCCATTGCAGTCTTTCTGAGCAAGTGACCTTGCAATTAATTTATTTTAATGTAACATTTTAAGCTGGTTGAACTTTTGCTCTAATTTTATTTTTTATGAAATTGGAGTATTAGTTGGGGGATAACTACCCACCTCAAGTAATGATCACAGAGCTCAACAACCTGGTAGCCTTGTCACAATGTAGCAGGCTTAAATTAGAAGCAATGTGTAAAGGTTTTAAACAGTACAAAAACAGTAATAAAGTAAAAAACAATGCAAGAAGTATCACAAACAAGTTTAGAAAAAAAGTATATTTTAATTATTTAAATGACACCAAAATATCAAAAATCGGAGATATGAATTTTAAATAAAAATTGCACGGATAAGTGTTAAACGCCATTCATGGAAAATGGTCACAGTAGACTAGGACCTTAGTGCGATTTGAGGAAATGGAACATTGCTTGGTTTCAGAATCCAAGTTTCACCAGGTCAGAAGGTTTTTTCAGACCTAGACAGGGATTTTCTTTGATTATGAGTTGGGGTGTTTCACTTCTGTCGCAAATGTTCCCCTGTATTTCTGAAATAGAAGTTCCAATTATTCATTGGGGCAAAGCACTTCAGTGGGGCTGTTTTCGTGAAGGTCTTCACAAAGTTGTATAACTATCGGACAAGATCTAGGTGAAGCTGTAGATTTTTGGCAGCAAAGCACTATGTGGGAGGAATTTGAATTTCGCGCCAATAAGGTTCCTTGCTGGCTGAATGCTTTCAAGGCTTTTGCAAGTGACGATTTTTACCTTAGCCAGAAGGAAAAGCTCAGAGCATAGAATACCTGAATCTTCATCCAAGCAAAAAGGCACTTTGCTCGGATCACCTTGGCAGGTTTGTCCCAGTCCTTCAGAGGTCTTTGGAGCCAAAATATTTATAAGTACAATGTTTCTTAGGATGATATGAGGAGTACATTTTGACACATCCCTTGTAGCATGAACAGGAGGAGCACAGGCACTCTGCCCTGAAAGAGCGCACCCAGTCAGTTAGACTTGCCCCCTACAGCGCTACCATAGTCACCACAAACTGTGGGGTACCTCAGGGCTCCTCCCTGTCCCCCCACCTTTTTAACCTCTACATTCGCCCCCTGGTCCACTCCCTCCAACAAATGAAGGTCAATATCTACAATTACGCCGACGACATGCAATTGAGTTTTTTCACAGGACTACAAGGTATTCTTCCAAGACACTATGCTATTCATTAAAGACTGGATGAATCACAACCACCTTAAACTGAACTCTGATCAAACAGAGATAGTAATTTCCAACAATAGACTAAACAATTGGATCCCTACACACTGGGGCAAAAACTTTAGGATGTTCACCAACCCCCAAGAGTGCTGTAAAGAGTCTTGGTATCCAAATAGATGCTAACCTCTCTATCCAATCCCAAATAAGCATGGTCACGTCATCCTGCTTTTATCAACTGAGAAATTTCAGAAAAATACGAAGATTTTTCACCAGGGAGGCCAGCAGGTTAATCATGATGGTCATGATTCTGTCTAGAAATGACTATGCCAACGCCATTTACTGAGATCTCCCCACCAATAAAATGTATAAGCTCCAGTTGATCCAAAATCAAGCTGCCAGAATCATTTTTAAACAAACCAGGCAATGTCATACGAAACCATTGATGAAGCAGCTTCACTGTCTTCCCGTAGCACAGCGGTCCATGTTTAAGATAGGTTGTATTAACTTCAAGGCAATCAACAATAGAGGCCCCAAGTTTCTGTCCACAGAGATCCACCCATACCTCCCAACTTGGAATCTCAGAACGGCACAAATGAACTTGTTGATAGTTCCCAGATTTAAGCATAAAAGAATGGGGGGCTCACGCTTTTCTAAGTTGGGACCCCAACATGGGAACTCCATGCCAACCGAGATTAGAAAGACAGTTGTTTATATGAGTTTTAGAAGAAAATTGAAAACCTGGTCTTTCACTCAAGCCTATTGCTAGACACATCTTCTGTGGTGGTTTTAAACTTAGCGCCAAGAGACCTATTGGTGTACGTGGGCTCTACAAATCCCCAATAACATAACATAACATAACATAACATAAAGTGCATAGAATTATATAGCCAGCCAAAAAAAAGCTATGGCACATCTGGAGGTACACCGCACAAAAGATTGTCATTTCCTACAGTCTTCATTTCTCAATGCAACACACAATATCAAGGGACCTTGGCGCTAGACACAGGAGCAACTGAGCTCCAGCTCATGTTTTTATTTCTCCTGCTTTTTAAATATAAATTTCCTTCAGCAAGTTGTTCTTAATCCACACCTTCTAGTACCTGGCAACATCCCCTTCCCTATGTCAGGCTATTTTTGTGATGCTTCGAGTGTACTCATCGCCCTGCTATTCAATCAATGGCTCTTTCAAGCACAGCACAATGAAGAAAAAATATTCTTAGAACACTGTTAGTTCTACAAGCTTCTGGTGAGTCACACGTCTGTCATTCCCTTCCTTTATGATTCATTGGAGGCTCATCATCTTCTACGTAATGCCACTTTGTCTCCAACCTAACCCCTTTTTCAGACTACCCAAAAATCTTTTCCATCCTGGGCCCTTTATAAATTGTTACTTACTCAATGTACCCAATTCAGAAAGGGAAACTTAGACTTGAAGTCTAAGTTTAGACCAGAAGTCTAAGTTTAGATCTGAACTTTACGTTTAGACCTGAAGTCTGAGTTTACATATGAAGTCTAAGTTTAGACCTGAAGTTTAAGTTTAGACATGAAGTCTATCTTTAAACCTGAAGTTAGACTTCAGATCCAAGCTTAGACTTCAGGTCTAAACTTAGACTTCCGGTCTAAGTTTAAAATTGTGGATGGAGCACATAGTACAATGGCACATGCTACTTGTAGTAGTACAAAAAGCATTGGTCCAAAAAAATGCCAAATGTAATTGAAACACTGAAGTATCAAGCCTCTGCCTGTTCCATATGTGTGTTTGTGTGTGTAACTAACCATTGGAGTACACAATGAGTGAGGGACACACAAACTCACCAGACAAAAATCAACGGCTGCGGTTCAAATGTGAGGGGACCACAGTTGATCAGCAAAACCCACCACATAAACAGTGTCGAAATATATAGTAATACACATTACCAATTACAAATTCATATTGCCCTACAAAAGTTAACTGGAAAATAAGAAAGTTAAACTAAGGGTGGACGGAACTCGCAGAGTTTCACTACACAGAATTTTGATGGAGGTACATAAAAACTCAGTGCATATGGCTCCTTGAGTTACACAAGAATGCACAGCCTGCCTTTCTAATTCATTTTGCTGCTGTTCCAGTAAAGAATCTACTAGATCAGCAGCAAATCTACTCAAATGGTAGCCCTCTGAACATGACCACTCTCAACTGCCCGCAACAGCCCGTGTTAGAAAATCACGCTAGGGGATGCCAAATCTCGCTCACACTCGCCATCTAGCATTTTCTGGAGCCTTGCAGAAGAAAGATTTCACCACACGTCAATTGGCAAAATTTGGCCAGCTCTCCGTGCTAAAGAGTAACACAGAGTGACAACATTTTTTTTACCAATTCTGCGGAAGGAACAAACCATTCCACCTAACCCTGGTTACAAAATCAGTTGTAAATATAATAATGACTTATCTGTTCAGTATTGTCTTCAACAATCTGTTCAAATGCAAATGTTAGTCACAAGTCAAAACCTCAAATCAAAGCTCACATTTCCAACATGTACTAAATAATTTACACACACACCTGTGAATGTGTTTACCTTCCCCCAATCCAGCTCCACTATAATGTCTTTAGCCCAACAGCCAATCACAGCAAGTCTGAATACATAAATTAGGAGCAGGCTGAAACAAAACATTTCAGACCTTTCAACATGTTGCTGAATGTTTTTGTGGGTTTGCTGCTTATTATGGGAATTACTAATCTGAGAAGCAGGACGAGGAGAAGAAGAGCTGAGAGGATTTTCAGGCAAAGAGTTAACATCTTTGGGATGTCCAGTCAAGATGTAACCTCTAGATTCTTCTTCCCACCTAAGGTCATCTTGGACATGGTTTGTGAGTGGGAGTAGGATCTTGATTCTGCAGCATGACACTCCCAAGTCAGTTTAGCCTATGTGAAGACCTACATTTCTTTGCTACTGGGTTATTTCAGAGTGTCAAGTGACATCGTCTGTATTTCTCAGTAAAGCCAGTCCCGATGCTTGCATAGAATAGTGAGATGCATGAATAGGAGAGTGCATCTCTAGATAGCCATCCCACATACACTGGCAGGATGGCAAATTGTTGCTCATGAATTTTATCTCTTTTCCCACTTCACATGTGTGGTATGTAAAATTGATTGTACTCATGTAGTACTTCAGCCATCTCATCATAGAGCACACATCTTCCACAACAGACACTGCTGGTATTTCAACAACATGCAGGGTGTGTCTAATGACAGTGGCTGTTTCACCGAATTTTATGCTGTGTTACCAGGCAGTACACACAACAGCTTCATATTCCGTAGGTCACATCTTGCCTGCCACCTGGCAGTGTGAGAATATGGGAACATGGAGCTTTTAGGTAAGTACTTATGTGCCATACGGGTCTAGTGTGTATAAATGTTGTTTAAATATCCACAACCATGACTAATGACTAATACTCATACATGACCCCAACAGATACCGCATGTAGCGTTCCAGACTTAATATTCTATACATATGCAGCAGGGTCATTTACAAATATTGTTATCCACCCCCAAGGTGATGCAGCATATGCACTCTCTTCCTATCTCCTTACACTTTACAGACATACAACCATTGTCCCTCAGCCTAGGTACAATATAGCACACATTCGTACATGAACCATCATAGAGCGCCCTTATCTGGGCCCTGAAGTTGTGATTCAGATGCCTTGACCGTATGGAGGGGATGCTGCTTTACTACCCTGAAGTTGTTTTACAGGATAAAAGTAGCTTGTTGTGTCTTGCATAACATTGCAGGAAGTCAATTCTTACACATACCTCTGAACCCTCACAAAGGTTTGAATCCCGGTGGCTGTTGTTGTCCCAAACAGAGGGATGGGTATGCAGGTACGTGACCTGCTGGTTTGATACTTTTTTCTCTTCTGCCAATGGTTGTGTTATGGTCTTTCTGTGGTTTCACAGTCTGTTGGCAATGATGATTGGTAGGCATTTAACATTCTGTCCAGAAATTCCATCCTGAGACTACTCTGTAAGTCTTTCATAATGGATGAGCAACAGTAGTTAAAAGTTAAGCCATGCAAATCTTTTTTGGAATGTGTTTGAAATATGTCAGGGCAATGGAGTAAATGACTCCATATCCCTAGAGGAGCAAAGGTGACATCAGGTATGAGATGTTCCCCAGACCAGTGGACATCTCTAACATTATCAGGTGCCACGATGTGTCATGGTCATACATTTAGTAATTGACGAATGGTATTTTGAACAAGATGGAAACCTTCAGATATGCTTAAAAAAAAGTAAGCTTACTCATACAGCTAAAGTGTGTCATCTTTTGATTAATGGCTGAAACAGACAACAGACAATCAGGACTTCCCCATGGGTTTCAGGTTCCATGCTTTGTGGCTCATTGCCCCTTTTTCAATGCCCTATAGAAACAGATTTTACATGGAGTGAGAGGCATTCCTGACTACTTGTTGGTACAATCACTGTACATTACAGGGACAACTAATGACCAAAAGGCACACAGTATGAACTTAATGTCAGCATTGGAGATGGAGTAGTCCCTGGCTCTGACCCAGTTAGGGTAGAGATGAGTAAACATACGCGGCCATGAGTCATTGTTTTTCTACATTGAGGTAGGATGGGTGGTATGACACTGTTGCAACTGCCATCTCTGTCAAACTTCAAGGGGCACATGTTATATACCCAGACTGAACTGACTGCATTATGGGAAGTATCAGTGTGGACTTGTGTGAAGCAATAGAGCCATAACACACATTTGTTTACGGATGGAAACATATTTGCTTTCTCCATGTGCTGAAACTCATGTGGCAGTGCATCTACAATGCTGACACATGTACACCATGGAGCAGGTGTTCCTGTGGCATGATCAGGAGTGTGTCTGTATAACATGGTACTCATTCCTGCATCCAACCAAAAATTAGAAGGTTGTAATGATTTGTGTGTGATTCTGGATACATCATACAGACTATGAAAGAGTTTAATGCATATATTAATATATGTCACATCCTAATGCCTGGTTTCAGGATGAATATTGATTAGCTGATAAGGAGAAGATGGCAGAGATATAAATGTAAATGGTCTACTTCCTCTGCCTTCATGTAATTTCCTGTATGTCACCTCCTGTGTATTTGCAGTGATCTCTGCACCAATTGCAGAGTCTCCCCCTCGAGTGCAGAGCCTACATTCTGTGTGTGTGCATGTGTGCACGTACCGTGGAGACTCCACACTCATGACAGAGAATCTTCAATTGGGGAGGAGACTGCAAACACATCAGAAATGACATCCAGGAAATGACATAAGTAAGTTGAAGGCAGCCATTTTGTGATAATTCTGCTGTCCCATCTGCTTCTGTGAGTTTAATCCTCTGCCATCCTGCTTCTCTGTTTACATATCCTGCCCCCAACATGACGAGGGTCTAGATGGGAAGGCACCCCCTTAAGTGAGACTGAATTGAATATCATCTGTGAAGGTTTTTTTATGGGGGAACAGATACCTAGTTGAGCAATGTACTGTGTACAGAAATCTGGATTGACATCGCTATGTGCTGCAGTGCAGTGGATGTGTACCAGCGGTAGGCAAGTTGTGTTGCAAGCGCTGGGGAGTTCTGCAATGATAGGCCAGTATTAGGGCCCAGGACCTCATGGGTGTGTCCTCCCTGCCCAATTAACAAGGCCTGCATGAGCCCGCTGTACAGGAGGGTCCTGAAGAGGGCCTGGCTGACCCTCAATGATCAGTTGGAGCAGTCTAAGCACTAGGGAGCTAGTAAGTGCATGAAGTGAATAATATTGTTGGAGCACTCATTTTCCCAAAGGACTCCATGCTGCCAGTCAGCAGTACCATTGCATCTCCATTTTTGGGCTGATTTGAGCCCGGTAATTAATCTGGCACTTCACCTTAAGACCCAGACCAAAAGTGTGCCTCCCACTGCGGACAAATTTGAGCCCCATATGGGTAATCAGCATATTACCAGCTCAGGCCATTCCTGCCTACCTTGTTCCTGAGACTTGTCACCAGGGACCCCTTCCTTTAACAACTGCATTAACTTTCATAATCTCTCTCTCTGGCTCGTTGCATCCCCTGAGTTCTGATGATGATCCTGCCATTTTCATTAGGATTGAAAAGCCATTAACCTTATAAATACGAACCCTATATGATTTCGAGAACTTGCAGTAACAGGTCATGCTGTTTATGTGTTTGTTGATACACTTGTTGATCATGATTTATCACTTGAGTGTATCACTTGAGTGTATCACCTCTAATGAGATGACCAAGCACGTTTATTTTGCACCAATATGCACTGCACTGCTATGTGTCTAGAATTTTTGTTTTCATAAACTCCTTGGAATACATTTTATTCACCATTTGGTTCTTTGCATCTAAAATATTGTTACTATGTATAGGAAAGTGCCTCTTTTTGACATGGTCACCCCCACCTTTTGCCTGGTATTTGATGCAATTTTGACTGAAAAGCACTGGGTTCCTGCTAACCAGCTCCTTCCCTAAAACAAGATAACTGCTCAATTATTCTCAATAGGCAAGTCCTTTCCGACCTCTGTAAGTCCCTAGTAAATGGAACGTCTGGTACCTAAGACATGGGTATGAAAGAGGGTCTCTAAGGGTTGCATCATGTACCGTACCACCCTTAGGGACTCTTCCTATCCCAAAAAGGCTTCCACTAGTGCACCCCAGTTACCACTGGGCTGGTGAGACTCCAGATGGGATCATTGGTGTGCCCTGACCAAGTCAGAGAGCACGCTGAAGCTACCTCAGTCTCAGAAGGTGAGGTGGATGTAGCTGCCCTGGCTGTTCTGGCCAGGCATCCTGTAAAGATACAGACAACAGCCACATATCAATAGGGTCAGAGTAGGAGCACTGAGGGATACAGGGGTAAGTGTCATCATGGTGACTAAAAAACTGATATGCTCAGAGCAGTATTTGGCTGGACAAACATATGCATTTACCAATTCTGATAACCATACTAAGGTCCATCCCATGACTATGGTGTCCTAAGAGTGGGGAGGGTTTACTGGCCAAAAGAAGGCGGTTGTGTTCCCTGCAATTCCGGTTGAATGTCTGCTAGGGAATAATGTGGAGACATCTGCATGGGCTAAGGTACAGCTAAGATCTTAGGAGTACCTAAATGGGTGTGTGTTAAAATAAGAGCAAAGAGTAAAGCTCAGGGTAAAAAAGAAGAATTGCAGCCCGGAATAATGTCCCAATCCTCCAAGAGAAAAGGCAAGAAGGCTGGGAAACCAAACTCTGAGCAGCCATAAGCTCAGGTACCCTCTCCTCAGGGAGAAGACCTGTCAACCCCAGATGGAACTAAGCCCCAGGAACTTGGGCCTTACACAGCAGACCTCCTAGGCCCAGGGGGACCCTCTAGGGAAGAGTTGTGCCAGTGACGGAAACCTTGTCCCACTCTTGGGAGCCTGAGACAGCAAGCTGCCGCATAGGAAAAGGAAGGGAGATGTCAGTGGCTCCCACAGAACCTATTGGGAAGAAGGGCTTCTGTACAAGCAGGCCAGAGATCCTAAACCTAGCGCCACTGGGAAAGTTGTAGTTCCTCAGCAATACAGAGAGTTCTTACTTTCATTAGACCACGACATCCCCCTTTCTGGGTATCTTGGCCAGACAAAGACTTGAAGTAGGCTAGTCCCCAAATATGTCCCACAAGGTGAAAGAATGTTGCATCTCCTTGTTACCTGTCATACCATGGCAAGACCGGTAACCACCCAAAGACCCCCCTCAATTCCACTCTTAGTGGTTGAGGTCCCCTTTGAAAGGGTAGGGATTGATATAGTCAGTTCCCTTGACCCCCCCAACAACATCAGGAAATAGATTTATAATGATGGTAGTGGATCATGCTGCCAGGTTCCAGAAACAATTCCCTTTAGGACTGTCACTGCTCCTGCAGTTCCCAGGGCCCTCATCAGTATCTTTACTAGAGTGGGCTTTCCTAAGTAGGTGGTGCCAGGCAGAGATAGTAACGGTGTCTGGCCACCTAAAAGCCATGTGGGCTGAGTGTGGGGTGCCATACACATTTGGTACTCCATATCACTCACAAACCAATGGTCTAGCTGAGAGATTCTACAGAGTAGTGCCACAGAAGGGGGGGGGGGGGACTTTAGTCACTTTCAGCTTCTGTTTGGTCATTTTGTGAGGGGACCAGTATATCTAGTGAAGGAAGGCTTGGAGAGGCCTATCAAAGAGCCCAAACTAGATATTGTGGACTATGTGCTTGTCCTGCATACAAGAATGGCTGAGCACATGGCTAAAGCAACCAAAAACCTTGAGGAATGCCAAGAGCTCAAGAACCTTTGGTCGACCAACATTCTGCAGTTGTGGAGTTCCAACCAGGGCAGAAGGTATGGGTATTGGATCCTGTATCTTCTAGTGCCCTCCAGGACAAATGGAGTGGTCCCTACTGTATGCTTGAGAGTAAAGGTGAGGTCATCTACTTGGTCAACCTAGGCACTTGCAGGAGCCCTCAGGCTCATCCATATAAACCGCCTGAAACCTTTCTATGATAGGGCTGATGTGGGCATGCTGACGGTCACTGATGAGGATCAGGAACAAGAGAGTGAACCTCTCCCTGACCTCCTTTCCCACAGTCTGAAAGATGGTTCAGTTTAAGGAGTTGTTTTCTCAGACACTCTCTTTTCCCAACAGCAAGCTGAATGCAGACAAGTTTTGAAGCAGTATGCTGAGCTCTTTTTCCTAACCACTGGTCAAACAACTTGGTGTACGGATGATTTGGACACTAGAGACAGTACAGCTGTCAAAAACAAAATATACAGACAGTTTGACCAAGTTAGGGAAAGTATCTGAGCTGAAGTCAGCATGATGCTAGAGTTAGGGGTGATTGAGCACTCTGAAAGTCCTTGGGCTAGCCTAGTGGTCTTATTCCCCAAGGCTAATTCCAATGGTGATAATCCAGAGCTGAGGTTTTGTATGGACTATAGAGGTCTCAATGCTGTCACCGAGACAGATGCACACCCTATTCCAAGAGCTGATGAATTAGTTGACAGGTTGGGAGCAGCCACATTTTGTAATACTTTTAATTTGACATCGGGGTACTGGTAGATTGATCTGACCCCAGGAGAAAACCCCAAACTGTTGCGGTGGTCCATCTCCCTACAGGGAATCAACTTTACAGTGTAGCACAGACGCGGGACTGACCATGCCAATGCAGATAGCCCTTCCATGTTTTTCCACTTAAAAGATGGAGATTCTCTTGTGAGAGGTTGGTCTTATTGTCTTTCATTTTGGGGGTTAGGGGGACAAGTTGTGCAGGAAGGTGCCCCTTTTGGACATTGTGTTAGTAATGGGGGTCTCTAATTGGCAGCGTGATTCGTTTTTGTCCAATTAGGGATAATTTTAGATAACCCCTGCTGACCCCCTTGGAAGCTTGGCAAGAGCAGAAAAGCTTATGTAAAGTATTTGTACCCAAACACAGAGTAACACCATGAAAATTTAACAACTGGACACCACACCAATTTAGAAAATACAATTATCTTTATCTAAACCAAACAAAACCAAAACAACAGAAAACCACCATACATGTATCATGTTATCATTTTAAAAATGGTTACTTCAAAAATAGAACTGTAGAAACAAAAAATCTCCACCTGGGGATATTAGGACACCGTGACAGGCACAAATCCAAAGTATGGCACCGACCGTAAGGTGCGCAGGCCGGGTATGGAGTCACACGGACACCCAAACAACAGTACCTTGGAAAACAAAGTCAACAGGTGATGCCCTGCATCGTGGGGGTGATGCGTCAGTGCTGAGACGAAGCCAGTTCCCTTCTGCCAAGAGAGAGGTGAGGCATCGAGTATGTGAGGAAATGAGGTGTCGGGTCCATGACAGGGAAGATAAGTGTGTCCGCAGTGAGCTGTCAGTGCGAGCACTGGGGTCAGGAAGGCCAATAATTGCAGGCATCAGAGGGCATTGGAACTGTGGTGCAGGCTGGGGGGTGCATGATGAACTTCACGAGAGTGCCCCCGGCTACAGTGCACATCGTGGCATCACTGGTGGCATTGCTGATGGTGTCAGAGTTGTTCTTCTTGCTTTGCAGCACCAACCACACAATTCTCAGGGCCCATGAACTGGAATTGGTGCCCTTATGAAGGCAGGGGTACACAGAGGAGCCCATATGCTGGTCAGGGGGTACAGGTGAAGTTTCTGTGGCCCTGAGACTTCAGAGCATGAGGCAAGCACACACACTCCCTTGGAGATTCTTCTTCAAGTAGGCTCACAGCAAAGTTCCAGTCTTTGTCCTCTCCTTGGCAGGAGCAGCAACTGCAGGCCAACCCAGGAAAGCATACACAGCAAAGGGGCAGTACTCCTCCTTATAGCTCTTCAGCTCTTCTCCTTGGCAGAGGTTCCTCTTGAGTAGAGAAGTGATCTAGTTCTCTGGGATATAAGTCCCAATACTTATACCCCCTTTTCTCTTTGTTATCTTTGTGGCAAGGGTCTCTGTGCCCAGTCCAAACCAATTCTGTCCTCTCTAGCCCAGTTTCACTACAGGAGGTGGAGACAGCATTGTGCAAAGGAGACACAGCCTATTCAGGAGTGAGTGAAAACTCCTCCCACCACTCTAACTGTAGAGAAGGTATATTCAACCTGGCTATAAGTCACCCAGGAAAGGCAATACTCACCTCAACTCCCCTTGTGAAAGTCTACAGTGAATGTGCAACCCTAGCCCCTGTCACTCCAAAACTAGACAGTGAATACGCAAACAGCAGAGACACACATGGTTAAAGAAGAAAAACACAATTTAAAAACCATCTTCCTAAAAAGATGTGTTATTAAATTGTTAGTTCAGAGAGCCTAAACTCCATGTCTCTATTTTGTTCCAATTTAAATGTATATTTGTAAGATGTTACAAAACAACTTCAATGTTAGCCTGTAGAACACTAAGGTGCCGATTACGATCCGGTAAAAACCGGGTACGAACCGTCGGTCGGGGCGTTTTCTCCGTCCGACTCGTACCCGGTCGTAAAACTTTACAAACATGGAATTACGATTTGCACGGAAACACCATTTCCGTACGAATCGTAAAAAACACCGACCGACGAAAATATACATACGAATGTGATCCGGGAATGCTGCGACGTGACGTCGGGACGCTTTCAGGCAGCGTTTCACGACCCAGGAACCACGATTCGAACCGACAGCAGTCCGGATGGCAATATTTTCACGGCAACCAAAAAGTGCCGGAAAAGCGAAGTACGGCGCGAAACGACCAGAGTAGGTGGCCCGGTACGCGCCGTACCCCCCCCTCGCCCCCATACGTACGCGCCGACCCCCCCCAGCCCCAGTATGTACGCGCCGACCCCCCCCAGCCCCCGTACGTTCGAGTCGTACCCCCCCAGCCCCTGTACGTTCGAGTCGTACCCCCCCCCGGTGTATGTACACCCGTGTACGTGTCGAACCCCCCGTGTATGTACACCCTTGTACGTGTCGTACCCCCCGTGTATGTACACCCGTGTACGTGTCGAACCCCCCCGTGTATGTACACCCGTGTACATTCGAGTCGTACCCCCACCCGTGTATGTACGGTGCGTAGCCCCAGCGCGTAGCATCTTCCAAAATCTCTCCAAAAATGTCTTTTGAGTGGTTGTCTCATTTATGGACTGTGTGTATTCAACAAATGCTTATCACTACCCTCTGATAAGCGTACACTGCTCGCCTGCTCTAACACAGAGAGAGCATTTGGGATTAATAATTTAAGCTCTGGAAGCCAATAAGGGTCATCTAGACATTCTACATAGTGTACCTCATTTTGGGACACTACATAAAAATCCAGCTTCCCACACTATGGATCAGTGTGTTTTTTGTTATATGAACTTCATAATGTGTCCTGAGGTATGGTGTAAGTGGATCTCTGACAAAATTTCGAAGGTCAGAAAATCGACCTACAAAAATATCGCAACAAAAATATCAATGTCAAGAATATCGACATCCTATCTACAACATGGTAAGTACAAAAATATCGAAAATAAAATATTGATGTCAAAAATATTGTTTTTAAAAATATCGGGTTTTTTTTGGTTACAAAAAATATGTAAAATAAACATAATAATACTTATAAATAAAATAAACATAATTAAATATATTTCATAATGTTAACATTAATAATTAATCAATATAATTTAATAAAAAAATAATTAAACATTTACATATGATATATAATATATATACTTACTTGATAATGTTTTTATAATTATTTTAATAAATTATACATTATTTAAAAATATTAAAAATTGCAAAAACATTACACACATAAAACAATAACATAAATAAAAATTAAATAATTATATATAACTAATTAAAAAAATTACATTTAATTTAAATATTGTTAAAATGAATGATATACTACATTAGCTAAAATAATAAAAAAAATATTAAATAGCAGAGACAATAAAACTACTACTCCAGCTCCAAAAAACAACAACAGAAAGGAAAATTTTGGATAGCGGAGGGCTAAAAATTACTATATCCACTCCAGATAGTGTAACAGTAGGGAAAGTGTTGGATAACGTAGAGGTATAAATTACTATTCCGACTCCAGGGAGTGCAACAGTAAGGAAAGTGTTGGATAGCGTAGGGGTAAAAATAACTATTCCAACTCCAAAGAGTGCAACAGTAGGGAAAGTGTTGGATGGCGTAGGGGTAAAAATGTGTATTCCCACTCCAGACAGTGCAACCGTAGGGAAAATGTTGGATGGCGTAGGGGTAAAAATTACAATTCCCACTCCATACAGTGCAACAGTAGGGAAAGTGTTGGATAACGTAAGGGTAAAAATTACTATTCCAACTCCAGGGAGTGCAACAGTAGAGAAAGTGTTGGATTGCGTAGGGATAAAAATTACTATTCCCACTCCAGACAGTGCAACAGTAGGGAAAGTGTTGGATAGCGTAGGGGTAACAATTACTATTCCAACTCCAGAGAGTGCAACAGTAGGGAAAGTGTTGGATAGCGTAGGGGTAAAAATTACTATTCCAACTCCAGAGAGTGCAACAGTAGGGAAAGTGTTGGATAGCGTAGGGGTAAAAATTGCTATTTTAACTCCAGAGAGTGCAACAGTAGGGAAAGTGTTGGATAGCGTAGGGGTAAAAATTACTATTCCAACTCCAGAGAGTGCAACAGTAGGGAAAGTGTTGGATAGCGTAGGGGTAAAAATTACTACTCCAACTCCAGAGATTGCAACAGTAGGGAAAGTGTTGGATTGCGTAGGGGTAAAAATTACTATTTTAACTCCAGAGAGTGCAACAGTAGGGAAAGTGTTGGATAGCTTAGAAGTTAAAAATAACATACTTATAAACACAATAATTCTTTAAAATAATTAATAATGTAATTATTAAATAACTCAAAATTACTTACAAATACAAATAGATATTTATTAAAAACATAACTACCAATAAATAATTAATTAGCAATGACTTATTAATAAATACCAATAAAGAATAATTAATGAATATTAATTACCAATTAAAAAATATTGAACAATTACATTTTTTATAGCAAAAAATAATTATCAAACTTTAATTACCAATTAAAAAATATTAAACAATTGCATATTTTGTATACCAAAAATAATAATTATTATACATTAATTACCAATTAATAATTACTTATTAATATATTAATTAGAAATAGCAATAAATAATATTTAAACATATCTAATTACCAATTGATTATTAATCAACAATAAATTACTTTTCATAACCAAAATATTATAATTTAAAATATTTACCAATTAATAATTAATCTCCAATTAATTAATTATCAATACCCAGCAACAAATTTAATAATTACTTAATTAGATTTCAATTACTTCCAACACTATTCCCCTATAAACTCACGAAACACTCAAATCAAACTAATTACCAATTAATGAAAATTAATTACCAATTAATACTTAATTAACAAAAATATAATTATCAATACCAATAAATAAATACAAATATTACTTAATTACAATTAAATTACTTCCCACCCTATTCCCCTATAAACCCACAACCCGCTACAGAATTTAAATGCAAAAATTATTTAAAATTAATTTATAATTCCTAAAAATGTATAATTAATTTCATATAAATAAATTACTTCCCACCCTAATCCCCTATAAACCCACAACTCGCTACAGAATTTAAACGCAAAAATTATTTAAAATTAATTTATAATTCCTAAAAATGTATAAATAATTTCATATATTCAATTACTTCCCACCCTGTTCCCCTATAAACCCACAACCCGCTACAGAATTTAAACGCAAAAATTATTTAAAATTAATTTATAATTCCCAAAAATGTATAATTAAATTCATATAATTAAATTACTTCCCACCCTATTCCCCTATAAACCCACAACCCGCTACGGTACTAAAACACAAAATTAACTTAAAAAAAACATTATTAACATATAAAAATTGTGTACATATATTTTAAAACCAGTAGAACACTTAACAAAAAATAATTAACACATACATATTAAATACATAATAAAATACATAGCAATATTATACATATCGATATTAGTGACATCGATATTAGTAACATCGATATATTTCATATCGATATTACTAACTTCGATATTATTAACATCGATATATAATAAATCGATATTACTTACCTTAGGGTCGATATTCTGTCCATCGATATTCTTGACATCGATATTCTGTCCCTTCGATATTCTAGACTCAATATTATTGTAGGTCGAAATTAAATTTTCGATATTTAGACTGCTCACCGGTGTAAGTAGTGAGAGAAATGTCCTGTTGTGTTGTTTGTTACATTTCACTTTATCTGAGTCATGGCCATAAATTTCACAAGGTCTATGCATCAGTAGAGCTTTGGCAATGCTATGTTTAGTTAGAATGAATGTTGCAAATTGTAGTTTTCAGATGATAAATGGCTAGGTTTGCATCACAATTGCGTTTTTGAGATACAATGCACTTGGTCATTCATGACTAGTCAGCTAAGGACCTTATAACAGTGTTTGCTATGGTGAATACATGGATTTTACACTGTTCATTGTTGGTATGATGGTATGAAGTATACCTATATTGTATCAAGCATGCTTTTCACATATGGGTGCCGATCACGATCCAGTAAAAAAATTCCCCGTACGACTCGTATCCGGTCTTTTTACCATACGAATCGCACAAGTGCCGTACAAACTGCCAATTACGATTCGCATGGTAAAAAGTCCATACGAATCGCATTGGGAAGTATTCCCCACATGTCCTCGGGTCGGAAAATGTGTCCGACACGTCCACGGACGATTTACCGTACAAATGTGAAAAGTGAAGTCCGACCGAGGCATTACGATCCATCCCGTGCGTCCGATGTTACAACCGTATGGGAAAAACACCATCCGCACCGAACTCCCATAGCAACCATGGAGACATGTGCCCGCATACGCGCCGCCCCCCCCAGCCCCCGTACGTACGCGCCAACCCCCCCAGCCCCCGTACGTACGCACCGACCCACCCCAGCCCCCGTATGTACGCGCCGACCCCCCCAGCCCCCGTACATACGCGCCGACCCCCCCCAGCCCCCGTACGTGCGTGCTGACCCCCCCCAGCCCCCAAACGTATGCGCCGAGCGCTGGGGGTACGCACCGTACATACACGGGTGGGGGTACGACTCGAACGTACACGGGTGTACATACACGGGGGGTTCGACACGTACACGGGTGTACATACACGGGGGGGTTCGACACGTACACAGGTGTACATACATGGGGGGGTTCGACACATACACGGGTGTACATACATGGGGGTTCGACACGTTCACGGGTGTACATACACGGGGGGGTTCGACACGTACACGGGTGTACATACACGGGGGGATTCGACACGTACACGGGTGTACATACACGGGGGGGTTCGACACGTACAAGGGTGTACATACACGGGGGGTACGACTCAAACGTACGGGGGCTGGGGGGGTCGGCGCGTACGTACGGGGGCTGGGGGGGGTCGGCGCGTACGTACGGGGGCTGGGGGGAAGTCGGCGCGTACGTATGGGGGCTGGGGGGGTCGGCACGTACGTACGGGGGCTGGGGGGGGTCGGCGCATACGTACGGGGGCTGGGGGGGGTACGGTGCGTACCGGGCCACCTACTCTGGTCGTTTCGCGACGTACTTCGCTTTTCCGGCACTTTTTTGGTGCCGTGAAAATATTGCCGTCCGGACTGCTGTCGGTTCGAATCGTGGTTCCTGGGTCGTGAAACGCTGCCTGACAGCGTCCCGACGTCACGTCGCAGCATTCCCGGAGCACATTCGTATGTATATTTTCATCGGTCGGTGTTTTTTACGATTCGTACGGAAATGGTGTTTCCGTGCGAATCGTAATTCCATGTTTGTGAAGTTTTACGACCGGGTACGAGTCGGACGGAGAAAACGCTCCGACCGACGGTTCGTACCCGGTTTTTGCCGGATCGTAATCGGCACCATGTTGTTTATCATAACTACTATTCGTTGCTTGAAATAAAGTGGGTTCAAACTGGCATGGCATGGTGAGCAAAAAAACGATGGATTTAGGCCCAGATCTCTGTACTGGGGTGAATGTATGACATTGTTCTGCATTCTGTCCATCAATTGTTGTTTTTGCATTTGAAATAAAGTAAAGGCTGACATTGAGTTACTTGTTTTACTCCATATGATACATACATATCAAGGTGCCAATTACGATCCTGGAAAAAAATTCCCCGTACGACTTGTATCCGGTCTTTTTACCGTACGAATCGTACAAGTGCCGCACAAACTGCCAAGTACGATTCACATGGGAAAAAGACCATACGAATCGCATTGGGAATTATTCCCCACACGTCCTCGGGTCAGAAAATGTGTCCGACACATCCTCGGACGATTTACCGTACAAATGTGAAAAGTGAAGTCCGATCGCGCTAGTACGATCCATCCCGTGCATCCGATGTTACAACCGGATGGAAAAAACACCGTCCGCACCGAACTCACATAGCAACCATGGAGACATGTGCCCACATACGTGCCCAACACCCCCTCAGCCCCCGTATGTACGTGCCGAACCACCCCCCCAGCCCCCGTATGTACGCGCCGAACACCCCCCCAGCCCCCATATGTACGCGCCGAACCACCCCCCCAGCCTCCGTATGTACGCGCCGAACCCCCAGCCGTGCATGTACACCCCTGTACATACGGACCGTACACCCACCCGTGTATATACACCCGTGTACGTAGGGCCCATACCCCCACCCGTGTATGTATGGAGCGTACCCCCACCCCAACAGTGTATGTACGGACCGTACCCTCACCCGCGCATGTATGGAGCGTACCCCCACCCCAACCGTGGATGTACGACCCGTACCCTCACCCGCGTATGTATGGAGCGTACCCCCACCCCAACAGTGTATGTACGACCCGAACCCTCACCTGCGTATGTAATGAGCGTACCCCCACCCCAACCGTGTATGTACGACCCGAACCCTCACCCGTGTATGTATGGAGCGTAACCCCACCCCAACCGTGTATGTACGACCCGAACCCTCACCCGCGTATGTATGGAGCGTACCCCCACCCCAACCGTGTATGTACGGACCGTACCCCCACCCCAACCGTGTATGTACGGACCGTACCCCCACCCCAACCGTGCATGTACGACCCGAACCGCCACCCGCGTATGTATGGAGCGTACCCCCACCCCAACCATGTATGTACGACCCAAACCCTCACCCGCGTATGTATGGAGCGTACCCCCACCCCAACCGTGTATGTACGGACTGTACCCCCTCCCCAACCGTGGATGTACGGACCGTACCCCCACCCCAACCGTGGATGTACGGACCGTACCCCCACCCCAACCGTGGATGTACGACCCGTACCCTCATCCGCGTATATATGGAGCGTACCCCCACCCCAACCGTGTATGTACAGACCGTACCCCCACCCGCGTATGTATGGAGCGTACCCCCCACCCCAACCATGTATGTACGACCCGAACCCTCACCCGCGTATGTATGGAGCGTACCCCCACCCCAACCGTGTATGTACGACCCGAACCCTCACCAGCGTAAGTATGGAGCATACCCCCACCCCAACCGTGTATGTACGACCCGAACCGCCACCCGCGTATGTATGGAGCGTACCCCCACCCCAACCGTGGATGTACGACCCGTACCCTCACCCGCGTATGTATGGAGCGTACCCCCACCCCAACCGTGTATGTACGACCCGAACCGCCACCCGCGTATGTATGGAGTGTACCCCCACCCCAACCGTGGATGTACGACCCGTACCCTCACCCGCGTATGTATGGCGCGTACCCCCACCCCAACCGTGTATGTACGGACCGTACCACGACCCGCGTATGTATGGAGCGTACCCCCCACCCCAACCGTGTATGTACGACCCGAACCCTCACCCGCGTATGTATGGAGCGTACCCCCACCCCAACCGTGGATGTACGTCCCGTACCCTCACTCGCGTATGTATGGAGCATACCCCCACCCCAACCGTGTATGTACGACCCGAACCGCTACCCGTGTATGTATGGAGCGTACCCCCACCCCAACCGTGGATGTACGACCCGAACTGCCACCCGCGTATGTATGGAGCGTACCCCCACCCCAACCGTGTATGTACGACCCGAACCCTCACCCGCGTATGTATGGAGCGTACCCCCACCCCAACCATGTATGTATGGACCGTACCCCCACCCCAACCGTGGATGCACGACCCGTACCCTCACCCGCATATGTATGGAGCGTACCCCCACCCCAACCATGGATGTATGACCCAAACCGCCACCCACGTATGTATGGAGCGTACCCCCACCCCAACCGTGTATGTACGACCCGAACCCTCACCCGCGTATGTATGGAGCGTACCCCCACCCCAACCGTTCATGTACGGACCGTACCCCCACCCCAACCGTGGATGTACGACCCGTACCCTCACCCGCGTATGTATGGAGCGTACCCCCACCCCAACCATGTATGTACGACCCGAACCCTCACCCGCGTATGTATGGAGCGTACCCCCACCCCAACCGTGTATGTACGGACCGTACCCCCACCCCAACCGTGTATGTATGACCCGAACCCTCATCCGCGTATGTATGGAGCATACCCCCACCCCAACCGTGTATGTACGACCCGAACCCTCACCCGCGTATGTATGGAGCGTACCCCCACCCCAACCATGTATGTACGGACCGTACCCCCACCCCAACCGTGGATGTACGACCCGTACCCTCACCCGCATATGTATGGAGCGTACCCCCACCCCAATCGTGGATGTACGACCCGAACCGCCACCCACGTATGTATGGAGCGTACCCCCACCCCAACCGTGTATGTACGACCCTCACCCTCACCCGCGTATGTACGGACCGTACCCCCACCCCAACCGTGGATGTACGACCCGTACCCTCACCCGCGTATGTATGGGGCGTACCCCCACCCCAACCGTGTATGTACGACCCGAACCCTCACCCGCGTATGTATGGAGCGTACCCCCACCCCAACCGTGTATGTACGGACCGTACCCCCACCCCAACCGTGTATGTACGACCCAAACCCTCACCCGCGTATGTATGGAGCGTACCCCCACCCCAACATTCTAAGTACGGAGCGCACCCCAGGCCCCAACACCAGCACCTTCACCCAACATCACGCATGTACGAGTTGTACCAAGCCAGACACAAGGACAGCACTGTACAACAAAATTGGCGAAGTACACACCGTACACACACTAAAAACGCACGTACACAACCAGGACAAAGCACAACAACACAAGAATACACTATTCGAATGGCACAAAGCCACAAAACATGTCCAACAAGCACAAATACAACACATTCACTGACCTGCAACTGCCAAACACCCAAACAGAGGCCCAAAACACAACCACTCCTTATAACACACCCACCCAAACTTCAAACACAGCCACACCCACCAATGGACCAATAAAAAGGGCCCACACACACAAACCATGAGCCTTTGCAACAGACTCACTGCTGCCAGACCCCACAGACAACCTACAGCACCATACTTGAACCTTTACTACACCTTACACTTGCACACCTTCACACACACACCTTCACAAACACCCCCTCATCACATTCACACACACCTGCACAACCACAACCACATCCACACACCCACAACCATCCACACCCACACCCCCCACAAACATCCACACCCACACCCCTCACCATGCCCACTAACAAGAATCCAAAGTTCATTAGCCAAGAGTTGGAGGTCCTTGTCGACGAAATCCTCAGAGTCGAGCCACACCTCTTTGGAACATTGGTCAGACAGACCAGCATTTCCGAAAAAACAGCCATGTGGCAGAGGATTGTCGATGCTGTCAATGCTGTTGCGTCCACCAGAAGGACCAGGCATGAATGCCAAGCCAGGTGGTACGATCTGCGGAGGAGGGTCCGAGCCAAAATGACCGACGACCACAACCAGACCAACATCACAGGAGGAGGGCCGCCCCGCAGACCCGTACAATACCATCCCTGGGAGGAGAGGGTGATGACCATACTGCCGGTGGTGGCAGTGGATGGATTTGAAGGACTCCGAGACCCGGGTGAGTACACAAACAACTCACCTCACATGGAGGGAACGTCATCCACAACCAAACTCACAATCAGTCACGCAACCACCCCAAGCTATCGCAGGACTCAACCACACTCTATGAACACGCACATGCCACTAGCGCCACCATGCCCCATGCACCCAGCTGGACAATGCCAAGTCACAGGCCACAGAAAACACCAACACAAGACACGGTAAGCCGGATGGAGGGAGTGTGGGCCCCAAAAATCACATAGTGCAACTCAGAAGCAGACATCAATGCCCTCTGCCCATATGGCCTAGGTCACAGCCAGACAAACAGTGTGTCCCCACACACGAAAGACTTGCCAGCAAATGGCGGACGCCTTGCATTAAGACATGGGGTTGAAGGCACTTTTTGCACATGACAGCAGCTGTGAAAGAGTGGCAGCACACATCACCACAGCAGCAGCGCAGACACACACACTACACCCAATGGGTGCCTGGAGATCAGAAACTAACTCACATCAACAAGCCAAGGGCCATTCAAAGATCTGCTAAAAGTGTGTGTCTAGGAAGCTGGGCTGAGGTGACAGAGGGTGACACACAGAGGGAGGGAGAGGGGGAGAGAGAGGGAGGGAGACACAGGAAGACGGACAGAGGGAGGAGGCTGACACACAGAGGGAGGGAGAGGGGGACAGAGAGGGAGTGAGAAAGGGACACACAGGGAGCCCAATTCAGCCTTGGGGGGTGTGGGAATGTCTGCTCGTCAGCAGGTGGACTGCGTGCATGTAGACAAGGGTGGCCTGTGCCTGAACCCCCCCTCTTCTCCATGGCAAAACACAGGGCCATGTCTCAACCTGTGCACGAGCACAACGCCAGCTACCTGCATTATCTAAGTGTGTGGAACAACTCCATGTGCCCACGTACAGTGCAACACGGAAGGCGCCAATGCATGGCTCGCCACACCTGCTCACTCCACTGCTGGCTGCAGTCACAATTGACGCAGCAAGTAAGACTGTGCCACACATAGGTAAAGTCGCAAAAGCTGTGGCCAAGGGACATACCCATGCACAAGTGCACTGTGAGTGGAATGCAAGACATATCCAAATTCCCAGAGGAAATGTGCCAACTTAGAAACAAATGAAACATGGATGTTGCATGGAACAAAAATAGCATTGTCTCTCTCACACACAGGTCAACGTCGTGGATCACCCCCCAACACTGGGGGGGAAGACTCACAGGACCCGGCTCGGCGGGATGACGGACCCACCGGCAGCGACGACTCTCACCACTCTGTGGACGAACCCGACCAACCTGGCCCCTCTGGTGTCCAACCACCTGCAGCACCTGCGTCAGGTACAACTGGGCCAACCACCACCCCCACTCCTGCCACATCCCAGGAGACACCCAGGATCCCTGCCCCACCACCACAATGCAGCCAGGCTGGCCAGGAGGGACACGGTGTACCGGGCACCCAGGAGGAGGCAGGCGACAACGCCAATGCCACCCCTCAGGGGTCCCGGAGACCCGATATGCCCACAAGGGCAGGCCAGGTGCAAGTGGGCAGGGGTGGTGGGAGTGGAGGATGGCGGAGGCGCGAGCCTGACCGGTTGGCTGCGGAACCAGTATATTCCCATGTCAGAAACATCCTGGACACATACCGGCAGGACACCACGGGCATGGCCCAGGTTGTGTCCATCCTCGAGGAGATCAAGACCCAGCAGGCCCAGCAACATGTGGAGCAACATGCCTGTCTAATGCGACACCAACGGCGGATGGAGGACAGACAGGCTGAGCTCGTGACGGTGTTCACGGAAATTCACAGTACACTCCGTCGGATAGCCGACAACATGGGCAACCCTCCCTGTGCCAGCAGGCGTAGAACATCACCACCCACAGGGAGGGATGAGGAGGAGGAGGAGACATCCGACGGAGCATCTCAAACATCGTCACGGCCTGCTTCTGAGGGTCCCCGCAGGAGGGCGGGTCGTCCACGGAAAAGACCGTGAGGGTCAGCGCAACAGCACCATCTCCCAGGACACCTGGCCTGGCACCTGGCCCACTGGACCAACAGCAGCACAGCAGCAAAAGACATTCTCTGCCACATGGACTTGCTGGTCACTGTCTGACCAATGTTGACAAAGACTGTGGCATGGACTCTGAGGATTTCCAATGGCAAGGACACCAACTCCCCTAGTGAACTTTGGATTCCACACACCCGGAAAGGCCCTCATGTCATACCCCCCCCCACGTACCCCAACCCAAATAAAAATTACACCATAAAGAGAAGATGCCTACATTTTGCATTATTACCTTACATGTGTCTTGTAAAGTCTGACCATGCCTGAGTTCTCATTTGACTTCAACCATCCACACCCTGGGGCCTGAGTCTGGCACAGGACACACATGGGTCACATTGTATTAGGCAAGACAGACATGGAGCACCATACACACCCGTGATGGGCCCAACCAGCTGAGGGGGTGGCCGCACAACCGTGCCGACAGACATATTGAGTACAGCGACAGCCATGCGCAGAGGTCAGGGATCATGTGGAGTGTCCTGGGGGGCACCCAGGTATGTGTGGACAGGTTGCAGAACCATGTCCTGCAAGCTTGAGTCAGGTGGATGTAGAGAATGGTGGCCTGGCCAACGTTGGATGCTTGGGGATGGCACATGTCACAATACCGACACAGTCATGGACATCATGCACAATACACAGTCTAATCCCACACAAGCAGCTTGCCTCTTGCTACTCTACACATAGACACATAGCCACTATCACGGAAAAACATGCCAGACATGCCGGATGCACCGTGGCAACACACCAGCATTGACTGAGAAGAGGCACCTTGGAGGCATAGGGACACCTTTATCGTTCATGTATTCGGGAATGCAGAGGCAACTCGGAGTACACATGAACAGGTCATGTGGAGTAACATGTGGGTCCAACACTGGAACCCCCCTTCTGCAGCACAAATGCGTGATAGCCATGGAACTGGCACACAAGTGTCGGCTAACAGCTAAACACCCCCTGCTGCTCACGGAGAGGCTGCCATACACCATTGATCCTCTGATGTGGAAGTCCCACACCATGTCAAGCCAATGCAAACTGTATGTGTCCAAGGGCAGTGTAACACACATTGATGCCATCATCACAATCCACAATCCCATCACTGATGACTGTCAACAAGTCTGACCATCTATTCAGGTGTACCCAGCTGCATGTCATGTGTCCCATGGTGATGCGACATGTCTGCAGAGGAACCAAACATCGACACGGGCAGTGTGCACACATCGTAAACAACTGCCACACCCAATACACCCCTGATGCATCCCTTACCCTAAGGAGACTTCCAAACTTGTCCGTGCGTGTAACGCTGAGTCAGCACACGATGACGTGTCCATGAGGAATAGCAGTGCCACAACAATGCAACCAGCAGACGGCATGCGCAAGTACCTGGGGATGAGAGACACACAAGAAGTCAGCCACAAAAAGCACAGCCACTTGCATGTGCATGTACTCGACACATGTAAGGATGACAACATGCTAGGTCACAATTATGACTGGGGACATACACTCATCACTGGCACCATCACTCCAGTGACATATCCACACACACCTCTGACTCACGTGGCATACATGCAGATGGACACACACATCGCAACACATGCCACACGGGGACCAATGCGTGCACACACAGACACTGGTACTCACCACTAAGCAAAGAAGTCGCGTATGAGCCGGCTCCGGATGTCCTCTTGCAGAACCACATCCTCCACATCACTAGCCCCATTGCCAAGCCCTTCGTCCTCCACGGGTGGATGGTCCTGATCATCTTGATCCAGGATGAGTGGCACAGCTTTCTCAACTGCCATGTTGTGCAGCATGCAGCAGACCATGAAGATTTTGCAGACCTTCGCCGGGGCATATGGGAGGGCGCCGCGGGTCTTGTGGAGGCATCTGAATCGGCTCTTCAGGAGGCCAAATGTCCTCTCTATCACTCGCCTTGTCCGGCCATGGGCGGTGTTGTAGCGGAGCTGGGCCGGCGTGATGGGGTTGCGGAGAGGTGTGATCAGCCATGGCATGTTGGGATAGCCAGCGTCCCCTACATGGAAAGCACATGGACATAAGTAGGACAGGAGAAGCGGTCGTGCTGGAAGTCTACGCAAAATACAGGACAGACAGAGTGTACCCACCAACAACACATGCTCGTTCGTTGCGCAGCTGCGTCATCATTTCAGGCACCCTGCTACGCCTCATGATGTAGGCATCGTGTGCTGATCCTGGAAAACGAGCACAGACATGTGAAATCACCATGTTGGACAGACACACCACAAGGGCATTGATGGAGTGGTAGTGCTTGCAATTCCTGTACGCTACCTCCTGTGCCTGTGGTGGTACCAAAGGCACATGTGTCCCATCTATGGACCCAATGACATGGGGCATCCCTCCCAGGGCATAGAATCCACGCTTGACCCCAGTCAACATTTCAGGAGTTGGGAAATGGATGAACTCATCCAGGTGAAGCAACATGGCCTCTAAAAAATCATGCAGCACACGGCTGAACATGCTCTGGGACATGCCACCAACATGAGCTATGGTATATTGAAAGGTACCCGTGGCAAGAAAATGTAGGGCCACCATTACCTTCAGCTTGGGTGTCAGTGCCGTAGGATACCTGTGCAGCGGTTGCAGGTGAGGTGCCAGCCTCGCCGTCAACTCCTCAATCAACGGTTGGGGGAAGCGGTAGCACCGGATACAGTCATTCTCCCGCATGTCAGCCAAGTCCGGAATTGCTCGGTGAAGAGGCGGCGCTCTGCAGTAATTTGGAAGTGACAAGGAAGAGTGAGTGCACTACAACAACAATTTATTTGTACTGAGCACATGTTAATCTGTCAATACACATATGTGACATACGGAGTCAGGTATGTGCCACATGCCCTGGACACGTATGGCTGCCAGGTGACACTCCTACCAAGACCCAGCTACATACGGAGATTGTGAACCTCCACATGCCATGGCATGGGATTAGCTGTGTCCCAGTGTAAGTGAACAGCCAGACGCAACAC